>NW_020664419.1:18825354-18853106 GCF_002925995.2 Terrapene triunguis
TGTAAGATGGGCCTTCCCTAAGAGATCCTTTGTAAGATGGGCCTTCCCTAAGAGAAGTTGCATGTAAGCGGTGTTTGTTTAGACACCTTATGTAAATATACCTCTTCATGGGTCATCTTGAAGAAGAATTTCTGAACAAATGCCCCTGAGATGCATCAATATTTTCATCCTCTGGACAGATGACCTAAACTCCCTCATAGATGTCCTCTACAACTTCAACTCTCTCTAGAGAACACTACCATCAACTTCCTGAATACCGTGATCAGGGTTCAGGAGTAAGCAATGGACCCATACAGATAACTACATACAAGAAACCCACAGATCATCATTCCTACCTTCACCATCCCAAATATAGCAAGCCACCTCAAACACACCAAGAAATCTGTTATCTACCCCTAAGCAGGCATTCACATACCACAGAATATACTCTGAGAAGAAAGTCCAGGATATACACTTTAACCCATATAAAACCACCTTCACCGAACAAGGACACTCCACCAGGTAAGTAGATTGCATCAGGGAACAGACCATCCAGATATCCTGAGATGACCTGCTTCAATACAGAAATAAAAACCCCTTCAACCACACACCTCTAGCTGTCACCTACCACATCACACTGGAACCCATACAGGGAATCACCAAACAATTACAACCCATACTTGATGGGGACCACATCCTGAAAGAAATCTTTCCTGAACTCTCTCTTCTGGCCTTCATACAATCCCCCAACCACTCCAAGCTCATCATCAGAAGCAAGCTCCCCAGAGATCAGGACAAACCAACTCAAAATGGCACCAGACCCTGCCAGAACAGATGTAAAACCTGTAGACATATCAACTGCTATGATGATCAACACCCCCCACAACACACCTTTCAAGATCCATTGGTCCTACACATGCCTATCACAATAATGTGGGGGACTTCATCCAGTTCACTAAATGCCCCAATAAAAACTGTGTGGGTGAAACCAGACAATCACTAAGCTCTCAAATGAACTCACAGAGAAAAATGATAGAAGACAAAAACACTTGTGAACACTTTCCACAAAGCGATCACTCCATAGCTGCCCTCTCACTCATAAATCCGATCTATAGCCCACTTAAATCCTATCCCCAGCATTTTTTCCCTTTCCCGACCTATGACTTCACCTTGAATGGTCCCTTGAAATATGTGTTGACTACATATACTAAACAATCTGTTCCACCTTGTATTTAGCTATGACACGGAGTACATTTCCCAGACCTGAAGAGCAGAGTGTAAGATCACAAACTTCCTTCTCTCACCAACAGAAGTTGGTCTAATAAAAGATAGTACCTCACCCACCTTGTCTCTAATTTAAAAAAACCTTTTTCTTATAGGAAGCCCATAAAAGAAACATTCTACTAGAGCAACAGCAACTTTTATAGAAGCTTCTGCAGCTCACCTGCAAAAGACTACTGTAAGATTTGTGAAGTAGCTATGTGAACCTTAAAGCACTTTTTACTGAGCATTACTCTAGATTTGGCAGTAGGGAAAAATATGGGAACTGAGCAACATGTTGTATATGTCTTTAATATCATGATTTCACTGAATTTGGGGTTATTTAAAGTCCATGGCCCATGGACTCCCAGACTGAAGACATGTGGAGAGAGAAATATGCAGGTCTATGTACATTCTCACCTGCTCAGTAAGTAATATTGAGGTATTGCTGTATTTTTTACTTGTTTCAGATCCAAGTGTAACAAATCTTAGGAGAAAGAGAGTTAATGAAATGCACCAAATCACTAGTTCCCAATTGTAGTGACAATCAAGGAAGATCTCATGCACATGAAGCAACTGAAAGTAAAGAGAAAAAGCAAAATTAAGAGTTATTGAACTTCAAAATAAAGGTTAATGCTACAGTAAGATAAAAGAACTTTAGTTCCGAATATTTTTTTTTCTTGTAAAAAGTATGGATCTGGTTTTTACTCTATAATAGACTTTTTAAATTAATTTATATTTCAAAACCAACATTCTATTAACAGAGATAGGTTTTCATGTAAGGACTGAGCAGTCCTAAGAGTAGTTTAGAAAGTTTTGGTCCCTTTAGCATGTCAGTAAAGCAAAAAAAATATTTTAATACAAAATGAAGAGGTTTGAACACCTTAAGTTATCGCATTTGCTTGAAAACAGCAACATACTTATCACTTGGATTAAAAAGAAAACTGAATCCATATAAAGTTGCTAAACTTAAAATTATGTTCATATTAAAATATGTATGATTAACAGTACGATTTTGGTATGGAGGTCATGGTGTTCACAATAATAATGCATCTGAATAAAAACCGGGACGAGCCTGTCCCATAGGCTGAACCCAACTCCACATGTGCCAGAGACAAGGAGGTTGGAGAGCCAAAGAGCCACTCTCCTCTCGCCCACCTCCTTTTTAAAACTAGACTGCAAGGGAAAGTGCTGTGGCCTGATCCAGCTGTCCAGCAGCCAGGTCCCACTATATGTTGTTCCATGTGCTGGTAATTGGGCTCTCATCCGCCAGTTGCCGAAACCATGGCAGTACCCCTCTCTAGGTGCTGTAGACCATCTGAATCCAGGAAGAGGGACAGATGTGTCACCCAAGGGCCTCAGGCTCACCAGCAGGGAGAGTAAGGTAAGGAGTGGGCAAAGGGGAGCAGGGCCTCCAAGAGGGTCGGGCTAGTGGAGCGGGGCTCCCTTGAATGACCTTTCCGTCATTTATCTTTTTTTCTCCTGCACCTCTGCCATGAAATTTACTATAAGTTTCCATGCCAAAATCATAGCCTTATTTAGATTATATACCAGGAAAAGGCAGTGAAATTATTTTTGGCTAAAAAGGAATGGAAAAACGATGGCTAGTCGATTCAAATGACAGGGCTCCTGGTGGTTAGCTGTAGACATCCAAGCAAGTGTTTACAGTAAATATTAGGCTATATAAACATAGGTTTGCTTATTCCACTAGAGGGCAGGCTAATACTAGCACACTTAATGTAATCTTTCCTGAAGAGTTCTGTGTAAGCTCTCTCACCAACACAAACTGGACCAATAAAAGATATTACCACACATCTTGTCTCTCTAATATCCTGGGACCAATATGGCTACAATACTACTGCATTTCCTATTTCTCACAGAAATCAGGATGGCAATTTATAGCAACAGAACGAAAGGAATAGGAGACAGTATACAAACACCCAGAATGCAAATAATTAAGACACTATTAAAATATCTCACTGAATAATATTATATTATACATTTAAAATCCCCAATTAACCCCTCCAGATTAATTTAATTAAACAAAGTGCCTGCAAAAGCAGGTTTTTGACAGTGAATGAAAAAAATTATAACAGAGATATGAAAACAATGTCATAGTTTATTTACTTTTAATTTATACTCTTGGTAGAATACATTTAGCCATACACTGGTGGTTAAAAAGTTAAACTTCTAAAATGGATAAATTGAGTTATAGTAGAAATGAATCTTCTGAAAAGGCACTAACCATATGATAGTTATTTTCACTGTATATCTTCCAGCCTGGAAGGCTTGCTTATAAAGTCTAACATTTTTAAAGAAGCATTGTAAAGTCTTGGCTGCCTTTACATAAATGAGGTATCCTCACCTGAGCACAGCAGGTAAATACAACTGAAATAGTCAATAAGAAGGCAGATGAAACTATTACATCGACTGACCGCTGAGGACCTCGCCGCTGAAAATAAGGGAAACATATTGAGTGAAAGTCTCTGTAGTAATTGACCAAGAAACTTTGTAGATCTAGTCAGGTTCACACCCCCAGCATAGGCTGATTATGGCTCTCAGTGGCATAACCTAGAACTTTAAAAACAAAATGTATTTTAATTTTACAGTGTAGCTACACATTAATATTTCCTGAGACAATGCATCACCAATGAAGAAGAAAGGGGAAGTGGGTGGCTCGAAGAAACTATAATAGACTATGAAACACTGGTTTGCTCAGTTCCACAGTGTTCAAAAGTTGCTAGTTAATAGTTTTCCTTAACTGCCCTATGAATGGAAAAGATATTCTGCCTCAGGCCATAGCAAAGAACTAAACTTTGGTTGAAAGCAGAGTTGGAATACAGACTACTGCTATCAAGATGCCATCTACATACATCAGTGCAACAATCTCTTTCAGTATAAGAGTACTGCATTGGGATTCCAAAAGATTATCCCACATAGCCATACTATGCTTCTACATGCGAAAATTCTCATGAGGGAGAGATGGAAAAAAAGAAAGGTCTGGGACAGGCTAATATGACTGGAAAGGCATGTTTTTATTGTTTTCAATAATCTCACTCCCAGTTACATATACAGCAAGATGATCCTTGTAATACTGGGGGGGGGTTTCCTTTAAGAATTGAGTGCCCTCTGCTGGATTGAAAAATGTGTACGTTAGGAACATACATTCATTTTTACTTCCCATCTTTCTTTTCTCTCCTGAAAATTTTACTTCTCTGTTGCATGAATGAGAAATGTAGGAGTTTTTGATTGTGAGGTATCATATTTACTTATTTGGGACACACTTAGAACCTGAACAAACAAGACATATAATTTCTCCTGAATCCAGTGACTCCACTTTTTTCTGGATAATGATCAAAGTGAATATTGAGAACAGCTTGTCCTAGCACAAAGTATATTAGTGCATGCATGACAATTGTGGAAAAAAACAAAAAAGGGGAAACGAAAATGCCACATATGAATGTCATTCTAAAATCTCAATGTCTTGAATCACAACAGAACATACAAGCTGCGTCAAGGCAGTCTCTCTCTTTGCTTCATAGCTATGCACATTATATAACCCACAGTTTGTACAAGTTGGCACATTGGCTCAAAACAGGCTCTGGAATAGCAGAATTGTACAAATAAAAAATGAAGGGCTTTGGCAAAACTATCCAGGAAATCTTTACAACAGAATGTGTCTGCGTTCTGCATGTCTTTAGGCAATGTTTTCATAAAGCAATACATTCATCCACAAAAATGCATGGGAGGATAATTGACAAATTGTTTTTGGACTACAATGTAGTCTACAGTTTATTAGTCGATTTAATATGGTGCAGGGGCCAAATGAACTGCAGTAAACACAAAATTTTGGCTCTTGATAGGCTGAACACAGTTATATAAACAGTCTAAAGTTCTACTAAAAATAGTTCTGTGCTTTTTTCTTTGAAATAATTTCTTTGTATGACGTAATGCGCTCCGCTTAGGAAAGCACCTTGTGACCATTTGAAGCTACAGTTTGTCCAGAGTATCTGATAACATCTTGTCTAATAACACCAGTGGCTCTGGGCTTCCAGGTAGAATTCAAGGTTTTTATTTTGACCTTTAAAGCACTCCTATATGGTTTTGGTCTAATGTTATTTTAGAGATTGCTTCTTTCATTATTCCATACTATCACAGTTGTGATCAGTAGAGTTGCTCGAAATGGAGCTCCCTTGACAGAGATGAGAAGGAGCTGCCAGAAAGGCACTCTCTGTGAGGGTCACTCGACTATGGAATAATGCTTCCTTCTTTGGTCTTCTGGAATCCAAACTGGTTAACCTTCCAGATGTGTTGCAAGGCTCCCCTATTTTCAGGGGTATGTGGGGAGGGAACAGGATGAGGTGAGGAGAATTTGTGAATTATGCTATAATAGTTACATGGTGGGAACAAAGTATAATTGTATAAGATGGCAGTGAATTTACTAAACCACTGATTGTTACATATAATGAAAGGAGAGCCTGAAGTAATGGACAGATGGTCCTAGTAGGTATGGCTTTCTTTTTTTAATTGCAGTGTTGAAACACAAATATTGCAGTACTAAGTGACTACATAAAGTGAAACTGATTTCCATTGTCGGAGAGGAGAGAAATAAAGAGCATAAGTACTAACAAGTGATCTGTATTTCAAAACTTTCATACAATATTAACTTAAATATTATTTTAATAATATTAGGAATATGGGTAAACAAACTTGTTTACAACATTTTTAAGTTGACAGTTCCCTTTAAGAAAGTGGTGTTGGAAGGGTTCAAAATGAAGTCATGCCCTGACCTTTCTCAAACAGAAGCGTGGTGGAACCAAAGGGGAACAGACCATTTCAGGATCACAAAGGAAAAGCGGAAGACCTCCTGGCCTCCCAGAAAAAAAAAAAAAAAAAAAAAAAAAAGCATTTTTAACAATGGTATACGCTGGATAAAGTTAGCATTCAAGGATATAACTAAGTTGAAAAGTCTAGGCAGTGTAGCTTTTTTATATTTAATCTTAGAAAAGGAAGCTTATTTCATTAAAAAGGCCAAGTACTGTAGAAAATTTGTTACTTGACATTTTCTTTCTGGGACTAATCTCTTCCCCAGACATTCAGACTAAACCTCACTTCCTGCAAAGGCTGGAGGCAGTTTAGTCTTTTCCATGAGGCTATAGGGCTCAGCCAACCCCTGGAGAATCTCTGTGCTGGAAACTGAAGCTGCAGTTAATGACGGATGGAAGACACCTGATTCCACGATACCCTGGAAATCACTATCTGCATCTTATCAAATCTTATAAATATGAAGGAGGCATCACTGCAATACATTTTGCTACTCCTGATGTAGCCATCTGGTTCAATCAACTTCAGGTGAAATTGTAGGTTGCTGCTCTCCACCAGTCATACAAAAGAAGAAGAAGCTCTCTGTTGTCTACAGAGGAAAGAAGTTCCAGTGATCAGGGCACTAGCCTGGGACTCTGAAGAACTGGGTTTGATTCTGTGCCACAGACTTCCTGTGTGTCTCTGGTCAAGTCACATAGTCTCTGTGTCTCAGCTTCCCACCTATAAATGGGGATACTTCCCTATCTGAGAAGTTTTCTAGGCACAAGTACATTAAAGATTGCAAAACACTCAGATGCAGTAGTAATGGATATCATAAGTACCCACAGTAGATAAGATTAGATAGACTAGATAGGGAAACTAGTTCTCCTATGTTCACCTCAACTATTGGGTGGATTATTCTTGAAAGAGGATCAGGGAACGCTCTTTCAAGTTTATGATGAACCTGCGTACTTGGTGTATAGAAGGGGTCCTCTTGGGTCACTTCCTGCAAGATCCTCAAAAATAGTGTTCTGGTAAATATGTCATCTAAGAACAGGTTTAAATGAGCCTGTAGAATCCTTAGCTGAACTGTTAGCAGAACCAACATCTTTATAAACATGCTGTGAATAAGTTGTTAGAGAACACTCCTGAGTCCAGAACTTCCATTTGGAAAGAAAACTGAAAGGATTATTTGCCCAGCAGCTCAGTTACTTAATTTAAGAACCTGGGATGATACCTTGAGTTTTTCTTTTGGAGGTGGCCTGGACCTTGGACTCGGGGGGGAGGGGACGGGGGGGGGAGGGTTTGGGCTTTACCCTGAAGAATCGCTTATTAGGAAGGATGATTCACTTTGTGGAGTTTTAAGACGTGAAGAACAGGATTGATCTTCCCTTATGGAGAGGTTTCTGGAAGAGCCTTTATTGATATGATGGGAAGCAGAAACCCTAACAAGCCATTCCTTGGAAGAAGAAGGGTTTGCAGATTGGGAGTAATCATGGCAGTGCTGTCTTTTTTATTACGCTTGAGAGTCTCCTTGTAGATGGAGCTCCACTTTATCTTCTGATTGCTCCATCTGATTTTACTCCTGGGGGCATTCTGCACCAAAAAATTAAAAATTCTGTGCTCAATATTTTAAAATTCTGCAAATTGTATTTGTCAAAATAACACTACGTAATCATGCCAGTTTCAATTATTTTGGTAATTTATTTCAAAATACCTGTCAGCAAGTATGTCTGTAATAAAACAAACACACAAAAATTCTCCCAGGAGGAGAGTTAAAGAAACCCCTATGACAACCCAGTTCCTGTTTCTCTGCCCCTTCCCTCCCTTTCCCCAGAGTCCAGCAGGGGGCCAGACACCCACAACCCTCTCCTCCCCCCACAGCCCATCAGCAGCCCCCCCCCAGCCAATACACCCAAACCCTCTCTTCCCCAGAGCCCAACCACAGCTCCCCCCCCCAACCCAGATTGCATCCGGTCCTCCCACAGAGCCCAGCTGCAGAGCCCCCCCTTGCCCATGCAACCATCCCACTCCCCCCCAGGGCCCAGGGATCCACAGGGAGAAACAGCCTAATGCTTGGTCCCAGGCTTGCACGGAGTTTCCTGCGTGCCACCCTCTCCCTTCCATCAGGACATGCTGGGAACTGCAGCTGCCAGGAACCCTCTAGTTCCCTCTCTCTACCCCCAGCAGTGTCTTCTATTTGCAAGCTGGGGCTCTGCTGAGTCCAGTGGCCCCTAGCAACACTGCAGCCCATTTCTATGGGGGAAAGGAAATTCTGCATGCACAACATTAATTTCTGCAAAATTCTGCGTTGCGCAGTGGTGCAGAATTCCCCCAAGAATATGATTTATTCTGTCATAAGGGAGTCTATGATAAGGCAGGAGGCTAAACCACCACCACTGGAGTCAAAGAAAGACACAAAGGGCTTGGTCAGGACCAGGAGCTTGTTGGAAAAGCCTGAGCTAGCTTTGTTTACTGCAACAGGTGCAGCCAAAATGTCTTGGATTAGGAGAGAAGTGAGGATATTGAAAGGAAGTTAGCAATTCAGAGGAGGGCAGACCTCAATGCAACAATATCATCAGCTTTCCAACAATGGGACATGCATTTATATTAACAGTGTAAGAGTGATAGGAAAAAATATGGTCATTTTACCTTCAAATAGGACCGGAGAGAGAGCCACATTTTTATATTTTGCACTTTCTTCAGCCGGAAGTGAGGAATCTCTGATTTTCTTGCCCTTCTAGCAGATGTTAAATGACCAAAGAGTTTGGCAAAAAGAAGCCTCTACGAGAGACGAACAAAATTTTACAGTTAAGTTATTATAAATTCATTAAAAAATGCAGTGAAACAAAGCTGAGCTCAACACGGCTTATCAATTTAGTTTCATATATTAAATATGCTACTTTAAAGAGCAGAAATACAAGTAGTGCTATACTAAAAAGAATACATCAATAAATTGTATTAATCCATTAATACTACAGAATAGGAAAATTTAACTGAGCTTGCCTGAAAATTTGCATTTTACACAGATCCATTACCAAGAGAGCTGGGCAAAAGTTTATCGGCAGAAAAATGCAGTTTTGGGTAAACCAAAAGTATTCATGAATTCATGTCACGTTTACTGAATAGTTTCGACCACACACACACACACACACACAAAACAAAAACAGGACACATGCTTAGTGAGATTCCAAAGAAGCAGGGGCTTCTTCCCTTGAGAGGACTACAGAGTACAATGCACCTCTCATTGACTGTTCCATCAGGAAGAATTTTAAACACAGCTCTCTGGCTTTCAGGATGCATTCTGAAAAAGACTTATAAAATCACATACTTTCTGGGCTTATGGCCTTTTCCCAGGGGGAAAAAAAAAGGCACTTATTGTGTCCATCATTTATTGGAATGATGCACAACAGCCAGGTTTCAAAACCTGGAAATTCTAAGTCAGCCATAGGGCTGATAGACCTGGTACTGGGGCAGCTAAATAAAAACAACCTATGTGTATATATAGGTATATATACATATATATATATACACATATACACACACACACACACAG
Organism: Terrapene triunguis; assembly: GCF_002925995.2. NCBI lineage: Eukaryota > Metazoa > Chordata > Testudines > Emydidae > Terrapene > Terrapene triunguis. Next base: position 18,834,953 of record NW_020664419.1, read on the forward strand.
ACATATATTCATTTTTATCAATGGGCTAACAACATATATAAAAAATAAAGAAAAACTAAGTATTGTAATTACACTAGCTATATAGCCACACAGAGACTACAGTAGCTAAGATGACAATGAGGTTGGTCTGTCTCACTGTCACAAGCTATAAGAAAAAACTGAGTGGTGGTTCGGGGGCAATTCCACCCTTTATGCCACTGAGCATGTTTGGTGGGGGCGGCGGGCAGAATGGCATGCAGAGTCCATTTGCAGTTCTAATAGACACTGCTACTTAAAAGATTTCCATTCCTTTGTATAGGGCACATATGTACTGGGATCAACATGCACAGATACTCGAAGAATCTGTACTTTTAAGCATGGCAACCCAGAGTGAAAACTGAGCAAAACAGCCTGGTAAGGAGCAGGTGACCTATAGCTAGTTTCTTACGTGTGGTAGGAAATCTCCATTTCTCTATTTTAGTACAGTGGTTCTCAAACTTTTGTACTGGTGACCCCTTTCACATAGCAAGGGGTGCGACCCCCCCTTATAAATTAAAAACACATTTTTATATATTTAAATACCATTATACATGCTAGAGGTGAAGCGGGGTTTGGGGTGGAGGCTGACAGTTCGCGACCCCCCATGTAATAACCTCGCGACCCCCTGAGGGGTCCTGACCCCCAGTTTGAGAACCCCTGTTATAGTATCTTCCTAGGGAAGATTGGGAGGGATAAGTAGTTATAGCTTGTGTACAGCAGCCACCGACCTCCTAATTATAGTTTCATAGAACTCCGTATTCTGCCTGAAAGATTATCTGTCTTTTTAAAATATATAATTGTATTATTTAATCCCTTAACTCTGATATGGACAACAGGCCTTCCTTCCTTAAGGAAAAATATCCCCCTCCCCAAGTCTTTGGTTTGGTCTTTTCCACCTTTATCTGCCAACCCATGCTCTATGAAGGTGAACAGGGGAACTTCAGAGAGAGAAACACAATTAAGCTAAGACACTCTTCCAAAAAGATTTCCAAGTGGCTAGCAATCTCTCTGCCCTCAGCAAGCAGGGCTCATTGTCTTGTCTCCCCAGTACAGATCCCTTCTGGATCTCTCAGGTAAGGTACTCAGGGATTCAAGAATGGACTCCCCAGAGGCGCTAATCCTATCTACTGTACGGAATCTATAAAAAACAGATCGTTCTACATTTCCCTGGATAGCCCCAGCCTGGGATATCAGTAGGGATCCCTTGGGAGGCCTGTTGTTGAGATGGCAGCCGGGAGAGGAAGCTGGGCCTGACTATCCAGTGTTGGCAGTGTCCATGCTATAGCCAATGCCCTCCATACACTGCCTGAGGAGAGGCAGAAGAGGAGAAGACATCTGAGCTCCTCAGTCAGGCGTGTGGCTGCTGACATGGGCTCTAACGATTTAGACACTATTTTCCATCTGCAGCACGGCCCATCTGGCATCACTCCTGTTGTGAAAACAAGGGAGGGGGAGCTGCTTGCCCCTGGAGATGGCTATTCCAATCCTGCCTGACTCCTTTCCTGTACGGCAGTGTTTCCCAAACTTGGGACGCCGCTTGCGTAGGGAAAGCCCCTGGCGGGCTGGGCCTGTTTGTTTACCAGCCCCGTCCGCAGGTTCCGCCGATTGCGGCTCCCACTGGCCACGGTTCGCTGCTCCAGGTCAATGGGAGCTGCTGGAAGTGGCGTCTCAGCCCGCGCTGCTTCCAGCAGCCCCCATTGGCCTGGAGCAGCAAACCGTGGCCAGTGGGAGCCGCGATCGGCGGAACCTGCGGATGGGGCAGGTAAACAAACCGGCCCGGCCCTCCAGGAACTTTCCCTACACAAATGGTGTCCCAAGTTTGGGAAACACTGCTGTATGGGGTACAGGGGGAACTTCAGCTCTGGGACATGGCTGAGAATCAGTTGGACAATTATTGAGCTAAAGTGTTAATCAGAAATTTGAAATAAAAGGTGAAAGTTTTCCTCAGAAAAAACTGTAGCAGGGATATCTTACTGAGTCACTGGTTGTAAAAGAGGCTGATAAAACTAGAGGGAACTTCAAAGGGCAAGGTGTTCCACATCTGCCAGTGACTGACAGGTCTGGTTCTGCCCCCCAAGACAATTAGTCTGAAGTGTCCACTGTAATGGATCTGTGGACCTTAGCACCAAGAAGAAACAGTTTAAATTATTTATGCCCAACAAAACTCATGAAGCATAATACTTCGTTTTCTTTTTCTTCCATAAAGGAAATGTAATAAAGAGAGGCTTGATAGAATACTTACCTGTTTGTATGTTCTCTCTGCTACACATAGCAGAAAAAAGAAAATCCATACAAGGGACACACGGACTACAAAACTTATTATAACCATAGAAAGAACAGGTATGTCTCCATTTGACCCAAATGCAATAATATAAAGTTCAGTAGCAGAATGTGTAGCTAGCTGTTCCAAATCCTTAGCTTGGGAAAGTCGAAATATAAATGGAGTTAAACCCAGGATTAAAGAGATTACGTTTCCAAAAATCTGGTATCCTATTCCTGGCATGTGGCTGTTCACCTAAAAATGGGAGAAATAAAGTTATCCATTTATTATCAGAATTAATCTCATGCCTGTTAGTGTCAACAATTTAGTTATTACTTCAGTTTAGCAATGGCAGTTCAAAAAAAAGCCATACAAGATGTAAAATATTTATTAAACACCTTCAAAATGTACTGTTATAGAAACAGTATACCTTGAATATACAAAATGACAATGAAACTGAGGTTGAGGATGGATAGGTAGCTCCAGAAACAGGTGAAAATAGTTAAATGCACACTGAAAATAAAATTAGTAAATACATTTAACCTATAAATTGTTTTTTATAAGGAACTAAAACAGATAAGCTGAGTAATTTTATTAAAAATAAAGACAACAGTGAAATAACATATGTGCCAATCAACCTAATTTCTTTGCTTACATGTTGTATCTTGTTCACCTTCCCTGCATCTTTGTCTTTTTAGAATGTAAGTTCTTTGCAGGGACAATGTCTTCCTAAATGTTTGTATGGCACCTAGCACCATGAAACCCCAATCCTGCCTGGGTCTTTTGGTGTTATCACAATATAAATAAATAATAGAGGGCTATATTGTCTCTGTGGATAAGGCACATGTGGTTCACCTAAGCGTGTAACTGTGTTGCCTTCTAATGACTTGTCCACAGAGAATAATGTTCTCAATACTGCTAAAACAAATGACGGTTCTCTTTAGCTAAAGCTGTGTATGTCTGGATTTGGTATTGAAGTCTAGTCTATCTCTGCTGGTGTCCATATTGGTAGTATTGGTACAGCATATGCAGGGGTAGTCAACAGGCGGACTGCAGGCCAAATCCAGACCACCAGATGCTTTTGAATGGACCCCAAAATCTTTATTTACCGGTACTTATTATCATTATAGTTATTTAAAAAAAAAAAAACTTCTGGCGTCTGGACCTTGACAAAAAAATAACTGACTACCCCGACATATAGGGTCATATCGGGCTTCTCTTAAGAGGAGAATTTTATTTGGGAACATTTTGGTGCAATCAGACGTAGCATCCATTTTCTTAAAGATTTATTTCATAAAGTAAGCAATATTTTTTCCAACCTTAACTCTAGTTTTCAGCTATTTATATCTATAGCTGTATCTCTAACATATTTCTAATTTTTGATATTCACATAAAACCCAGAAGTGAAATTGGCTGTTCCTAAGAGTTGGGGGACCAACATTCACAGAATGTTCAAGTGCCTGGAAAAAAAAACAAATAAAGACTAACAATTAAGCTCACACTATGGATATATAGTAATTCGAATCTAAAATACATGGTTTTAAGATTGGAGATTCAATAGCTCTTGTAACCACTGATGGTGACAAAATAAAATCAGAATGAGATCTCATGGAGCAAGATTTCTAAAGATATTTGCTGGAGATTATCAAAGAGAAAATCTGCCCAAAACAGGATAATTCTGAGTGCTACTTATAGTTTGCATGGAGTAAAAGGAAAAGAATACTCACTCTGTTCATTATCATGCCGCTGATTTCAAGCACTGACATATCAGCTTTCTTGCAATCATTACCCTCCCATACAATAGCGCTTACTTTTTCTAGTCCTGGATTGGAACTATGGAGCCAGGGCAAATGACTCTATAAAAAGCAAGGATATTCATTTGTATATAATAAGTATTGTATAGTTCACCAACAAAATTTACTGCTGACAAAAGAAATTACATCAGATTGTGTCTTGAATATTGTAAAGAGCTTTCATGTGTACCAGATCATCACAGAATCAAAAATGCAAGATTGGAATGGACCTTGAGAAGTATCTAGTCCATCCCCCTGTGTTGAGGCAGGACTAAGTACACCTAGACTATCCCTGACAGGTGTTTGTCTAACCTGTTCTTAAAAACCTTCAATGACAGGAATTCTACAACTTCACTTGGAAGACTAGTCCAGTACTTCACTAATTCTCTCTTGCTGCAGATTAAGCCCATTATTTCTTGTTTTATCTTCAGTGGGCATGGAGAACAATTGTTCACAATCCTCTTTATAACAGTCCTTAACACATTAGAAGATTATCAGTACCTCCCCTCCCATCAGTCTTCTTTTCAAGACTAAACATGCACAGGTTTGTTTGTTTTTTAACCTTTCCTCATAGGGCACCAGTCAGTTTTCAGAATTGACCTTCCTCAATCGCCTACGTCCAGGGCCGGCTTTATGACCAGTGGGGCCTGATTTCAATACCCGGCGGTAGTCCGGGGCTTCAGCGGCATTTTGCGGCGGGGGGGGGGGGTCCGCTCTGGGTCTTCCGCGGCACCGAAGGACCCCCCCGCCGCCGAAATGCCGCCGAAGACCCCCGGAGCGGACTCCCCCACTGCCGAAATGCCACCGAAGACCCCCGGAGCGGGGCCCTCTTAGGCACGGGCGCGGGGCCCGATTCCAAGGAATCGGCTTAAAGTCGGCCCTGCCTGCATCCCTTCCGGTCGGCATGGTCACAAGTAACCTCAGACTGTTGGGTGTTCGGTATAATATATCTGGGCTACAACCTGCAATTCCTTGAGTGCATCCTCAAAAGGAGTGATTCTGGATCCCCTGGTGTTTCGCCAGGCAGGCTGAGCGGGCAAATGGGAGGTGGAGAGGCAACAATGACTGAACCCTCTGTCTCCGTCTCCCTGGCAGGGTTTCTTTAGGAAGAGGGGCAGGGGTGGCTGGAACTGCTTTCTTCCCATTTGCGGCATACGTAGACCTAGCGAGCAGAGGGTGGCTCAAGAATTGTTGAGTCCATGCAGCCTCGCATCCGTCTGCTCTGAAAAGAGCCCGTTTGCTTCAATGGGAAGGTTATGGATGGAGGACTGGGTTTCCTGGGACAACTTGAGGACTGAAGCCAGGAACTGTGCCTCATCACTATGGCCAAAGTAATGACCCTGGCTGTCGAATCAGCTGTGTCCCAGGCCCTCTGGAGAGAGCCCCTCACTACCACAGTAACCTCCTCCAGGATGGTAGCAAATTCCTGAGGCAGGGAGTCTCTGAACTTCTTGACGGAGTCCCACAAGTTAAAACTGTATCTCCCCAACAAAGCTTGGTGGTTCAAGACTCTAAACTGAAGGCTGGCTGTTGAATAAGCTTTTCTTCCAAAAAGGTTCACCCTCCAGGCATCTTTGTTTTGGGGGTTGGAACTCACTTGCCCTTGCCTGTCCTTTTCGTTGGCCGCAAATACAACAAGCAACCCTGGGGGTGGGTGGGTATACAAATACTTGAACCCTTGAGCGGGGATGAAATGTTTCTTTTCTACCCCCTTGGAGGTGGGTGGGAATAGAAGACGGGATTAGCCACAGGGCCTTCGCGATCTTTAGAACCCCTTCATATACCAGCAGTGCAACCCATGATTGGGCTGCCACTGTTAGAACGTCAAAAAAGTTGTCTGATTGCTCCACCAGTTCCTCCACTTCTGAGCCCAAGTTCGAAGCCACCCTTCTAAGCAGGGCTTGGTGCTCTCTAAAGTCATTGGGCAAACTAGCATGTGAGGGTCCCACTACAGCCTCATCTGGTGACAAGGATGATGATTGCACCACTGTGGAAGGGCCTGGGGCACTGTCCCCCGTAGGGGAAGGCTCCCTTGTTGTGCACACCTGCTCCTCTACCCCAGCATCAGAGTCCGGGCTGCGCACCGAACTTGGTACTGTCGGTGGAGGGAGTTGCTTCTCCGAAGCCACAAGGGAGGACTGGTGTGAGAAAGGCATCAGCATCGCCGGCATACCCCAGACATTTCAATAAGGCCATTGGGCTGGCCACTGGCCCCTGCTGCCATGCTGGCACCATAGGAGCCAAGACGGTTTCTGGCACCCACAGGGGTCGCTGCTGCTGTGGCAAGAGGCTAAAGTCTCACTCCGACCCAGATGAGTCCCTTCCGGTGACGAAGGCAGGGCTGTAAATGCCTGGGTCTGGCAGCTGATACTAAGTGCAGCGGAGCAGTGCCTCGAATAAGGTGATTAGCGCCTCTCCAAGGACCGGTGCCGGGGACGTAGATATCGGTGCTGCGAAGGTGAGTGGTCGTGTACCAGTGGAGAACAATGCATGGATAGAGACCTAAGCTGGGGTGTCAGCTGGTGGGAGGATGATCTGTGCCTCACTGCAGGTGATCCGCGCTGCGCTGGTGGAGACCAGGACCGCAGTGCCGGCAACCTGGACCATCTGACCGGAGACCTCAGTCACGGAGTCGGGGAGCGCTGCCTCTGCTATGGGGACCGACAGCATTCGGCTGCCCTCTGAGGTGGTCCCGTGGCTTTTCTACACAGTGCAGGAAGGGCTCTCTGGTCCCTAGCCACCAGGAGGGCCTCAGACGTCAAAGGCACTACCAGGTACCTGGGTCCCCTAACGCTCTCAAGAGTCGGATCCCTGGAGGGGAGGGAGAGGGGGGGCTGGGGGGTCCAGATGGAAAGGCACCCCCCTTGAGGCTCCGGAATGGGCAGGCAGCCTGCACTGGGTCCTTTGCCCAGTGCCCCTTGTCCTTTCTTGTTCAGTGCCAGGGAGCCTCTCTTTTTCAGCACCAGCAAAGAGGAGTGGTGCCAGGAGGAGCTCGGTGCCAGCGATGCGCTCCTCACCAACGCCAAGGTGCTAGGCATGGAGTCATAGGAGGAAGGCTCCAAGGCTGGACAAAACGTGGACTCCATGAGGAGGGCCCTCAGACAAATGTCCCACTCCTTTTGAGTTCCGGGACGAAAGTTTTTGCAAATTCAACACTTGTCCTTTATGTGCGACTCTCCCAAGCACTTTAGGAAGCTGCCATGGGGGTCGCTAACAGGCATAGGCCTATTGCAGTATGAACAGGGCTTGAAACCTGGAGACCGGGGCATGCCCCACCCCGGGGTAAAGTCCCTGCAAGGACTCTAACTTACTAACTCTTACAACTTAACACCTAATTACTAACTAACAGCTATATACAAAAAGAAGAGACAATAGGTACTAGAAAAACCACTATCCACTTGGGGGGGGCAAGGGGAAGGAGCTCCGACCTATGTGGTAAGAAGGAACTGAGGGGGTGTAGTGCTGGCGGCGCCTCATATACCGGTGCATGAGCACAGCACTCCAGATGGCTCCACAGCTGGCCCAATGGATACTGCCAAGGCAAAAAATTCCGACAACTGTGCACGAGGGCGCGCACACATCTAGAATGGAATCGACACGAGCAAGCACTTGAAGAATCTGTTGAACTCTCTCCATTGTGCAAACTGACGGTTTCCTATGTTTCGAGCAGTTACTGATTCATGAGAGGACCTTTCCTCTTAGTCCATGTTTGCTTACGAGCTTTTGGTGAGGGACCTTGTCAAAGGCTTTCTGAAAATCCAAGTATACTGTATCTACTGGATCACTCCTATCCGCATGCTTGTTGACTCCCTCAAAGAATTTTAATACAGTAAAAACTTTGTTACCAGGCATGTTGGCGGAAAATGGGGGGGTGCCGGTAAGTCAAAAATTGTGGTTAACTAAAAGGGAGGGAGTTTGGGTGTGGGAGGGGGCTCAGGGCTGGGGTGCGGGAGGAGGTGCGGGCTCTGGTAGGGAGTTTGGGTGTGGGAGGGGGCTCGGGGCAGAGGGTTGGGGCACAGGAGGGTTTTTGGGGTGCCGGATTCGGGTGGCATTCACCTTGCGCGGCTCCTTGCAAGAGGTGACATGTCCCTGCTTCTCCTAGGTGGGCACTGGCTCCCACAGCTCCCATTGGTCACATTCCCCGGCCAGTGGGAGCTGCGGAGCCTGTGCTCAGGGAGGGGGCAGCGCACGGAACCCCCATGGCCATCCCTCTGCCTAGGAGCATTGACTGTGACCAGTGGGAGCTGCGGGGGTGGTGCCTGCAGGAAGAGGCAGCCTGGCCATGCCTCCACCTAGGAGCAGCAGGGGCATGTCGCTGTTTGCGGGGAGCTGCCCAGATCCGGCACCCCAAAAATCCCTCCTGTGCCTCAACCCCCTGCCCCAAATTCCCTCCCGCACCCAAACGCCCTTCCAGAGCCCCCTCCCGAAATGCTCGTTTATAGAGCTTTCCAATTGGTAAAGTGCCAGATAACAGCTTTTACTGTATATTGGTAAGGCATGACTTCCCTTTACAAAAGCCGTGTTGACTCTTCCCCAACATATTGTGTTTATGTATGTGTCTGATAATTCTATTCTGGTACTATAGTTTTTACCAAGTTTTCCCAGTACTGAAGTTCAGCTCACCCAGGATCTCTGCTGGAGCCTTTTTTTTTTTTTTTTTTTTTTAGATCAGCATTACATTAGCTACTTTCCAGTCATCTGGTGCAGAAGCGGATTTCAGTGATAGGTTACATACTACAGTCAGTAGTTCTGCAATTTCATATTTCAGTTCCTTCAGAACTATTGGGTGGATATCATCTGGTCCTTGTGACTTAATTTGTCAATTTATTTTAAAAAAAATCTTCAATTGATACATCAATTTGGGACAATACTTCAGATTTTTCACCCCAAAAGAATAGCTCCAGTGTGGATCCCACGTCCTCTGCAGTGAAGACCAATGCAAAGAATTTATTTAGCTACTCTGCAATGGCCTTGTCCTCCTTGAGGCTTCTTTAACACCTTTGCCATATAGAGGCCCCACTGCTTATGTAGCAGGCTTCTGATGTACTTACATCAATTAGTAGTAGTTTTTGCATCTTTAGCAAGTTGCTTCTCAAATTCTTTTTTGGTCTGCCTTACATTTTTACAAGTTACTTGCCAGAGTTTGTTCTCCTTCCTGTTTTCCTCATTAGGATTTGACTTACAAATTTTAAAGAATGTCATTTTGCCTCTAATGGTCCCCATTACTCTGCTATTAAACCATTGTGTGATTCTTTTCGTTCTACTACTCTTTTTTTATTTGGGATCTACATTTAATCTGAGCCTCTATTATGATGTCTTTAAATAGTCTCTGTGCTGCTTGCAGGCCTTTTACCCTTGTGACTACTCTTTTTAATTTCCATAAGTGAAGTTAAATGTTACTGTAATGGGTTTGGTTTTTTTAATATTTCCCCTTCCTACAAGCATGTTAAATTTAATTACATTACTGTTACTATTACTGAGCTGTTCAGCTATAGTTATTTCTTGGACTAGATCCTGTGCTTTACCTAGGACTAAATCAAGAATTGCCTCTGCCTTTGTGAGTTCCAGGACTCGCTTCTACAGGAAGCAGTCATTTACGGTGTCTAGAAATTTTTTCTCTGCATCATGCCCTAAGATGACATTTACCCAGGCAATATGAAGATACTTGAAATCACCCATTATTTCATTCTTTGGTTTTGTAGGTTCAGATGTCATAATTAATATATTTATGCTATCTGGAGCTTTTTAGAAGTCTAGGGCTTCGTCTATGTTATATCTACACTTGGAGCACTTTACTGGTGTAGGAATACTGGAAAATGCTCCTATTGGGAACGCAGCTATACTTGCAAAACAGTCTATATTTGAGGCATCTGCTGGCACAGCTATGCTTTGCCTCTGAAAATGCCTTACCCCAAAATACAACTTGGGAAGGCTAAAGAGTAACAAAATGTCTGGATGTGCTGGTGATCTTGGGAGAACCTGGTTTCTCCCAACGCCTTCAAAGACACGGACATAGGTGTACTCTAAGGCCCTATCTGTACTTGCAGCGGTATGTAGGGTGTGTGTAGCTACATGCTGTAGTAAAAAAGCAGGCTGTGTCCACACTGTGGCATGTAGCTACACACAGCAATGAAAAACTGTGGCAGGGAGGAGGCAGAGGAAAGTTGCCAGAGACTTTCCTTGCTGCTACCCACTGTGACAGGTTGCACAAAAAATTCCTGGTGGTGGCATGCGGCCACAGTGGTCGCATTTGAGAAACACTGGCCTATGCAAAAACTTGAACAGTGGCGTAATACTCCCTCTAATTGAAGAAATTTAAAAAGAATATTGAAAGGGTATAGCTTACTAGTTCACCTTGTAATAAAATTGAGGTAATTTTTTTTTAACTGTTTAAAGCTAGATCTTTTTCACAGAATGGCTTTCCTACTATTCATTTGGATTCTTCCTATTGTTAAATGCTACTCACTCACTGGTCAAATCTTCAGTGTTACTGAACAGACAGTGAACTACACATTACTAAAAGGATCTTTAATCTGGTTAGTTGACGGGACAGAGTGGAGTGGAATTTAAAAATGATATCAAGGATTTTCCTTTCATGGAGTAAAAACACTGGGAGCATTATTTCTTTTTTTTAAATCCACAAATGAACATTTTCTGTGCAAAAACAAACAACTGCAGAAAAGTAAAGATAGCAGATCTGATGTAATACCATTGTATTGCGAGTTCGCTTAAATTTCATATCAAGAATAAAATAAGTGAAGTGTAACTATACATAGAAGAAAAGATAGTAAATAATAAAATTAAAAGCTAAACTGCAATCTCCATTTTGATTAACATATATGCAAATTAAAATATTCAATTTATATTGGAAAGTTATTTTTTCAGGGTTTTTTTTTTTTTTTTTTTTTAAACGTAACAACACAGCTGCTGAATTTGTTTAAAAATAACTATTTAGGAACTATATGCAAATCATATAGGAACCAAAACTACAATATTAATTACAAAACAGAATATATATTTTAGATAAACTGATGAATTTTAAACACTTTTAATGCCCATATTTTCTAAATATGCATTTGAATGTATATAATTTTCATTTACAGCCCCATATGTAAACTAAAAATGTCTCTAAAAAGTCCTGTCTGATCTGTGTCTAATTCAAAGATTAATTTCCTAAATCTGCACTGCAGTAAGGAAGTATAATAGCTCTGATCATCATCATGTGATTCATGAACTGTATGATTGTCTTACACTTATCTATTAATAGATATTGCCCCTAAAACAAACAATTAACCTAAAAATAAAATATGTTAAAGTTATGCTGAGTTAGAAGCAAGTTAAAAGCTGTGGTGCCTTATGAGAGTTGTAGTTTTGGTGCTTCATGACCCCCATATTCCCTCTATGGGCTAAGCTCCCTAGCTGGACTACATCTCCCATGATAAAATTTTCCTTGTTTTAAAGGATTTAAATCAGAACTTTGCAACTAATTCAGCATTTAATTTTCATTTAATGTAAGTTTCTCTCCCCAGTTCTAACTCCTGAACACTTCATAAAGCTGTTAGGAGTGCAGGTAGCAAGTATTCCTTTAGATAATAAAAATAATTACAGGACACCAACCTGATGAAATGGGTCATCTCTATATTCTTTTTTCACACAAGGATTAACTTGAGGGTTTTCTACATCTGTCTCACTGGTACAGGAAGACCGGCACTCTGCACAGTGCAACAGATCTTCCCAGAGCACATCTTCTGTTTCCGATTCAGGTCTTGTGCTCTCAGAATCTTGTCTGGAACTTGAACATCGTGAACTGCAACTAGTACCTGATTTAGGGGTATCCTGCAATTAAGATATACACTGGCATTAATTCAGTTTACATATTCCACCCTGTTTATTTAAAATGCCAATTACTAAGTTCAACTATAATAAATCCACTCTTATTTTAATTTTCCAGTTTCACTGGAAATACAACCATAAACAGTACAAGTATTATTAAGAAGAACTAAAGTTAATCTGTTCAAACTGTTGCCTTTGTAGGCTACAAATAATTATTACACACTACAGTTTAAATATTCCAGTCTACCCCTTCCACATAAGTATTCTAAATGTGAAACAGAAATTGAGGCTTGGGTCATGTACATAGAATTAACATAGAAATAGGACTGAGAATCAAGAAACCTTCATTCATAACAATATTTTTTAAAAAGGCAGATGAACTTTTTTGTCAGCATTTGCTGATTCTTCATCAAAATCACAACATTCCAGGGTACCATGTCAATTTTGATGAAATTTCCCCTGAAACCAGGGGATGTAGATGAAGAACCCCTTTTAAGAACATAAGAACGGCCATACCAAAGGTCCATCTAGCCCAGTATCCTGTCTTCCAACAGTGGCCAATGCCAGGTGCCCCAGAGGGAATGAACAGAGCAGGCAATCAAGTGATCCATTCCCTGTCACTCATTCCCAGCTTCTGGCAAACAGAGGCTAGGGACACCATCCCTGACAATAGCCATTGATGGACCTATCCTCCATGAATTTATCTAGCTCTTTTTTGAACCCTGTTATAGTCTTGGCCTTCACAACATCCTCTGCGTTGTGTGAAGAAATACTTCCTTTTGTTTGTTTTAAACCTGCTGCCTATTAATTTCATTTGGTGACCCATAGTTCTTGTGTTATGAGAAGGAGTAAATAACACTTCCTTATTTACTTTCTCCATACCAGTCATGATTTTATAGACCTCTATCATAACCCCCCTTAGTCACCTCTTTTTCAAGCTGAAAAGTCTCAGTCTTATTAATCTCTCCTCATAAGGAAGCCGTTCCTTACCCCTAATCATTTTTGTTGTCCTTTTCTGAATCTTCTCCAAGTCCATTCTCTCTCCTCTTTTTTTTTTTTTTTTTTTTTTTTTGGAGATGGGGCGGCCACATCCGCATGCAGTATTCAAGATGTGGGTATACCATTGATTTGTAGAGAGGCAATATGATATTTTCTGTCTTATTAGCTATCCCTTTCATAATGATTCCCAACATTGTTAGCTTTTTTGACTGCCGCCGCACATTGAGTGGATGTTTTCAGAGAACTATCCACAATGACCCCAAGATCTCTTTCTTGAGTGGTAACAGCTAATTTAGACCCCATCGTTCTATATGTATAATTGGGATTATGTTTTCCAATGTGGACTACTTTGCATTTATCAATATTGAATTTCATCTGCCATTCTGTTCCCCAGTCCCTATTTTTGAGAGATCCTTCTGTAGCTCTTCGCAGTCTGCCTGGGACTTAACTATCTTGAGTAGTTTTGTATCATCTGTGAATTTTGCCACTGCACTGTTTACCCCTTTTCCCAGATCATTTATGAATATGTTGAATAGGACTGGTCCCAGTACAGACCCCTGGGGGACACCGCTATCCACCTCTCTCCAGTTTGAAAATTGACCATTTATTTCTACCCTTTGTTTCCTATATTTTAGCCAGTTACCAATCCATGAGAGGCCCTTCCCTCTTATCCCATGACAGCTTACTATGCTTAAGAGCCTTTGGTGAGGGATCCCCCTTGTCCACATGCCTGTTGACCCCCTCAAAGAATTCTAGTAGATTGGTGAGGCATGATTTCCCTTTACAAAAACCATGTTGACTCTACCCCAACAAATTATGTTCATCTATGTCTGACAATTTTGTTCTTTACTATAAAAACAACACGGACTAAGTTATTTGGACATAAACTTTCATGGGTAAAAAAACCCATTTCTTCAGATGCATGGAGTGAAAATTACAGATGCAGGCATTATTGTACTGACACATGAAGAGAAGGGAGTTACCTCACAAATGGAGAACCAGTGTTGACAGGGCCAATTCAATCAGGGTGGATGTAGTCCACTCCCAATAATTGATGAGGAGGTGTCAATTCCAGGAGAGGCAAAGTTGCTTTTGTAGTGAGCCAGCTACTCCCAGTCCCTATTCAAGCCCAAATTAATCGTGTTAAATTTGCAAATGAATTTTAGTTCTGAAGTTTCTCTTTGAAGTCTGTTTCTGAAGTTTTTTTGTTCAAGTATGGCTACTTTTAAATCTGTTACAGAATGTCCAGGGAGACTGAAGTGTTCCACACAAGGATGGACTTTACAAAAACAAGACAAGCCATTTACAATGCACACTTCACTTCTCTACAGAGGAAAAAGGACAGTAAACTATCTAAACTCCTATATGCCACAGGGATGCCACACTTCAAAGAGAAACTGCAGAACTAAAATTCATTTGCAAATTTAACACCATTAATTTGGGTTTGAATCACCTCTGGAGCACTTTAAAAATTATCACATTAGCTCTCCTCCAGTCATTTGGTACAGAAGTTGATTAAAATGATAAGTTAAAGACTACAGTTAGTAGTTCTGCAAATTTCACATTTGAGTTCCTTCACAGCTCTTCGGTGAATACCATCTAGTCCTGTTGACTTATTACTGTTTAGTGTATCAATTTGTTCCAAAACCACCTCTGACGACACATCAATCTGGGACAGTTCCTCAGATTTGTCACCTAAAAAAATGAATCTTGCTACCACGGTATTGGAGAAGACCGATCTTCCCTGAATGGGAGAATGAAATGTCGATAATGCTGCCAGATGCACTTTCAATATACTGAACACCAAGCCCCAACGACTGAAGATGCAGCAGGTCCTCCAAAATGTCCTGAATAGAGGCCACCATTGGTTGGATTCCACAGGTTAATGACCACACTGAAAATCGCTTCTATTTCACGGGAACAGGCCATCATGGTGGATGGTTTTCCACTGTTAAGGAGGACTTGCTGAACAGTCAAACACTGCTCTCCTTCCTCATTTACAAACAGTAAAACCCCATTTATCTGAGTCTCTGTTATCTGGCTCTCCGTGTTAACTGAACCACCAGCTGGCCTGAGGCTGGCAGCAGCAGGGCTTGGGTGGTTAGCTCTGGGCAGCTGGTGGTTCAGTTAACACAGAGAGCCAGATAATGGAGGCCTGGATAAACGGGATTCTACTGTATAACAATAAAACATTGTATTCAACTGAGACCTATATATATTGTGGCTATGAAAACTGAAGTTCAGTGTTCCATTTTAATGTCAGAAAAATGCAGATTTTCATTTTTATTTTTTTTTTAAATCGGAGAATTTTGGATTTTTAATCATGGAAAACTAGAATCCCTGGTTCTGAGTGAGTAGGTTGGGACAGGGAGGAAGCAGTATGGGAGGCTGAATACACAGTGCAAGAAGGTCAGAGAGCCAGCACTGTTTCAGCCACACTGAGAATAAGCTTGGCCTGATCCAGCTTGAGCTTAAGGATGAGCTGAGGGATGATTGGCACTGAGGGAAATAAGTACAAGGGAGCTGACCGCCAGCTTGGACTGAGGCCTCCTCAAAAACAGAACAGATGACATTTCCTGTTGTCCCTTGCAGCAAACAGGTTGATTGTTGCGATGCTCCAAGCTATGAAGATGACCCAGAGGACACTTGTTTTCAGGGACCACTCATGACTCAGGGGAAAAATACCTGCTGAGATGGTCTGTGACATGATTCTGAACCCCCAGGTAAGCCAACAGCTATTGGAGCTAATGTTCTCCACAATGCAAAACTGCCACAGCCTAATCACATCTAGGCAGAGCAACCTGGAGTGTGCCCCTGCCTTGTTTGTTCACATAGCACATTGTCGTGTCATTATCAGTAAGTATGTGGATCACTGAATCTCTGATACTGTCCCCAAAAGCATGACATGTATTGTTGATGGTGCGAAGCTTCAGCACATTGATATGGAGTGACGCCTCCTGCTCTGACTACAGTCCCTGTACATTCAGCGACCACAGCCCTGCCAGCCAGACCACCAGGTTGGCATCAGTAACAACCAACCTGGTTGGTGAAGGCCAAACAAAAGGAATGCCTTGGCAAACATTCTCTGGATGAATCCACCATTGCAAGGAGCCCAGAACCACCAAAGGAACATGAACCAGTCTGTCTAGAGCAGTGTTTCCCAAACTTGGGATGCCGCTTGTTTAGGGAAAGCCCCTGGCAGGCCAGGCCGGTTTGTTTACCTGCCGCGTCCGCAGGTCCGGCCGATCGTGGTTCCCACTTCCAGCAGCTCCCATTGGCCGCGGCAGGTGAGAGCGGCAATCGGCCAGACCCGCGGACGTGGCAGGTAAACAAACTGGCCCAGCCCGCCAGGGGCTTTCCCTAAACAAGCGGCGTCCCACTGGTCTAGAGGATTAAAAGTAGGATGGTAGATCGTCCTGAGCTACGTTTGAAAAGGGCAAAGGCACAGCCTTGGAAACTGAACCACCTGCATGCAAGAAGACATGTAGCCCAAGAGGCTCAGACATGTCCACACTGACATGGAAGGCTGAGACCGGAGACTGAGGCAAAGAGGGTGAATTACCTGAAAATGGTCTGTCAGCAGAAATACTTTTGACGTTGAGGAATCTAATATAGCCCCAATAAACTTGATTTTTTGAGTAGGAGTCAAAGTTGACTTTCCAGTGTTTAGGGTGAGCCCCAGATGGTCAAGCAAGCATAATGTGGCACTGATGTGAGCAAGAACTTCCTCTCTGGATTCGCCCCTCAGTCAACAGTCATCCAGATATGGGAAGATGTAAATTTCCTTCTTCCTAATATTTGTTGTAACAATGAGCATGCATTTGGTAAAAAACGGGGGGACGAAAGAGAGGCTAATGGAAACACTGTACTGAAAGAGGCGTTCCGCCAAGATGAATTGAAGGAGCTTTCTAAATTACCACATGAAAGTAGACATCCTGAAGGTTCAGAGCAGCAAGCCAGTTGTTCTGAGACACATAGGGAGAATACAGTAACTCCTCACTTAACGTTGTAGTTATGTTCCTGAAAAATGCGACTTTAAGTGAAACGATGTTACACGAATCCAATTTCCCCATAAGAATTAATGTAAATGGGAGGGAGGGGTTAGGTTCCGGGGAAATTTTTTTTTTTTTTTTGCCAGACAAAAGGCATTATATACATTTTAAACAATTTTAAACAAGCAATTTAATACTACAATCATCACTGCTGAGTATGAAGCTTGGTTGAGGTGGTGGAGTCAGAGAGTGGAAGAGGATGGATTGTCTGGCTGCTCCTCTTGCTGTTCTTGCAAGCACAGGCACTGACTTTGCCGGGGGCAGGGGGCTCAATCCTTGGCCCATCCACTCCACCCCTTTCCCCAAACCCCTATCCTTGACCGGCCTCTTCTCTCTCCCCCCCCACCTCCTCCCCCTTTACTTCGCACACTGGATCCTTGCTCCTCCCCCCTCCCTTCTGAAGGCTGCAAGCCAGCTGATTGCCGCAGGCAGGAGGCAGGGGAGGGAGAGGGGAGGCACGCGGAGTCCTCGCTCCTCCCCCCTCCCTCCTGTCTGGGGCAATCAGCTGGCTTGCAGCATTTAGGAGGCAGGAGGGAGGGGGGAGGAGCAAGGACTTGGCGCACAGGCTCCCTTTCCGTCCGTCCCCCCCCCCCGCCTCCTGTCCGGGGAAATCAGCTGGCTTGCATTGTTCAGGAGGCAGGGGAGGGAGGGGGTGCCTGTGCGCCGAGTCCTCGCTCCTCCCCCTCCCTCCTAAATGCCGCAAGCCAGCTGATTGCCCCGGACAGGAGGCAGGGGAGGGAGGAGGAGCCTGTGCACCGAATCCTCGCTCCTTCCCCTCCCTCCTGCCTCCTAAACGCTGCAAGCCAGCTGATTGCCGCGGGCAGGAGGCGGGGGGAGGAGGGGGAAGGCACTGATCCGCGGGGTCTGCCGGCGGGCGGGAGGCGCTGTGGGGACGGGGACGGGGGAGGGGCATAGGAAGGCTGCCAGCTGTGGAGAAAGCAGGTAGCCAAACAACGTAAGAGTGGAGCATTGCACAACTTTAAATGAGCATGTTCCCTAATTGATCAGCAATGTAACGAAACAATGTTAATCGGGACGACTTTAAGTGAGGAGCAACAGAGAGTCCTGTGGCACCTTTAAGACTAACAGATATATTGGAGCATAAGCTTTCGTGGGTGAATGCCCACTTCGTCACATGCATCCGACGAAGTGGGCATTCACCCACGAAAGCTTATGCTCCAATACATCTGTTAGTCTTA
>NW_020664419.1:18853206-18886336 GCF_002925995.2 Terrapene triunguis
AGGTGCCACAGGACTCTCTGTTGCTTTTTACAGATCCAGACTAACACGGCTACCCCTCTGATACTTTAAGTGAGGAGTTACTGTAGTCCATAGAGTGACCATTTGGAACCTCATGTACCTGATATATTTGTTGAGGCTGCAAAGGTAGAGGATGGGTCTTACTCCTTCCTTGGATTTGGGTATCAGGAAGTACCAGGAATAGAAGCTGTGATCCTAGTGTTCTGGTGGAACCTCCTCCTCCACTCTCAAAGCCAGCAGAGCGCGGACCTGCTTGAGGAGCAGTATCTCATGAGTGGGGTCCTTGAAGAGAGGCAAGGAGGGAGGATGTGGGGAGGAACTGGATGGCATAACCCAGCTTGCTGTCAGTGGTAATTGAGCTCCAAGCATTGTGAAAGCAGGCTAGCCTGTCCCCAAAGCAGGGAGATGAGGAGAGAGGAGCAACGATTGGAACAGTGGTCTGGACAAAGAAGTCTTCTGCTGCTGTTGAATGCCGTAGTGATGCCTCCCCACCACTAGCGTATACACCCCTAAAGGCTGCAGGGTAGCCCTCCAGCATCTCATCAGTTTTGTCTAAAAACAGCATTTGGCCGCCAAAGGGCAAATTCTTAATGGCTTGCAGGACATCGGGGCAATGCCTGAATTCTGCAGTCAGGAAGTCCTCCTCATGGTGACTGCGGAGGCCACCACCCTGGCATAGGTGTCTGCAACATTCAGCACAAATTGCAAGGATGTCTTAGTCACCAAGCAGCTTTCAGTGACAAATACCCAGAATTCCTCTCCTGAGGCTTCGGGCAGTTGGTCTGCAAATTTTGATATAGCGGTCGAGTCAACAAAATCATACATGGACAGCAAGGCTTGCTGGTTAGCAATTCGCATCTGTAAGGAAGAGGAGGTGTCCTGCCCATGAGGTCCACTCATTTAGAGTCCCTATCTTTGGGGGTAGACCTAAACCTGCCCTGCTGAGGTCTATCATTCACCACAGTTAGAACTAGGGAATTTGGGGCCAGATGGGAGTAAAACCCCTCAAATCCAGGCATGGGAACGAAATAGCCGATGTGATCCAGAGGCCCTTAGCCAGTTTAAGGAGAGCATCTGTCCCAGGTCAAATGGCTGCAAGACATCCACTAATTTGTGGGTGCTCTCTTGGAAAAACTTCACTTGGATACTGAGGGAAGCAGCTACACACTGCAAAAAGTCTTGGTACACCTTAAAATTCTTCAGTACAGAAGAGCAGCACAGAATCATCCAGAGATGAAGGAGAGGCCCTTAACTGAGCCAAAGCAGGATCCTGTTCCAGGGCTGACGACTCCAGAGGCTTCACAAGGAGGACTTCTGGTGCCTGGGCCTATGGCGGATCGATGGCCACCACTGCAGACCTGGCCATTGATCTTGCCTTCAAGTGAGACGAAGAGCGGGATCTCTGCGACTGAGGAGGATCTCACAGATTCCATGGAGGTTACTGGCATGGATAAGGCATTGATGGCCAGTAGGCATGAGGCCAGCGGCCTCAATCCTGACCATGAGATGAGCGCCAATCCTGCTACCCATAACGATCCATCAACAACCTGCAAGGCTGGTCAGGCAATGGAGAGTGGGAGGATGATGACTCAGTCTCAGATGCCAAGGAGCCTTGGGATTCTGGGGATAAGAGTGGACCGAGACCAGAGGGAGCGAGTAACCAGTCTGACTCAGGAAAAGCCAGGAAGCAGTACTGCAGATGGAAGTGGTACCATCAGTACTGACCATGCTGATGCGGGAAGTGGTGTCAATTGTGAAGTCAGCAGTAGTACCGGAGTGTTTGGTGGTACTAACGTCAAGGGCGGTGAAAGCTGCCATGGAAGCATTTGCAGTGCCAACTGTAGTGCTGCTGAGGAGATTCCCAATACCGAGGTCCCATGTACTGATCATAGTACCGGCCCTATTTCCACAACCTGTGGAAAGGGAACATTAGGGTGCAGTGACAACAGATCAGAGGGTTCAGCGGCTTGCTCAGACAATGGGGCTATAGATGATGCAGCCCTGGAAAAGTTCTGGGCCAAAGACTAGGTCTAGACCCAAAAGCAGAGGTGGCCTGTAGCTGCCTGGTACTCTGCCAACATGGAAACAGTTGGTACCAGCATCTCCCTCATTGGTACTGGACTCAATGGATGCCCCGGGGCCAGAAGCGGGGTCAATAATAAAGGTTTTCTAATCTGCCTACTTGGTACTGGGGAAGGATACGAGATACTCATGCCATCCCGCACGCTGCACCAACTCTGTGCCAGTCCATACCTTCCATGGGGGAGCTGGAAGAGTCACCCTGAGACCTGGAGTGGCCTCAATTGGTCTTATGCGACTTTTTCCTTGGTGCAGTCAATGGGGAACACCGCCTCCATTTCTTCAGAGAGGCACCTTCTCTGGAACATGAAGCAGCAGCACTCTCAGAAGCAGAGGGTGATCTTCACCCTGATGCCTGCTTCAGTATGGAGGCCCTCCACGTGGCCTATTCAAGCACGTGCTGTTTCAGGCGAAGGTCCCGAGCCACTGGAGTCCATTTTTTGAATAATCTGCAGATCACACAATGCTCTTTAACATGGGCCTCGCCAAGATAGAGCAGTGGGAATCATTGTTGGTGATCGCTGTGCCATATGAAGGACAATGTTTAAACCCAGTGAGAGAATCACCAAGGAAAACAAACTAATATGACTAAGGGCAGAGCTACACTTGCGAGTTAAAGCGCATTAAAGCAGCCCAGTGCACTCTAACTCACGATGCGTCCACACTGGCAAGGCACGTAGAGTGCTCTGACTCTGCGGCTAGAGCGCTCCTGGTACTTCACCTCGGCGAGTGGAATAACGTTTGATGCGCCCCCGCTGGAGCGCTGCCAGTGTGGACGCCCTGGTCTGTTAATGCACTCTGATCGGCCTCCAGAAGTGTCCCACAATGCCTGTTCTAGCCACTCTGGTCATCAGTTTGAACTCTACTGCCCTGCCCTCAGGTGACCAACTGTCAGACCCGCCCTTTAAATTCTCTGGGAATTTTGAAAATCCCCTGGGAATTTTGAAAATCCCCTGTTTGTTCAGCCAGGAGTGGAGTGCTCTCAGCGCATCTTATCTTTCCAGGTGACCATGCCTCCACGCGCCAGGTGATCCCCAGTATGGAGCAATGGCGAGGTGCTGGACCTCATCAGTGTTTGGGGGGAGGAAGCTGTCCAGTCCCACCTGCGCTCCAGCCGTAGTAATTATGATAAATTCGGGCAGATATCAAGGGACATGATGGAAAGGGGCCATGACCGGGGCACACTGCAGTGCAGGGTTAAAGTGAAGGAGCTGCAGAATGCCTACCGCAAAGCCCATGAGGCAAACCGCCGCCCTGGTGCTGCCCCCACGACCTGCCATTTCTACAAAGAGCTGGACGCGATACTTGGAGGTGACCACCTCCACTCCGAGTACCACCATGGACACTTCAGAGCCCAGTTCCAGGCAGGAGGAGGAAGAGGAGCACAGCGGGAGCGAGGGTGCTGAGGCGGAGGAAGACACCCCGGAATCCCTAGATGCATGCAGCCAGGAGCTGTTCTCAAGCCAGGAGGAAGGTAGCCAGTCACGGCGGCTGGTGCTTGGGGAAGGACAAACACCAGAGGAGGTTCCCAGTAAGCAGCTTTTATTTTGGGAAGGAAGTTATTTGGTGCAGGCTCTTGGGGCGAGGAGGGTTAGGGCTGCATGCATGCCTAGATGCAAAAGAGGGCGTTGAAGTGCTCTCTCACATCATGGTAATCGGCTTCAATGATCTCTTCAAAGGTCTCAGCCAGAACTTGGGCAATGAGCTTGCGCAGGTTTCTTGGGAGAGCCACTGTGGTCCGTGTCCCAGTCAGGCTAACATGTCCACACCACTGTGCCGTGAGTGGTGGGGGGGACCACTGCTACACACAGGCAAGCTGCATATGGGCCAGGGCAGAAGCGACATTGTAGCAGAAGACCCTCCCTTGCTTCCCAGGTCACCCTCAGCAGCGAGATATCTTCCAGGACGAACTCCTGTGGAAAATGTGGGGACAGTGTTCAGTGTAGGGGCCCCCTGCAGCTGTTGGCTCTCCCCAAGGCACAGGAACCCAGGGGACAGTACAGCCGTGAAACAATCATTCCCCCTGGACCCTGTGCTTACTCACCATTTTGGGGCTCCCGTGGGTTGTGTGCTCGCTTTGGGATGGGCAAATTATGCTATTGTGTAGACTGTGCTTACCCTCCTTAAGTATGGGGAAATCATTGCTCTGTCTGGTGTGAACAATGCTGCCTCTGTTAAGTGTTGCATTTTGCCTTTACAGATGCAACCTTGAGATCTCAGCGATCTGTGTCATTACCGGCCGAGAGACTGCAAAGACTCAGGAAGAGGCCACGTAGAAGCAAAGACGACATGCTGCAAGAAGTAATGCAGCAGTCACTTAATGAGAATCTAAAAGCGCAGGAGTGGAGGGACAGTGAAAGGAGGATCCGCCAGCAGAATGTGGATCGCCGGTACAAAAGCACGGAGCTCTGGCAGCAAAGCACGGATCGGCTGATAAGCATCATGGAGCGCCAAGCAGACTCAATCCAGGCGCTCGTAGCCATGCAGGCGAAGCACTACCGCACCTGCCTCCCCCACCCCGCAGCCCTTTTCCCAAAACTCTTTCCCTTGTGCCCCCATGTCACCTCCAACCCACTTTCCCCAACATCCAGGTTCTTATCGTCACCAGCTGCCTCCAACACCTGTAGCTTCACCACCCAGCCCTGCAAACTAGGACCCTTACCCACTGCACTCAACCCCCATCACCATACAGTACAGTAACTCCTCACTTAACGTTGTAGTTATGTTCCTGAAAACATCATTTCGCTTAAAGTCGCATTTAAACGAATCCAATTTCCCCATAAGAATTAATGTAAATGGGGGGGGGGGGTTAGGTTAGGTTCCAGGGAATTTTTTTTCCACCAGACAAAACACACTAATATATATATATATATATATATATATACACACACACACACACACACACTATACGTTTTAGACAAACAGTTTAATACTGTTCACAGCTATGATGATTGTGAAGCTTGGTTGAGGTGGTGAAGTTAGAGGGTGGAAGAGGGTAGGCTATTTCCCAGGGAATGCCTTGCTGCTAAATCAGTGGTTCTCAAACTTTTGTACTGGTGACCCCTTTTTCACATAGCAAGCCTCTGAGTGCGACCCCCCATATAAATTAAAAATACTTTTTTATGTATTTAACACCATTATAAAAGCTGGAGGCAAAGCAGGGTTTGGGGTGGAGGCTGACAGCTCGCGACCCCCCATGTAATAACCTCGTGACCCCCCCGAGAGGTCCCAACCCCCAGTTTGAGAACCCCTGTGCTAAATGATGAACTAGCACTGGGCTGAGCCCTCAAGGGTTAACACATTGTTGTTAATGTAGCCTCACACTCTACAAGGCAGCAGGAATTCAGGGGAGGGGAGATAGCATAGCAGACAGACAGACACACACCTTGTGTGTGGGCGAGAGAGAGAAATGCACACTGCACTTTAAGTAAGCTGACCCACTCTTAAATGCATTGTCTTTTTAAGTGGATCAGGAAGTTGATACAGCAGCTGCTGCCCCAGGCTCTCTCTGTCCGTGTCCCCACCCTGCTCTATATGGAGAAGAAGGAGTAAGCAGGGTGTAGGAGCAGGGGGACACCCTGACATTAGCCCCCCCCTTCCCACCACAGCAAGCAGGAGGCTCGGGGAGCAGCTCCAAGGCAGAGGACAGGAGCAGCACATGGCAGTGGGGGGAGGGATAGCTGCAATTGCTAGCCTGCTGGGCAGCTGTCGCACAGGGAATTTAGGGGAGCTGAAAGGGGGGCTACCGGTCCACCCTGGTTCCAAGCCCCCACCAGCTAGCTGCAACAGGCTGCTCTTCCTGCAAGCAGTGGACAAAGCAGGCGGCTGCCAAACTACGTTAGAAGGGAGCATTGCACAACTTTAAAGGAGCATGTTCCCTAATTGATCAGCAACGTAACAACGAAACAACATTAACCGGGACGACTTTAAATGAGGAGTTACTGTATAGCCATCCTGAAGTGCAGCACTCATTGCACAGCACTCCAGACAGGAAGGCTGAGTATGATAACAGGACATATGCAAATCTGTGATTGTACCATTCCCCACCCCACCCCCTTGCCCTTTCTGTTTCCCAAGCAGTTGTGTTTCTTTTCAATAAATGGATTTTTTGGCTTTGAAAACATTCTTTATTATTGCATAAAGTAAAAGATATCTTAGCCCAGGAAAGCAACAGGCACTGCAAGTCAGTGTAGCAAACACAGATTCCTACTAACACTGGAACCACTGCACTTCACTCCCGTGCAGGGCATCAGACATTACTGGTGGCTTTCAGCCTCAAATTGCTCCCTCAAGGCATCCCTAATCCTTGCAGCCCCGCGCTGGGCCCCTCTAATAGCCGTGCTCTCTGGCTATTCAAATTCAGCCTCCAGGTGTTGAAACTCCGAGGTCCATGCCTGAGCGAAGCTTTCACCCTTCCCTTCAAAAATGTTATGGAGGGTACAGCAAGCAGATATAACCACGGGGATGCTGTGTTCGGCCAAGTTCAGCTTCCCATACAGAGATCGCCAGTAACCCTTTAAACGGCCAAAAGCACACTCCACAGTCATTCTGCACCAGCTCAGCCTGTTGTTGAACTGCTCCTTGCTGCTGTCAAGGCTCCCTGCGTAGGGTTTCATGAACCACGGCATTAAAGGGTAAGCGGGGTCTCCAAGGATCACAATGGGCGTTTCAACTTCACCTATGGTGATCTTCTGGTCTGGGAAAAAAGTCCCGTGTTGAAGCTTCCTGAACAGGCCAGTGTTCCGAAAGATGCGTGCATCATGCACCTTTCCGGGCCAGCCTGCGTTAATGTCAATGAAACGCCCACAGTGACCCACAAGCGCCTGGAGAACCATAGAGAAATACCCCTTCCAATTAACATACTCAGAGGCTAGGTGGGCTGGTGTCAGAATTGGAATATGTGTCCCATCTATTGCCCCTCTGCAGTTAGGGAAACCCATTTGTGCAAAGCCAGCCACAATGTCATGCACGTTACCCAGAGTCACAGTGCTTCTGAGCAGGACGCGATTAATGGCTCTGCAAACTTGCATCAACACAATTCCAACGGTAGACTTTCCCCACTCCAAACTGGTTAGCGACCAAACGGTAGCTGTCTGGAGTTGCCAGCTTTCAGACTGCAATAGCCACCCACTTCTCCACCATCAGGGCAGCTCTAAATCTTGTGTCCTTGCGCTGCAGGGTGGGGGGCGAGCTCCTCACACAGTCCCATGAAAGTGGCTTTTCTCTCTGAAAGTTCTGCAGCCACTGCTTGTCATCCCAGACTTGTATGACGATATGATCCCACCACTAAGTGCTTGTTTCCCGAACCCAAGAGCGGCGTTCCACAGTGGTGAGCATGTCCGTAAATGCCACATGCAATCTCGTGTCGTATGCGTTATTCGAATCGATATCATCGTCGGAGTCCTCACTGTCAGTTTGGATCTTGAGTAACTCGACTGCCAAACGTGTCGTGCTGGCGAGACTCGTCAGCATATTCCTCAGCAGTTCGGGCTCCATTCCCGCAGACCGAAAGGAAGACAGAGCGTGCAACACAAAAAACGCCAAATGTTGACGGAAGCAGAGGGATTGCTGGGATGCGAACCGATGCATCACAGGGTGTTGGGACAGGACCCAGAATGCCCTGCACCCCACACCCCCTTCCCACAAGCCACAGCACCAGAATGGGAAGAGGTGCTCTGTGGGATAGCTGCCCATAATGCACCCGCTCCCAATGCCACTGCAAGTGCTGCAAATGTGGCCACGCCAGTGCGCTTGCAGCTGTCAGTGTGGACAGACTGCAGCGCTTTCCCTACTGCGCTCTCTGAAGGCTGGTTTAACTCAAAGCGCTCTACATCTGCAAGTGTAGCCATGCCCTAATACTAATCTAACACTAGGACCAGGTTTACACTATAAACTTACATTGGTATAACTACGTTGCTCAGAGCTGTGAAAAATCCACATCCCTGAGCGATGCAGTTATATCAGCCTAACCTCCAGTGTAGACAGCACTGTCAACAGGAGGGCTTCTCCCACTGGCATAGCTACCACTCTTGCAGAGGTGGATTAACTACGCTGACAGGAAACGCTCTCCCAATGGCATAGTAGCATCTTCACTGAAGCAGTACAGCAGCACAGCTGCACCAGTGCAGTTGCGCCTCTGCAGCGTTTTAAGTGTAGACCTGTCCTCAGGGTACTACTAAGTATCAACAACAAGGGAAAAACTAAACTAGTTGTGAGGTTAAGACCACACTGAGCTCTGACTCTAGCCACAGGTGGTAAGAAGGAACTGAGAGGAACTGGTGCTGCCTCATGTAGCATGGGAAGGGACTACGGCCATGAGGCATGAGCATCACCCCTCTACGGGTGCAGCTAGGCAAATTTCTCCAGATCCAGTGAGTGGAAAACATGGCTGCATCTACTTGAAGAAGAACCACTGCTCCTATAAATGTGAGGCAAGAATACAGCCTGTGGTGATAAAGGACATTTGAAAGAATAAGCTGGAATTACGGATGTCAATTAATCACTGTTAACTCAAGCGATTAACTCAAAACAAATTAACTTGAATAAAAAATTAATCAGGATTAATCACAGTTTGAATCGCACAGTTAAACACTAGAATACAAAGGTACAGTGATCACTATCATTTTTACAGTGCAAATATTTGTCATAAAAATGATATAAAATAAATAGTATTTTTGTATTCACCTCATACAAGTACTGTAATGCAAGCTCTTTGTCGTGAAAGTGCAATTTACAAATGTAGATATTTTTTGTGTTACCTAACTGCACTCAAAAACAAAACAATGTAAAACTTTAGAGCCTATAAGTCCACTCAGTCCTACTTTTTGTTCAGTCAATCACGAAGACAAACAAGTTTGTTTAAATTTACAGGAGATACCGCTGCCGCCTTCTTATTTACAATGTCACCTGAAAGTGAAAACAGGAGTTCCCATGGCACTTTTGTAGCCGGTGTTGCAAGTTATTTACATGCCAGATGTGCTAAACATTCGTATGCCCTTTCATGCTTCGGACATCATTCTAGAGGACATGCTTCCATGCAGATGGTGCTCGTAAAAAAAATAATGTGTTTATTAAATTTGTAACTGAATTCCCTGGGGGAGAATTGTATGTCTCCCATTCCATGGTTTTACCCGCATTCTGCCATATATTTCGTGTTATGGTAATCACAGATGATGACCCAGCATATGTTGTTCAATTTAAGAACACTTCAATTGCAGATTTGACAAAATGCAAAGAAGGTACCAATATAAGATTTCTAGAGATAGCTACAGCACTCAGGTTTAAGCATCTGAAGTGCCTCTCAAAATCTGAGAGGGATGAGGTGTGAAACATGGCATCAGAAATCTTAAAAGAGCAACACTACAATTCGATACTACAGAACCCGAACCACCGAAAAAGAAAATCAACCTTCTGTTGGTGGCATCTGACTCAGATGATGAATATGAACATGAGTCAGTCCACACTGCTTTGGATGCATACAAATGTTTAGCGTATCTGGCATGTAAATACTTTGCAATGCCAGCTACAACAGTGCCATGCAAACACCTGTTCTCCATTGCAGGTGACATTGTAGATAAGAAGCGGGCAGCATTACCTCCCGTAAATGTAAACAAACTTGTTTGTCATAGCAATTGGCTGAACAAGGAGGACTTAGTGGACTTGCAGGCTCTAAAGTTTTACACGGTTTTATTTTTGAGTGCAGTTATATAAAAAAAAAAAAAAACTACATTTGTAAGTTACACTTTCATGATAAAGAGCTTGCACTGCAGTACTTGTGTGAGGTGAACTGAAAAACACCGTCTTGTTTATTTTTTACAGTGCAAATATTTGTAATAAAAATAAAGTGAGAACTGTACACTTTGTATTGTGTGTTTTAATTGAAATCAATATATTTGAAAATGTAGAAAACATTCAAAAATATTTAAATAAATGGTATTTTATTATTGACGGTGTGATTAAAACTGCAATTAATCAGGATGATTTTTTAAATCTTGCAATTAATCGCAATTAATTTATTTAACTGTTTGACAGCCCTAGCTGGAATACTAAGTATTCACTGGTTTGCTTTAAAGCCTGCTTGCCTTCAGCAAAATGATACATGTTGTTATCCGAGAATTCTATTTCCATTTGGTTCCCCACATCTGAATTTCATTTCTATAAAGGACTCCACCAATAAGGGACTGCTGGGTTGCTGCTCTGCTCTTTGACTTCACTATGTAGCTCTTTAAATCAGAACACTTGAACTTCTTTTGCTGCCATGCAACAGCAACAATTGTGGCTTCAATAGCATACAGCATATTCTGAGTAATTGAAAAACTAACCTTTTTAAAGAATGTTACATACTCATATCTAGGAGAACATCCACATTGGTGGATCCTCTCACAATAGAACTTGGAGGTAGAATCAAATTCTCTTGTCTGCTCAGAGTTCCCCTCATATGGGCTAATGGACTTATTGGAGACAATGGTGAAAGAAGCGGGGGTGCAGTCTGAACTATGACATGGAGAAAGCACTAGCATCAACACAGTAATGACTAAAAGTGCAAACAGATTGCTGGAAAACAGTCTGCCAAATCTCTGGCAAGAAAGCTTTCTTTCTCACATAAGAGGAAACCACTAGTTTCCTAGATACATGTGCCTCCAAAGGAGGTGGTTGCTGCATAATGGGGCTGCTTCTAGAAGGCAAAATAGAAAGCAGCAAAGCTCTGATGGGATGTGGTGTAAGAGCATAGCAACAGACCAATTATCCATATTGTGGACCCACCCCCAAGAAGTGAAAAACATGCTAAATTCAAAGTGACTCTTGTGCAAACTGGACACCAAATCGCAATGATTCCCAAAGACAGTTACTTCACAGGAATATTTTTAACAAGCGTCATGAATTATTAATATTGACAAGATCACCACTAAATTCCAGTGATCCAGAATGCGTTCAGAAGAAAGAAGTTCAATGGAGATGTTGGCAAACCAGTTACAAAAAGGACTTTTGGGAAAAGAACATACCTCCACAGGGTAGTGTTTCTTATAATGGTGGGATTTCCTGTTTCGAAGAGCACAGTCACTAGAAGCACGTTCTACATTACGGCGTAAGGGATATCCAGATTCAGGTCCCTCCTCACTTGAAACTTCATCAGATACATTTGTTACTGTCCTGTGTGTATCCTAGACCAATTAACAATTTACTATTAGTAAATCACACTATTTTTTCATAATGGTCTTTTAATTTATCTTAAATACTGCAATCAATTTTCTCATCAATTCTTTTAATTAAAAAATATTTAATAATCCCCTTTTGCTGAGTAGAGCATAGAAAACAGTTTCCCTCTTTTAGGTTATTGACTACATGGAAAGGTGGTACTAGAAGTGATATACAATAGAAGATTATAACATACTAAAGTAGGTGATTAATCATTGCACAGTAGTCGTGTGTCAGGCTAATTTATACTATACTGCAGAATGGATTCAAGATATTCATGTTCCAAGTGATGTTTTAGGTGAAATCACAGCAACCCCAAATGGTGTATGACTCAAAAGAAAAGAAAGCAACATTCTATTCTTGGTTTTGTCCTCTCAAACACAGTAATTTACATTGACAGCTTTTTCCAATCTTAAAATTTAATTTATTTCTACCGCCTCTCCCGCCACACCTAAAGTGTAAGCCAGTAATCAACTATGAAATGCTTGGACTGTGAGCATATATCATTCCCTGGTTTCACGCTAATGTAGACGCAGCCCCCACAAAAGGAGAATGGTAGGAAGGACCAAGAAACTTTCAGTTTTCATTCTAAAGGGTTTCTTTTTTAGAAAAATATACTAGTTTCATTGTTGTTTTGTCATAAAGACCATTTGCCTACTCTCCTACAGATTAATGGCTGCATAAGTAATGTTAAGTACAACTGTTGCATTTGTTTGTATGGGATTACATGTTGCTCACCGGGTAATTGCGATTTCTCTGGTTGTGCATGTACCTTTTGGACTTTGAAGCAGTGACATGGTAGCATTGCACAGGGTACGATTAATTGGGATGAGCATGGGTGGCATGCTAAACTTATTGTTTATTTTGTCCACTGGATTGCAACTTTGGGTGGGTGGTCCTGAAATCAGGGTTTAGAATAATGTTGTGGCAATGACTGGGTCTCACAAATCTGCAAAAATTAGGATTTGCAGTAATGCCTTTTTTTTCCAGCAAATCAGGCCATCAGACCATTGTTTGTAGTGAAGGGGATTGGTTCAGGTGGTTTCCCCATCACCTGCAATGCACAGTCTTCGGCTAGGCCTGAGAATTAAACAGCTTTATTAAATGCACTGGGCTTATGGTCTGATTAGGTCTTCCATAGGTGCCGACTTCTGCTCCCACCGGTGAGTACTCGACCCCTCTCTACCCCCGGCCTCGCCCCGACTCCAACCCTGCCCCGTCCCCATTCCAACCCCTTCCCCAAATCCCTGCCCCAGCCCCGCCTCTTCCCCTGAGCGCACCACGCTCCCGCTCCTCACCCCACTCCTGGAGCTTGCTATGCCGCCAAAGGTGGGAAGCGCTGGGAGGTAGGCGGAGGAGTGGGGACGCAGCGCGCTCAGGGGAGGAGGTGGACGATATTAAACAGATTAGATTAGATATTAAACAGATAGCCATTACTATAATTTTAATGAATGAGTTATTACCTGCTCTTAAAATTGTTTGCTCATAAACCGTTTTCTGAATTTTTTTCTTGTTAGCTGCAAGAGTTCTGCTTTGAAGCAAAACATCAAGACTCCTTAATCAACAAAAGCTTTTAAAATAGTCAGACTTCAAAATGCTGAATTAGCAAGATTTAGCAACAAGTGTGTCAATAATATTTTCTGATTTCTTTCATAAATAAAGAAAAATACTTCTTTTTCTGATGTTAACAGGTATAATGGGAAATGCCACATAAGAAGTTTATATTTCCATAGAAATTAATTTACCTCAACAAGACTTTTTCATAGTTTATTCTAAATTTAGAGAGGTCTTTGTTTTTCCAAATAAATAGATTATATACATATATAATTATCCAGAAAACTGTTTATGCATGTATAAAAAGTGTTATGAGAGCTTGGAACTTCAAAAACGTGCTCACCATTTGACTGAGGAAAAGCAATATAAAGCACATTGAGGAAACTGATTTTTTCTAGAAACATTTTCACAAGTCTTATTTTGTCTTCAACATACTGTAAATGACGATGATGATGCCAGAGCAGATAGTGATAAATCAGTGAAAGCATCCTAAAATTTCTCAGTAATTACAAATTAAGTGTGCCAATCAGTAGAATGCATATCAAGGGACATGATCAAGGATAAGCATGAAACTCAAACTACCGTATACAAATATTCTAAATCTCACTTGCCCAAGTGTATCAAAACCTGAAGTAGGTGTACAGAAAGAGTGCATATGTTACACTTTCTATGGATCCTATCTATGGAAGATCCCAAAATGGGTCCCTCCTTTAAAAATGAATGAAGCCAGTGTCTCACTGAAACTTTCCTTAGGCAAAAATTCCTGTTTTACCACCATCATCACCTTCTAGGAGGTAGAATAATAGGCTGCTCCTCATTTGCTTCCCTTCGCTTTCCTTAAATGCTGCACTTCCAAATCTTCATGTACCAATAACGGT
The DNA here is from genome assembly GCF_002925995.2 of Terrapene triunguis. NCBI lineage: Eukaryota > Metazoa > Chordata > Testudines > Emydidae > Terrapene > Terrapene triunguis. The sequence continues at coordinate 18,866,931 of NW_020664419.1, forward strand.
AGAGTTGTTTTGGAGGAGAATGAAGTAAGGTGAAATAGGAGAACTGAGAGCTACCAGACCTAACCAGCCAAGCTCCATGATGAGCAACACATCCTTCCTCCTCATTATGCTCTGCTTTCTGAAGACTATCTTTCTTCTCTCCCTCCCCTCTGCGCTCTGCATTTCAGAGTGCCTTTTCACTTCCATGGGGAAGGGCAGGAAAGAAAACACTTGCAGATTTCTGCACTTATCCACAAGAGAAGGGGAAGGAGAATCCATGAACACAGAGGATTGGCAGGGAAACCTTTGAAGGTGTGGGGAGTTGTTTGAATTTTGGAAGTCATCATTACTGTGAAATGTGTCCAACTGTAGCAGAGAAGCAGACCCATTCCAGAGGAAAAAAATCTAACAGAGGCAGGTGAGGCAGAAGCAAAGCCTTCTCATGAAGGCTAAAACAAATAAGAAATACAAGGACACATGGTGAGTCAAGTTAAAGAAAATCAGAGAACCTAAAAGTCAGTAAAATGAGGTTCCTGTGGTAGGAGTTGAGCCGTAGATACGCACTTGGCCAATCCTGGGTGACCAGTGCTACTGGGGTTCTCCCATTGTGTCTATGGCAAAATAGTTCTGAAGTAGCACTCGCATAAATTACCACAATTTAGATATAATAAAATATTTCTGAAAAGAGTATTTTTGCCCTTGGGATGGCCTAGGTTGTTCAATATGGGTGTGTAATTTCCCAACACATTTTGCCAGGGAAGGACGACTACAGACATCACTACAAAAAGGTTTCAAGTCTTTTTTGCAAAATTCAGTTGCTTGCAGTGCATTTTGTCTACCTGCAGATATTTTTCTTTTATTTCTTTTTATTAAAATATTGCCCTGAGATTTTGGTGGAGATTTCTTCTTGAAGGAAGAAAATATTGATGGGACAGTGAAAAGAAAATATAAGGAAAAATTTAAGAGCAAGAAACCCAGAACTAGATCTTGCACTTAGGCCCTTAGTATCCTAACACGAGCCCTATTAATTTTTTTTTAAGTTTAAAAAAAACACAGGGTCAAGATATAAATGGGAACCTATCCAAACTGCTGTGGCAATACGGTGTGCATATAATTGGACACACTATTGTTAGTTATGAAACAATGAACCATGCTTACTTTGTGAGGACTATGATTGTTGTATGTGTTTCTCACAGTTCCTGTGCTCCAACCTCCCTCTTCTGGCCTAATCACTTCACAGTGAGGCTCATGGGTCTGTACTCCATCTTCACTGCTTTTACCTGTCTTTTTCCCATCAAGGGAGACATAGCCATTATCAGTCTCTGTTGATTTATCTATTGAATTCTTTGCTTTCTTTGATCTACATTTAAAACAAAACAAAAACAAACATGCACATAAAATTACTGTACGACTGTTATTGTCTATGTCCTCTCTTACCCTTCTCCTCCAACTATTTTTGACTTCATTGTTGAGATGTATGAAAACTAGTAATCTAAATCTGATTCAGTAGTATCTGTGCTACTTTTCACCATTTAAAGCTTATCTGTTACAACCGTAGGAATATAGAATACCAAATGAAACATCCAGCACATGAAAGAATATTATATATTACAGTACTGAAAGAAGAGAGAAAGACCAAGAAAAGCTGTATTTTACCACATAAGGCTTTATAACAGCAACTTGACAAAGCCAACTGCAAGTTCTGAATGCAACACATTTCCCTGTTCACATTTTTATATCAAACAGAAACGTAAAGGTATGCCCAAATAGCTGTTAATTCTCAGGAATTTTTAACTGGTACTTATTGAAACTAAAATTTTATATTCCTTGCACACCCTTGCATGAAGCACGAATTAATCATATATTGAATTAAAATGAAAACCGCTATCCAAAAGTTTAAACTTTTTGGCCTAACTTCACTTTGCTTCATCAGCAATCTAAAAGTTTATGCTAATTAGGAGATTTTCAAATGCATAATCCAGGTTGTTGCAGTCTCCCATATTACCTGGCAACAGTATGACTATTAGTGTTAAAGTTCCTGGCTTAAGTCCTCCCCTTCCAAAGCACAAAAGAGTAGCACAAGTATATACAGCCTATTTCAAATGACACACTAAGTGGAGGCAGGAAGGAGGCAGGACAGAAAAAGAGAGAAACTAGAATAATTCTAGTTCTACAACCCTTAGAATAATCTTCCCTGTCCTGTGCCCCTCTCTTCCCATCCTACACGTCAACATCTCTGAGAAAGCAGCAGACATAACAACAAGTGGAAACTCTAAAGAAAGGCTTACAACAGTGGAGTCTGGATGACTGCACTTCCAAATTACAACTTGGTATCTACGGTGGCTTCCAACTGATGGTGGTGGTGAATGTGTGAAGGAAAAAGAGCAGGTGGCTAATTTACCAACTGATGAGGCAGATAGCTCAGACCTGCAAGCCCTTGAGGTTGACACACTTTGGACAAGTCTTATAGGCACTGTTGGATCAAAATCTTTACCCAGTGAGCAATAGAGATCTTGTAACAGGACAAGGTGGCACACAGCTATATGAAGTAGGTAAACAGCTGCATTTTAGATTTCTGGATTACAAGTGTATGTCCAGACCATGAAGCTTTCTTGTGGGAGTAGAGGGCTCTGGACACAAGGTAGGTAAAACATTAAGTTATCTGAGTTCTTTCATCTGTATATCCCCCTTATTGAGAGAGAAACTGGTGGTGCAACTGGACCACCACTATATCTCCCAGTATTTGGATCATACTATGGCTCCTCTCGAAGAACTCCCACTGTTTCAAGTAACCTTCATCTGAACTTTAAAAGTATGAAATAAATTTGAGGGGCCACACTGGGGAGGCAGAACACCCCTGCCCAAAATAGGTACATTAAAATTTTGCTTTGGTGCAGTTCTACAGTGTTGAAATTATTTACTTAATAGATGAAGAGTAGGCTAGAGAGATGGAAAGGAGATGCCTATGAAACCTATCATTTATGTTTATGGAAAATGGATGATTAAGCATAGGAAAGAAAGCAAATAAATAACCCTCTGGTGCTAGCTGGACTTGTTTGCAAGAGAATGCGCTTCAGGAAGTCCCAACAACCAACAATGAAGAGGCTAAATAAGATAAAGGAACAATAGTGACAAAATAGTCGCAATGAGAGGGAGGCAGAAGAAGCTCATTTTAATGCACTAAAACAATATTTTTGGTATCTTTTCTTCTTCATAGCTACAGTGGTTGAAAAGAAATGCAAATCTCATGAGACACATAGTTAGTAGAAATTCAGTATAATACAAGACAATTAAGTGCTCAATTCTGATCAAGTCTACCACAAACAATTTGCTACAATTAAACATTAAATAATATTCAGGTAATTCAATTCCTTAGAGCCCTTTTCTGTGTACAGTATATTAATAAAGAAGCAAAGCTCATTAAATGTCTTCTGGCAGACAGAGCATCAAAAGTATTAAATGAAATAAGTAGTAATGAAATATGAAAATTCAAAACCAGTTCTTTTAGACAGCGCACAGATTTAAAAAAATACAAAAGCATAACCAGTGAGACTCTGCTATTCCATGACTTATTGAACTGACGCATGAGGTACAGTTGTGATAATTCTTCCAACTTTGATTTGAAATGCATTCATAGGCCTGTAAAGTTCAAAAAGGTTCGGGTTCAACTAAACCTGGTTTTCCCCATGATTAACTTTCACTGCAAAGATCAGGCTAGACAGGTTTGAACATCCTGTAAACGTTTACAGGAACTGAAATTGGGATTAATGGACACACTGGAAAATATTATGCACTTGCTTCATGTGACCTTTCCCAGAAAAAACAGTTTGAACTTGAAAAGTACTGGGAAAGAGCAACCCCAACGTACTCCCCAAAAACCACATTATTTCATTTTTTCCCCCACTGCAATGTGCTTTAAAAATTTCACCTGAGGTGGGGAACATGTGTAACTCTCTATTAGAATGTTAATACATGTCTATTACAGATTACTATATGAAGTGTGAAAAATCTAAAGGAAATAAAGTGTATGTATAGGGGGATAACATGAACACTTGTAGGAACATGATGGTGTCTTGCGATTTACAGACATACCAAAAGACAGGACAGGCCAAGCAGTACTTGACATGGTCTTCTCTCTGGATTAGCTAGAGGAAAGTGTTAAGGAAGGTTTAAATAAGGTTTCTGGAAGATAGATTTTCATTATCATAAATTGGGGGAAGTAAGGAAGGAGAGACTAAAGAGCAAATCTTCTTTCTGTAAATGGAGAAATAGTCTGTCCCTTTACTTTCATCTGTGCTGACCTTAAAGATTCTCTCCTGACCCAATCCTAGAGTTGTTCAAAATTGAGAACTGAGGTGTTACATTTTGTATGTTCTTTGAAACAGATACTGACTTATTTATTATGAATGTGTACAGAGCTTAGCTCAATGGGACCCCAACCTGGTTGAGATTTCTAGGTAATATCAAAAATATAAATAATAAATTATACAATTTGTGCAAGGTTTCCCTCACCAAAATGATATTCAAGACCGGGTCAGAATTTCATAGATTCCTTCTTGTGCTGGATGAAAATCAAGTATTAAATGTTCTACAAGCTATTAATGACATTGGACTCTGCTATTCAGAAAGGATATGTTTCAAACACTTCCAAATTATCTAGGTCTGAATGTATGTATATATTTGATAAAAACTGTTTTCACTCTATCACGTATTTCAATTTATGATATACTCCAAGAACAATACATCCACTTCTGTAAATACGATCCACTGCTTCAATCAGCCATTATAATAATATACAAGAACATAATGAACTAGTAATGTGGGGAGAGTGCTGGGTGGGGAACCATGATTTCTGTTGTTACTGTGTAAATTTCAGCCTTTCTTGGAAGAATCACTGGGGCTCACTTCCTCCACACTCATCTCTCAAAGATTCTGCATTGTGATCTTCCTGCCTGAAAATGCTGGACTTCTAGAGCCTTTAAATACTGACATGCGCATTTGCCAGAGAAGAGAGACATTGCTAGAAATCAATAAGAGGCAATACATCCCTCCAAGAGGTGTGTATTCTGTCTCTTCAATGCTCTCAGCCCCTGGTATAAATACACTGCACAACTACTAGATTGGTGGCCAGCCCCACTTCTTGACCAAACTATATACATTTAATAGCGTTTCTGATACTTTGTTCTAAAAGTAGTATAGTTGTCATCTTTGGAAATTAAACTCTGATGCAAGACAAGACTGTTGGGCAACATATGTTAAACTGCTTAATTTTATTTCTTTCAAAATACTAACACAAAGAGATGAAGGTTTTAAAATGAAAAAAGGCATTGAAAAATCCCAGCTCCTAGGTGCCATTGTAACGCTGACAGACCCCGGTTGTCAGTGGGTGGGATTGAACCTGGGACCTCTGGAGCTTAGTGCATAAACCAAAAGCCTATGGCTGTTAACTAAGGCTGTAGAGCAGACTCATTTATCTCTCTCTCTAGGTGGTCTCAGTGCCACTAGATGGGACAGAACACTACACCCAGTAGGTGTGTGGGTTACACCATCATACACACATAACACTCATTATTATATACAATATTTTAGGTGTTCGGGGAAAAAAAACATGCAAAATATTTCCTGTATAGAGGAAAAAATGCAAGGGATTGATTGAACAGCTTATACACAATGAATCATGCAGGCGAATATCTGGGCAACGATGTTAACAATTCCTTTGGTACAGAAAAAAAGTCACAAATCAAATTCAGTTCAATTTGTTCCATACCAAAGGCTATGCTAGAAGCAGTATTTTCTGCACTGGTAGCTCCATAGCAGTAGTAGAGCAATAGCATAAAACTTCACCACAGATAGCTTCCATGATTCTCTGTGTTGACTGCAATTAGACCCTTCTGACTAAGGAAAATGGAAGTAATCATGTACAGCAAAATGTTGACTGTGCCTTCAACTACAATACTAAGTGCCTGTCTACATGGGAACATCCAGGAAAGTGAATCCGAATTAACGAACGGTGTGAATTTGAAGTGGCTTTGTTAAGCTGCATTAAATCCCTGTGTGGATACTATTATTCAGAATTAAAGTAGCCTTAATATGGTTTAGTTTAGTTCTCTTAGTGAATTAAGCTAAACTGAGTAAAAACCCACCTGAAACCAGTGAGTATGCACTCAGCACAGCTCAGCCCTGCCTCCACTACTGCTACCCATACAACTGCAGCTACACTGCTATTTACACTCATGCTAGATTGATGAAAGCAAATGCTAATGTGTACACAAGCAAGGGAATCACAGACCCCAGCTCATAGTGTAGACTAAGGGCAGGTCTTCACTACGGGGGGGGGGGGGGGGTGGATTTAAGATACGCAAATTCAGCTATGCGAATAGCATAGCTGAATTCAACGTATCGGAGCCAACTTACCCCGCTGTGAGGACGGCGGCAAAATCGACCTCCGCGGCTCCCCGTCGACGGCACTTACTCCCACCTCCGCTGGTGGAGTAAGAGCGTCGATTGTCGCGTCCCGACGAGACGCGATAATTCGATCCCCGAGAGATCGATTTCTACCCGCCGATTCAGGCGGGTAGTGTAGACCTAGCCAAAGACAACTTGAGCCTTCCTAATGACCTAGTAATAGTGCTATGCAATGTGCCATACGAGATGTAGGTTAGATTTGAGTTTGCAGTTTCTTCAGATGGGCTGTCGAAGAAGCTCTAGCCTTTCAGGGTGGGGTGTAGCAAGTTCTTCTCATTGCTTATAACCCTGAGATTTGATTAAATGATGTAAATAAGCTCTACAGTGAGCCACAGACAGCCCTGCTTAACTGTAAAGATTGTGTATGTGATGTTAACCCTTGAGAAAGTGAGGTAAAATTTTGGGGTGCCACAGCCTGATCCTGTGTGGTGCTAAGTGCAGTTGACTTCTATGAAAGCAGAAGATATTCAGCACTTTACACAATCAGCTCCAAATGCGCTGGAATAGACTGCATGAAGAACAATTCATTGAGATGTGAGCTTACTCAAAAAGATCACTCGTTTGATATTACTTGTACTTTTCAAAGCCAGTTTAGTTTACATAATGAAAAATGTAAATAAAATGTATATAAAATTAAAATGGGATAGAATTGCCAGTGCTTTAAAATATCTAAAAGCCTGCAGCTCAATATGATGCTCCTGATAATTAACTTTAGAACACCAAATAAACTTTATCAGAGTTTAAGAGCACAATCACAAATATAAAAGATGTTAGTGTAGTAATATTAAGACGAGACTTCCACGATAAAACATACACGTAGGAAACTGCAGTATCCCTTTTCTCAATTTTAGACCACCTTAGATTACATACAATATTTTGAACGGTTTCTAAATGCCTCCCAATTTTTAATGCAGCTGTATAGTGCACTTGCATTTGGATTCTAGAGAGCTATTAAATGTTTTTACGTGTTTTCCTGAGGACCATTGTTTGGATAGATTCATTGTTCACAAAAGAAATAGGCTACTGAAGGGCACAATAACTATACTTTCCCTCCAATCGTATAAAGGCTTAATTTAAAAAAAGAAGAAATATGCAAGTTGCAGCTCATTACCTTAAGTGTTCTATTGTCCTTGCTGAACAATAAAAGCTTATGGGTATTTGACACCTTGACACTTTTTTTTTTTTCGCGCGCAGGCATAGAGTTAGACCAAAGAAATATACACATTTGAATTTGTCATGCCATGGAATTCCATTGCCACCAGTAAGTTATTCTCTGACAGGATTTAAAAATAGAGAAACTGAAGTGTCTTATCTTTGATAGTCCTTATATCAGAGGTGGGCAAACTTTTTGGCCTGAGGGCCACATTGACGTTGCAAAACTGTATGGAGGGCTGGGAAGGCTGTGCCTCCGCAAACAGCCTGGCCCCCACCTCCATCTGCCCCCTCCCACTTCCCTCCCCCTGATTGCACCTCTCAGAACCCCCAACCCAACCAACCCCCCCTGCTCCTTGTCCCCTAACCGCCCCCTCTCAGGACCCCCCCTCCCCTAACCGCCCACTGGGACCTCACCCCCTATCCAACCCCCCTGCTCCCAGTCCCCTGACTGCCCCAACCCTTATCCACACTCCTGCTCCCTGACAGGCCCCCTGGGACCCCACACCTATTCAACCCCCCCGTTCCCCATCCCCTGACCCCAGCCACACCCCTGCCCCCTGACAGGCCCCCCTGGGACCCCACACTTATCCAAACCCCCCCCGTTCCCCACCCCCTGACCACCACCACCCCCCGAACCTCCACCCCATCCAACCACCCCTTGCTCCCTGACTGCCCCTTGGCCCCCAGCCCCTTATCCAACCCCCCGACCCCCTTACCATGCTGCTCAGAGCAGCATGTCTGGCAGCCGTGCTGCCCGACCGGAGCTACACACACTGCCGCGCTGCCCTGCAGGAGCTCGCAGCCGCACCACCCAAAGCACTGCCTGTGTGGCTGCGGGGGAGGGGGGACAGCAGGGGAGGGGCCGGGGGCTAGCGCGGGCCAGATATGGCCCGTGGGCTATAGTTTGCCCACCTCTGCCTTATATACTACTTCTCCCTCAAGCATCAAACACATTTGTAAAATTAAGCCATTAATTTTGTATGTCACATGGATTATTTCACTGGAATTTGCCAAAATAAAGACTAATGTCTACAGAAGCTCAAATAATTCAGAGTATGTTAGAAAAACAGAAAAATATTCTGTTCGGTAGAAAAAAACATTTGATAGAAATATAGATCAAATATTACTTTTTCAGAAAAGGGATAGTGCATATCTACGACATACATAGCCTTAAATAAATACAAACCCTGTTAAAAAGAAAGCAGCATGCCAGATATCTCTGAAGACGGCGCCAATACTGTAAGGGGTGCTTGTACCGTAGCTCTGCACTGTTCCCTCCTGTGTGTTATCTGTGGTACTAGAGCCATCTCCTTCCCTATGTACTTCCAAATGTGCTGCTTTCCTTAATTTCCTTCATCAGAAGAGATTAAAATTGGAAGGCATCTTTATAAATGTAATCCATTAGCTCTATAATGTGTTCAGCAATTTTTGTAAGCATGCAAAATAAGAAACTTTTTAAAACATTTTAATCTAGTAATTTTCCATTTTGTTTTAATAAATATTTTAAAACATTTAGCACATTAGAACTGTCCATTTTCATTATATAATTTCTTCTAGACAAAAATGTAAATTTACTAAACACTAAAGGCTCAAACCTGCAAAATGTACAGTTGTGAGTAGTCCCACCAATTTCAACAGGATTACTCATAGTAGTAAACCCTATTCATTTAAGTGTTGGCAGGATGGGGCCCATGTTTGTGGTTGCACTGTTTTTCTTTTAATTTGGGCCTCCAACAGGAAGATTATTGATCAGTATTGAGTACTGAATAATATAAGTTTACATTCATAGTTACAGAACAGTCTCTACCAATATTTAGTGACACACAATTTGAAGCAAAAAGGTTCAATGCATAGCCAAATAAAGGTGAAATCACAAGACTAAAGGTTTTAAATCACTTTTAAAGTTTAGTAAACATATACACAGTACTCAAATTTCTTACAAGACAATGCATATCATACTCTATTGTAGACAAAACCTTGCAAAATGGTTCAGAGATTGTATATTCCAAAATAATTTCATGTACTCATGATCCTAACTGATAGAAAACATTTTAGTATAGACTGTACCTTCTTCTTTTACCCCCTGTGCTAGGTGGTGGTTTAGGAGTTCGTGTTGAAACAATCTGACAATGCACAGTTCCAAGTAGCAACATTAGCCATATTGGCCCAATTACTTCAGTCAGAGGTATGTTATGTGGGCTTGCTGCTGTATAGAATAATACTATTGCGGCAACTGCAAAAAAGGAAAAAAAATATTCAATTCAATGTCTGAATTGTCTTGAAATGCTCTATTGGTCAACTAACATGGATATTTCACAAAATTAAAACTATTCACATCTCTAGAGATCCTTTTCCACATCCTAACTGCTCTTCACTTAACTCACTCAAGCCAAATATATCTCTGATACAACTTGCATTGCTAAATGACAGGTTGCAGATTCTACTCTAATCTTAGAAGTAGAACCACACCCATTCTGATATCTTAATTATATGCTGCAAATATAGATGTCATTTCTGACCCAGACACATGGAAACAATTTCCAGGTCTGGTGATCTCAGAGGATAATTGGAAGAAATCTTTAAATAGGATTACTAGAAGATTAAAAAATTACTAACAACTATAGGACAGTATCACTTATTCATACTGTCATATCTATTATAAATTTATCTTCATCTGTATGTAGACCACAGCATGGCATGTTTACATGTGTTTTGGAATTGTAATAAAATGGATCAATGTGTTTGTGAGATATAATAAAAAATGTCCCATAATATCAAACACCACGAGTCTTCTGAACTAGAATGTCAGCTTGTTTCATGGAAAGTGTCCTGGTGCAACTATTTCTTAGTTGGTCAGAAGAAACCTATATAAACTGAATATTCATGCATCAAGAAATGTGTCACCTGTGGAAACTTTTAAACTAGGAATTGTTCATGCTTCCAAGAAAATTCTTGAGGTGCATGAACTCATGGAATCCAACAGTTAGAACAAAGCTCATACATAATTTATTAAAACTGGCCTCTGTGCTGAAAGTTATGAACAAACTGATTTCTTTAGAAACAGCAAATATCAACTGAATAGGGGATGACACAGGATCAACCCTAATCATACAGCCACAGTGAACTTTTTTTTTCATTTTAAATCACATTTCCTAGTTGCTTGTCTTCTCGAGTTAAGTAAAACATATTGTACATCTACAGAGAAAGATTTCTCTAATTCTGCCAGAGTCCTATCCCCCACATTGTCAGATGCAATGAAAGCAGATCTGGATAGTACACTTTCCCTTGCTGCTATGACACAAGTAAGTGTCTGTAATTCCCTTTGGAAAGAAGGCACAAGTCCATGTAACACTGCTATCTTGGCCGTGCTGGGGCAATAAGTATCATCCTGGCTGATCATCTTCACAATCTTCCACATTAGAAAGAATGGCGGGAAAGCATACATCAGATCTGTACCCCAATTTAGGAGGACTGTATCTGTTAGAGAGTGAGCATCTGGCTCCTGCTCTTGAACAAAAAGAAGGGCACTTAGTGTTAAATCTTCTGGTAATTAGATCTTTATCTGAAGTACCAAAGTACCCCAAAGTAGCTATGAAGCCACGAAGTACCATTTGTGCACCTGGGAAAAGTCTCTGTGTAGCTGGTCCACTGACTCACTGAGAGACCCTGTCACATGCAGAGCTACTGTTCTATTGTCTGTGGCCACTTGAACCACTGATCTTTGCACTGGAGTACTGAATGATCTGACCAGAGAGAGGAATGATCTGAGTGCCAACAAACTGCTCTCAACTCCAGAACACTGATATGAAGGCAAGACTCCTGGTTATTCCAGAGACCTCTTGTTAAAAATCTCAAATTAGAGGCACGGGGCACAGATACACCTACAGTGGAGTACCCATAGAAAAACTTTTGGATGCATCTGTTCAGCCCTGGATCCAGGAAGGGACGAAGACCTCCATCTTTCTTTGGAATTAGGAAATAGTGGGAGTAAGAACCCCAATTTTTGAGATTTTCCTGAACCTCCTCTATTGCTCCCTCCATTAATAAAGTGGAGATTTCTATTCTTAACACCAACTTGTGAGAGGGATCCATGAAGAGAGAGGGAAGGGAGGTTGATCTGGAGGGAAGATTTCAAACTGTCCTTTTATAATAATCAAAACCCATCTGTCTACAGAGTCTTTTGCCATTTGCTGTAAACATGACAAAGAGTCTCCAATTGTTAGGGGAACTGAATTCAAGGTTGTTTTGTTGCTCTTGAACTTCATGCCACACCTGCACTCTAACTGTAGGTACAGAGAGGACAAATTCCTTTGTCTCATCATGGATTTAAAGGGACGTCTTTTATATTGCTACCGAGAAGCAGTGATTGCCATTGTTGCCGCTGGTAGTGTTGTCTGCCTTTGTTGAAATACAAAGATGAAGAATAAGGTGGACAATGTTGCCTTTGCTATTTGAAGGCAGGTATAGGAATTTTCCTCTAAAAAGGTTGCAAGAAACCCTGATGTATAGCTGTTGATCTTGTCTCTCATTTTCTCTAAGACTTCATTTGTTTTAGAACTAAAAAGTCCATCCCCTTCAAGTGCAAGGTCTTCAATCTTTGACCTTGTTTCAAAGATTCATTTTAAAGTAACAAGCACGATACCGTAGTAAATTCTTCTAAATTAAATGTGTGTGTATATATATATATAATTTTCAATACTTTAAAAAAGGAAGGTCCGTTTGTGGATATTTGTTGGGACACATATTTGCATGTTTTTACAGTATGTTAACATACTTTTAATCTGATTTTAGGTTGGTGAACATATTACATGAAAAAATACACCCAGCTATCCACAGACTGCATCTACCCAGAGTAAAATCTCCCCAGTGATTTAAAATATACCCAGAATGCACAGCTAATTATAGATCCTAAATGCAACATCAATTATGGATTTTAAATACACTTAGAAACAGGGTATATATAAAGACAAGCAAAAGGAAGTATTACTGGGAAGTGGAGCTAGAAGTTTGGACAGCAGGGAAAAATGGTGGAGAAAATAGTTGATCAGAAGAGCTACTGGAAGGGTGCTGACGAGGTTATTTTTCTCAGGGCTCAGAGTTCTGGCATTCCCTGGATGTTCAGAAAACTCTTAATATTCATATTCATCATAGAGAGGATGGAAGCACCGCACAGATTTCACTGTTCAAGTGGAAGGGGTGCTAAAGTGGTTTTAAGCCACCATTATGCCCTCCCAATCCTGGGTTGTTCCATGCCCCCCTATGTAATTTAGAAAGCCCTGAAGCCTCTCCCCGATGCCAACTGGCCACAATGCTGTGTGCTGCCATCTATGTTCTCTTCCCCAGCTTTTGCCAGGACTTACGAGGGGGTCCTTGGAAAGTAGCCTTTATCTGAAGTAAGCTTTGTAAGTTAAAGGTGCATTATTAGGACCGCTCAGCATTTTGAAAATACTGGATCTTGTCAGTACTAAGTGAACTTGACAAGATACAGTATTTTCAAGATTGTTAAAAACAAATGTTTGCTTTTATATTATCTTATTATCCAATTATACCTTGTAGAAGGTAAAGAACAAGCAGCCAGAAAAAGATGACATTTGATGTCACTTGTAACCACCACCTGTAGAAAAATGGAAAGAAAACTACTCGAACAATTCCTTTTCGGGTCAGAGAGGTCCAAGGACTTTCAGGTTTTGCTTTAGCAAAGGCAGATCCTAAAATTAAAGAAAACAATGTTATTCTTAAAAACACTTATCTAATAAAGTTCTGGTTACCATTTTAGTACAATATAATCACAATGCTGTCTTGTGTATTAATGCATCCATATGGTACATACATATATACACATGCACCACCCAGGTGGTATAAAGGCAACCTGCTGCAGGATTCAAAAGTTCAAATCCACCTCCAGTACCTCATAGAATAAAGCAATCAACCATTAAGGATTTTTGTTGAAAAGTGAAAGTTTATTTTTAACTGCATGATTTTATTTTGCTGTATTAGAATAAAGTTAGGTACTCTTTACTGTGTTATGCATAACTTCAGTTTTTCTGAGTTACCTAAAACACATTACAAATAGTCAAATGACCAGCAAATTAAGATTTACATAGAGTTGGCTAAAGATACATTTTATGGATACAACTGTTAAATACACTAGCAACCAATGGGGTCCAGAAGACAAGTGGATGCTGCTCATTCTTAACTGGCAAACACACACATTTGGAGACTTCCGGTAGTAAATGTGCTAGACTACACAGGCAACATAGGAATGCAATCTTCTCACCTATGCCAAAACAGGTGCTCCCAGTTGGGCTAATTAAGGGGGCAGGGCTGCACTTGCAGTTACAAAGGTCAGACAGAGAGCCAATGAGGCAGAAATGGCTGAGAGAGAGCTAGGAAGAGGAACTGGGAAGGGAAGAAGTGAGCCTAAAATGTAAACGGTCAGCTGCAGAACTGTTTGTTTAAGTTTAGATAATAAACCTGCCTAAGAGAGACTGTGGGTGTGGCAATGAGACCATAACAAGTTGGGGAGAAGCCCTCTGACATATGGAAGAGAAGGCTAGCACTGAGATTGGCCCCTGGTACAAGGGGAGAGCGAGGAGAATTACTGCTGCCAAGAAAAAAGGGAAAGCCCAAGCATTGACTGAGCCCACCTAGTTTGGCTGATTAAGGAAGATGGAGGAGATGATACATCTATTGGTTATAGCACAGCAACACCAGACAGCTGCATTACAGCAGCAACAGGAACAGCAAAGACACAGGCTATGCTCCTACAGTTGATGAACAAGCTAGAGAAGCAACAGAGGCACAACTTGCGGCTCAACAGCACTGGCTAGAGGCCCCCCCTTCCAGCAACAGGAATGGCTACAGAAGCAGTTAGGTCAAGAGACCCAGGGGAACCTGCTTGGTGATGGAGAGGGAAGCTCAGGTCAGCTAGTCCCTGGCCTGGTGAAGCTTGGGCCAGAGGACGACCCACAGGCCTTCCTTGGAGACAGTGGCAAGTGCAGCGGGCAGGAAGGAGTCAATTTACATAGCACTGTTCCTGATGGGCAAGGCAGAGGCAGCATACCAAGCAGTAAGTGACGAGCAGACAGGCTCCTATCCTGTGGTGAAGGCTGCCATCTTAGATAGACTAGGATGGACTTCAGAGGTGTATAGCACCGGTTTTGGGCTGAACCATTTCCATGGAGGCCATGACCACATGTAGCGGTCAAAGATTACAGGACCTCATGGCTTGGTGGCTATGCCCAGAGACCAGTTCAACAGAGAAAATGATGGACCAAATCATCCCAGAACAATTTTTAAAAGGTCCTACTCAAGGGAGCTGAGCTAGGCAATGCCAGCCTAACTCAGTGTGGGAGGAAGTCAAATGGGCAGAAGCCTTCTCTGTGGCTGAAGGAAATTAGCAGCCTGAATGATATGGCAGAGTAAGAGTGACCCAACAGGGTCACAAAATAGTCTCAGGAAAGCTCTCATATAGCCCAAAACAGGGGGCTGCACTTTTTGGTTTGTGGGTGGAAGATGTCTGGAAGGGGCCTCAAGTCAGAAAAAAAGACTACCTGTGAAAGAGGCAGGGTTTTGGTTTTTGTTTGTTTTGTTTTTTTAAGGGACAGGTATGTCACAGGGTGGCTGGCCCCTGTAACTGAAGTAGGTCCTGCTTCCCTGTGCCAGAACATGTGCTCCCAGCTGAGCCAATTAAGGAGGTGGGGCTGGGGCTATAAAGGCATTATGTGACCTGGGGCTATAAAGGGTAAGAGAAAGACCCAGGCCTGGTCTACACTACGGGATTAATTCGGATTTAGCAGCGTTAATCCGAATTAACCCTTCACCCGTCCACACTACAGAGCCAGTTAATTCGAATTAAAGGGCCCTTTAAATCGATTTCTGTACTCCACCTCGACGAACGGAGTAGAGCCTAAATCGATTTTGTTAATTCGAATTAGGGTTAGTGTGGCCGCACACCACCGAATTACTGTGTTTAAATTAATGGGGTAGTGTGGCCGCACACCACCGAATTAATGTGGTTAAAAACCGAATTAAGGTGCTTAGTGTGGCCGCGCACAATCGAATTTATACAACCTGTTTCCCAAATTCGAATTATCTAAATTCGGATTAATCCTGTAGTGTAGACATACCCCCAGTGAGGCAGAACTGACTGAGAGAAAGCTAGGAAGCGGCAGGACTGCCAGAGTTTGGGAGAAGAGACCGCAAGAGCCCAATATGTAAAGGGTGAGCTGAGGAACTTTTTTGTTTGTTTTAAGTTTGGACAATAAACCTGCCCAAAAGAACATAACAGTTAGTCTGTAACAAGCTGCAGAGAAGTCCTGCCTTGTTTCATAGGTCTACAGATGATAAAGCCTCCCAAGCATAACAGAGTAATACATTTTAGATGTTTCTAAAACTAGTCTATACTCCAACTTCTGAAGCAGTGGACATTTACAGATATTATGACCATAAATCCCATATCTTCTTATAGTTACAGTGCTTTTAAACCAATTTTTGTTCACAAAAACATTATGTATAAACTGTTACTTTAACACTTATGCCCCCCAGTCATGGACCAAGACCCTATTATACTGGTTGCTGTATACACATGGAACGAAAAGGTGAAAATTTAACTGATTCCTGTTCTTAATTACATCTCTACCCCAATATAACGCGACCCGATATAACACGAATTCGGATATAACGCGGTAAAGCAATGCTCCGGGGGGGGGGCAGGGCTGTGTACTCCGGTGGATCAAAGCAAGTTCGATATAACGTGTTTTCACCTATAACGCGGTAAGATTTTTTGGCTCCCGAAGACAGCGTTATATCGAGGTAAAGGTGTATAATGAATTTAATGCAAACCTATTTATAAAGGCATCTACTGAAAAGCATGAAGAGTTGTACAGTAAAACTAATCTAAAACGAAAATAAAAACACTGATCTCTAGACAGACAGACAGATCCAACCAAAGGATCTGGTACAGGGCAAAACCCACCACCATTCAGGCAAGTCACTAACAAATAAGAGATCAATTCCCAGTTAACACAACCCCTACGGATGAAAAGGAGGCAACAACATATAAGAGAACAGAAGAGAGGGATGATGGTTCTAAAAGGATAGGCCTGACAAAAATAAATGGGACCTGCACTGCATCAAAGACAGTCTAAGACTTGTTTCGAAGAGAGCTCCACAGCCTCTACTGAGACACTCCTGTCCCTGACCCAGTTGGAGAGTGAGCATGCCTTGCCTGATTTTAACTGTGGAGCAGAGGCATAAGGTCAGAGTACTGATTGCTTTAGTACTTAGGGACTAACCTATGAAGGGCTTTATACAATACTATGACCTTTAATTGTTTCCATTCTGCTCATAATCTATGGATATTTCCACAGTGCCTAACACAATGGGGTCCTGGTCCAAGACTAGTGCTCCTAGATGGAACAATAATACAAACAAAATAAATAAATAGCTCTGCAGTACTAGCCACTCATATTCCTGGGAAGAACTACTCCTCTGTAGATTGCACTTTCAAATACTTAACAAAATACCAGTAGATCTGGTCCTTCAGCTTTATATTGCCAAATAAACATTGCATTTCATGTTTCACTTAAAATAACTGCAGGGTATTATAAGCTAACAATAATTCTTAGGTCTCTGAGTTTATTCACCCAAGGATATGGTTATTACTGAGTTAGCAGAAAATATTCATGCTATACTGAAATGGTCTCCACCTTCTCATCCTTTCTTTGTTCTCAAAACCATTAGTCTTTTTTAAAACTGACTTGTGTTTATTTTTTGTTGCTCCTTTACTTTGTACTCCATTTTATCCTTTTAAAAAGTGAATGGGAGCAGCCCTCCATCAATTGAGCTAATCTGAAATGGAAACACAGGCACTTCTCAGGGTCACAGCTCAGTTTTCAAAACTCCTCAGAGCTCCTGTTGTGTCACGTAGGGATTGGCCTCGTTTTGCTGCCAGATCCTGATTTAAGAGGGAGTTGAAAGAGAGGAAGATAAAAAGAGGCATTGGTATGAAAAGAGGGGAAAAGGGAAGCTAAAAATACAGTAAAAGTTACCTATTGGGGTCGAGTGTAAACCTTCCCAGGGTCAAGGAGCAACAGAGATTCTGAAAGCAGAATGAGGCTGGTAAGTGACAGGGTGATATGCACATGTCTGTATATGCATTTAGATTAGGAGTTCCAAGGGCAGCAGCCAATCAGGACAAGGATTTGTACTCTGAGGCTAAGAGTTATTAGCCAATAAGTATGATCAGATACACCTGTTTTACAGGGAAGAAATAACTGTACAGCATCTACAAACCCCTTCTCAGACTATGCTCAAGCTTATTCCTTGAAGTGTCCTTATCAGGATTTCTTGAACTTTCCTCTGAAGTTTCTTAAAATGGACACTATCAGATACAAAACAATTAGCAATTGTTTCCTCTTTTCTTAAGACTATGGCTATAATAAATCTACATGATCAACTACATAAGGTAACTAAACTGATTTAATTTTAATTTAGACATAAGTAGGAGACAACTGTTTCCTGGTGTTTCTTTAGCCATAGAGTTTCTTCTCATTTTTATAGTTATACTCAACTCTTCTGCTGCAAGGCTATCAGGATAAATTCAATTATTTTTATAACTGTCCCCATAAGGTCAAATTTCTGACAAATTCAGCATTTACTAGCTCAAGCCTTACCTCTTACAAGATCGACATCTATGAGGTCTGGCTTCACATGTCCAGTTTTCTTTGGCTTGTTCCTCAGACCCTGTAATATGCAAAAAATATTAGAATCTAAACACCACAACCGAAGATATACATTAGCTAAAAATAAGAATGGGGGTCAGTAATTGTCTTACACTTTTTTTGAAAACATTTAAGAAAATGCCAAATTCACAATTTGAAATCTACAGTAACAAGTGTTCCAAAGAACAATGTACCTGGTATTAAATACAAACAATGTGTTAAAGTAAAGCCAAGACGGGGTAAAAAAAAATTTTCAACAAATAGGATAATGTAATGAAAACTAATCAATTACTGCCCCCTTAGGGTGAGATTTTCAGAAGTGCCTAAAAATTCTTATTGACTCTGATAATGCAACATACTATACACACATTTGCCAGAGTTAATAATATACTTGGATTGTGGTTTACTGTCATTTTCCTTATTTAAAACACTACACCCTTTTTCTCTTTAATCGCAATCTATATACACTATGTAGCTTTTAGTTCTCAAAGGAGCACCAGCTAAAACAACTGATGGCAAACAACGTTGTGCTCTGCAATCTGCTGGTCAACTAAATCTGCTAAATCCCAGTGCCACAAAGGGGTAATAAGTTTTCCTGACAGGCAGCAAGGATCTGCCATAAAAAGGCAGAGCTAGGCAAAGGAAAGTGGTCTTTTTGCTCCACCACTGAAAAACACATACCCCTTGTTAACTGGCTGCCCCACAGGAGAGTGTTCAGTTCAACACTTGCTTTTTATGTTACTAGGTGTAGTTATGTTGTCAAGCCTTAGAAAACTATGCATGTATTACGGTTAAGGCTCCGTGTTAGTAACGGAGGTCACGGAAATCACGGATTCCGTGACTTTCCATGACCTCCGTGATGTCTGCAGCAGGCAGGTGCAGCTGGACCGAGAGCCACCTGAGCAGCATGGGCAGCCCCTGGGCCAGCTGCACTGGCTGCTGCTTGGACAGTCTTGGGCCCGCCTGCCCACCAGCAGCAAGAGTTTGGGTGGGGGAGGACCTCAGGGCTGGGGATTGGGGTGCGGGGTGGTGCTTACCGGGGGGGGGGGGGGGGGGGGGGGGGGGGGGCCAGGGGGGGGGGGG
>NW_020664419.1:18886436-18965976 GCF_002925995.2 Terrapene triunguis
GCCTCCGCCCGCAGGCACTGCCCCCGCAGCTCCCATTGGCGCAGTTCCCAGCCAATGGGAGCTGCAA
The DNA here is from genome assembly GCF_002925995.2 of Terrapene triunguis. NCBI lineage: Eukaryota > Metazoa > Chordata > Testudines > Emydidae > Terrapene > Terrapene triunguis. Next base: position 18,886,504 of record NW_020664419.1, read on the forward strand.
GACCGGGGCTTAGGGTGGATCAGAGGCAGCAGGTGGAGCTTGGAGCTGGGTAGGGAATCTGCCCCAGCCCCACCAACCACCCCCCCCAGCACCTCCCAGGCTGCAATTCCCTCCCCCACCCCCACCCCGAGCACCCACGGCGTCCACCCCCTAGCACCCGCTGCGCCGCCGCCCTCCGCCCCCCCGAGCACCACCCCCAAGTTTTAGGCAGGAGTATATAGTAAAAGTCATGGACAGGTCACAGGCTGTGAATTTCTGTTTACTGTCCGTGACCTGTCTATGACTTTTACTAAAAATACCTGTGACTAAAACATAGCCTTAATTATGGTTCATTTGGTTTCTGAAATTTGACGTCAATTACATTGGCCACATTATGGGGATATGGACTCTATAGAGTACAGTTTTTAGAGATTGAAAGTTAATATGTTGTTCTCAAAAGGTAGCTGGTTAGTGGTGTGGAATTACTATCAGGGATGGTTGAACCTTATCCTTCTGTAATACTTTTTAAACTGATGCATAAACTGCAGTTGCCTTTGTAAAACATTTAAGTATTTATTTTCAAGAATGTCAATTTCATTCATAAAATTAGGAACACAAACTTACTATTTTAAATATGAGTTAAAGGGTATATCTACACTGCAATAAAAAATCCGCAGCACTCAGTTTCAGAGCCCAGGTCAATTGACTTAGGTTCACAGGACTTGGGCTGTGAGGCAAAAAATTGCAGCACAGACATCTGGGCTCAGGCTGGAGCCCAAGCTCTGAGACCCTCCTCCCTAATGGTGTCTCAGAGTTCAGGCTCCAACCAAAACCTTATCATCTGCACTGCAATTTTTAGCCCTGTGAGCCTGAGTCAACTTGCTCAGACCAGTTACAGCTGTGCCAAGAGTCTTTTGTTGCAGTGTAGACTTACCTAAAGTCACACTATACCTATGGCAGAAGCAAACAAATGTCAGTGATAATTAGTCATATTACTGTAATGCCAGAACTGGAAAATTCATCTTATGACAAGTAGATGCATGAATGCATGCAATTTTCTCCATTTAATTTAAATGAGTAATTTCAGTTTGGCATGCTCAAACAGGTATGATGCTGGTAATATTGAACAAGACAATGCTGTTGCTACAGATTTAGATCAGATAAGTCAGAGGTGTAGAATGCTGGCGAGACAAACAGAAGAAATTAGTCAAAACAAAGCAACATACCATAGAGCACAACTAAACATGGTTATAGCAAGTTAAATATATTACAAGACAGCAAATATGGAAAAACTAGCTGCATGTAAAAATTAAAACACTGTCAGATAAGTCTTGTAAAGAACATGATGTGTAAAAGTCTTCCTTCAGTCTGCACATCAGTCTGATTATTGAGATATGTTATGCTGAGCAAAAAAATAAGCCTCCATAATGAGAAATGGGAATCTTAATAGTTACAAAATTTGCTGTAGATCACTGTGAAATCTGAAGCAAGACAGCTCCAAATGTAAAAGGAAGTTCATCTATCACAAAAAAACCACTATTTTAAACACGTATAACTTATGGGAGTGGGGGAGAGTTTTGTATTGTGGTGTGAATCCTTCCAAAACGGATATCTTACAAGGGCGTGGTATGTATCTCTATCAACAGGAAATCCTGTTTAAGTCTCATAGTAGTTTAATGAGCTTAAGGCAAGCCTTACTTCGGCCTTGCAAAAGAAATTAAAACTAATAGTAAAACGTTTTTTTACCAATATAAATAAAAAGAGAACTAGAAAAGAAGTAGGGCTGCTATGGGGCAGAGCAGTGGTTTTCAAACTTTTTTCATTTGTGAACCCCTAAAAGATTTCAAATGGAGTTGCAGACCCCTTTGGAAATCTTAGACAGTCTACAGACCACCAGGGGTCTGTGGACCACAAGTTGAAAACCAGTGGGATAGAGATTAAACAATCTAGGTATGGCTCACAAACTAAATGAATATGTTGTCCCAGTTTTCAATAAGAGTGATGATGCAGACCATGGGGGCAAAGGCAGGATGCTAATGGGAGCGAGTATAATGACAGAGGGATAGAAAGACCTGGATGTATTAGTCGATCACAGGATGACTAAGCCATCAAAATGATGCAGCTGTGAAAAAGGAAAGTGTTTGCCTAGCATGTATGAAGCAAGGTATTTCCAGTAAAGATAGGGAAGTATTAGTACCCTTGTACAAGGTACTGATAAGATCTCATTTGATATAGTGTATACAATTCTAGTCACCCATGTTCAAGAAAGAATTCATATTGGAACAAGTGCAGAGAAGGGCTACTAAAATGACCAAGGAAATGGAGACTTGGAGAGCCTATTTTACAAGAGGAAACTTAAAAGGCTTGGCTTGTTTAGTCTAGCAAAAAGAACACAGAGGGGATATGGTTGCTCTCTATAAATATGTCAGGGAGTAAACATCAGAGAGGGAGAAGAGCTATTTAAGCTTGAGGACAATGTTGGCCACATGAACAAATGTGTATTAACAGGCTATGAATAAAGTTAGGCTGCAATTTAGCAGGTTTCTGACTAGAAGAGTGAAGTTCTGGAACAGCCTTCAAGTAGGACTGGGGGGTGGGGTTGGGGGCACAGGGGAGAAACCTAACTACTTTTAAATTGGGGCTTGATATAGTCATTTACATAATTATATAAGGGGGCTGTTTGCAATAACAGTGTACTGGACCTGGAAGGGATCTCCTGGGTTATATTCCTAGATTATTTTAAATTTATACTGTGAGGTCTCTTAAAATATAGCACCATCTTCATAATTAAACATTCTAATAGGCATCTTAGATACACTTTATAAAGAATAAGCTACATTATATTTTCATTTCTATGGCACAAAATCTGTAACTTTCAAACTTAGGTGCTGAGTCTGATGTGCTGTCCCCATGTTGGATTTAGTACCGTGTTCCAACTCCGGTGCTGGCGGTGCTGGGGGCGGTTAGTCCGAGGCAGCCAGGGACAACTGGTGGGAATATGGGACCGGCATAACGGGCATGCCCCAAAGGTTCCAGTATGACCATTAAGTGGGCCATTGTTCCTGCTGCCATGCCATCGCTGCAGCTGCCACACCGGCTTCACGGGTCGGCGGTGAATCACCCCTCCTTGGCGAGGGGCTGAACACCCGGTCCGAGTCCAACCATTGACCTTCCAGCAACCGGGGCGGAGCTGTCAAGGCCTGAGTCTGCCGACTGATCCTGGTGATGATCGGTGCCTGCCGATGAGTGGTACCGGGGGGGTTGCAGACTGGTGCTGCAACAGAGGCGATCCTGCCCCAGTGGGGGACCCATGTCTGGGAGAGGGTGACCTGCGCTGTGGCAATCTTTGACAGGAAGCTCGTCGGTACTGGTGGTACAGGGACTGGTACCTTGACTCTGGTGTCCCATGTCTTGTAGGGGGAGGGCGCAGCGTCGGGGACCTAAGTCTTCTGACTGGAGACCAGGGATGCGGTGCTGGAGTTCTAGGCCCCAGAGATGAGGATCTACGCCTGCGGTCCAGGGACCTATGGGGCAGCCTCATGATCGGCTTGCCCTTAGGAGTTGGGGCCTTAGCCGAGTCTGGCGCCTGCGGTGCCTGTCGGCCAGCTTGCTCTTTAGCTGCTGGGGCTGCTTTGGGCAACCAGGGCCCAAGGAGAAGCCAGGGTCCCCTGCCACTCCCGGGAGTTGGAGGCGGATCGCTGGCCGGGCTGAGGGGGTTCAACCTCAGTGGTACCCCCATGATACCTTGAGGCGGGCACATGGCTTGACATAGGGCCTTTGCCCAAGGCCCCTTTACCTTCCAGTGCCGGGGGGCTTTTCTTCTTTTGTCGTTTCTTCAGCACCGGCGAGGGGCACGGTGCCGGGCAGAGCCCGATGCCAGCGGTGCGTTACGCACCGATGTCGAGGTGCTCAGTGTGGGATCCGAGCAGGAGGGCTCCAACACAGGACGAAGCTCAGTCTCCATGAAGAGGGCTCTCAAGCAGCTATCCCACTCTTTGTGTGTTCTGGGGTGAAAGTTTTTACAGATTCGGCACTTGTCCTTTCTATGGGATTCCCCTAAGCACTTCAAACAACTGTTGTGGGGGTCACTAATAGGCATCGGCCTGTTGCATGACGAGTATGGTTTGAAGCCAAGAGATTGGGGCATGCTCTGCTCTGGGGTGAAATCCCAGCTGGTACTCTAACTACCAACTAACCTAACACTTAATGGCTAACTAGGAACCTACAAACTATATACAAAGGAGAAAGACAACGAGCTGTGAAGAACTGCTAATGCTCTTGCGATGCAAGACAAGGCGCTCCGACCAACTGCCACGGGTGGTAAGAAGGAACTGAGAGGGCATAGGGTTGGCAGCATCTAATATGCCAATGCGTGAGCACAGCACTCAAGGGGGAGCTACAGCCGACCCTACAGATACCACTAAGGCAAAAAATCTCTGCTGACTGTCCACGTGGGTGCACACAAACCTAGAATAGAATCGACATGAGCGAGCACTCGAAGAAATAGTTCCTAAGCTCTAAAAGACTGATGATCCAGACCCACAGGCTCATCCTTAGTCCTCTTTTCTTCTCCCTCTACATCTTATCTCCGGGTAATCTCATCTGCAAACAAATTCAACTGCTAACTCTATGCTCACAACTCACAGATATACCTCTCTACTCCAGACCGCTCTCCTCCTGTCCAAGCTAAAATCTCAGCCCATCTCTCGGACATCTCCATATGGATGTCTACCACCATTTAAGCTTGAGTTGATAGCTAAAACAGAACTTCTAATCTTGCCTCCCACACCATCCCCGCTACCTCCTTTTTTGCTCACTAGACAACACCACCATTCTGCTGCACTTAGGCCTATAACCTGGGTACCACCATCAACTTTGACCCCTCTCTAAGTCCTCACATTCAGGCTTTATCTAAATCTTGCTGATATTTTTTCTGCATAACATCTCTAACACAAAGACTTTCCTATCCATCCACACAGCTAAAACCCTCATCCAGGTTCATCACCTCACAACTGGATTACTTCAACGTCTTTTTCTCTGACCCTGACAAATGCAGTCTTGCTCCACTCACATCCATTCAGAATGCTGCTACAAAGATCATTTGCAGAGACTGTCACTTTGCCCATGCCACCCTTCTCTTTGAACCCCTCCACTGTCTCTTCATTTCTCTATCAAAAACAATGTGCATGTATTCACTTTCAAGGCCCTTCACAGTCAATCCTCACCCGACCTATCATCTTGTTAGTTATCAAGCTGTCAATTCTCTCCTCCAATTGGCCAACAAAGCCACCCTCCACTGCGCATTTGTTAAATTTTCTAACAAATATCTTCATGCTTTCTCCCATCCTGTCCTGCACACTTGGAGGACACTCTCTGTAAATATACGTAAAGCTACTTCATTTATCCACCTTCAAATCCCTCTTCAATGGTTAGGCTGCTAGTGTGCTGAGACTACTAGCTATGACTGAACAAATATTGTCTCATTGTTTACTTGGCACTCTCCCATCTGTCCATCCATCTGTTGTCTCATCTTACTCAGATTATGGTCCCTGCCCTGGGATCTTATCTTTCTGTTCTATGTTCGTACGACACCTAGCACAATGAGGTCCCGGTCTGTGACTTGGGCTACAAAAGTTACTAATAATGAGGGAAGTGCCTTTCCCGAGCTGAAGAAAGCAAAGATCTTGACCTTTGCAATCTACCCAGAGAGGCTTCTCACTGCTCTGGAGTCAGAAGAATAGGAGTATTCTTTAGGCAGAGGCGATGCAGTGCTGGTAAGGGCGCCAGGCAATCTAGAAAGTCTATGCAGCACTGTGAGAGTTGAGGGTACTGAGGCCAGTATCTATGCCGGCATTGGGATGAGCACTGATGTCAGCACTAAAGGAAATCTTGAGAACGCAGGATGTTGCAGGAAGGAGGGGTTCCACACTGGATAGGCAGAGCAGATTCCTAGCTGCCAAATAAGCCTGTGTAATCCCATTAATGTTGCAAATACATTTTAATTAATATTTGTAATAGCACAGAGTTAGAACTTGTTATATTGAAAATGACAAAATGCAACAGCTCATATATGAGAGAAATAAAATACTTGGCAACATTCACGTGGAAACTAACATTAGTGAATGCCCAGCCATGACATTAGAGGACTGGGCCAAAAGAAATCTTATGAGGTTCAACAAGAACAAGTGCAGAGTCCTGCACTTAGGACAGAAGAATCCCACGCACTGCTACAGACTATGGACCGAATGGCTAGGCAGCAGTTCTGCAGAAAAGGACCTAGGGGTTACAGTGGAGGAGAAGCTGGATACGAGTCAACAGTGTGCCCTTGGTGCCAAGAAGGTTAACGGCATTTTGGGCTGTATAAGTAGGGGCATTGCCAGCAGATCGAGGGACGTGATCATTCCCCTCTGTTCAACATTGGTGAGGCCTCATCTAGAGATTTGATAGTTGCTTTCAACTACCTGAAAGGGGGTTCCAAAGAGGATGGATCTAGACTGTTCTCGGTGGTACCAGATGACAGAACAAGGAATAATGGTCTCAAGTTGCATGGGGGTGGTTTAGGGTTGGCTATTAGGAAAAACTTTTTCACTAGGAGGGTGGTGAAGCACTGGAATGGGTTACCTAGGGAGGTGGTGGTCAGGATTGACAAAGCCCTGGCTGGAATGATTTAGTTGGGGATTGGGTCCTGCTTTGAGCAGGGGGTTGGACGAGATGACCTCCTGAGGTCCCTTCCAACCCTGATATTCTATGACACCACATTTAGCCTGGCCAAGTTTCCAGAAAGTGACTAGGTCATTTTGGGTGCCTCAGTTTTGGGGGCTCAATATGAGACACATTAAAGGAGCCAGATTTTCTAAAGCTTGAGTGCTCATCACTTTCTGAAAATCAGGCCATTTTAGGGTGTTTCAGGTTGATCACAAAAAACTGAGGCACATAAAATTACTAATCATTTTTTAAAATCTTGGTCCTTGTTCCTTTCAGAATCTATCTGCAAGCGGTTATAGTGTATGTTTACTCTTTAGAAACTTCAAAGCTGGTATGTTTTGTTTTATTTGTTCATTTAGAATATTATCTCTATTTCAGTCAAACTGTATAAAAATACGTACCGAGTAGATAAAACACCCCAAAAGAATGCATGTATCAAGTTTATGCAGTATTTTAGCCCAATATATTAAAAACTGACTAGTGATAGTAGATACCCAAACTGTAATGGAGCCAAATTTTCAAAAAGTGCTCGTGCTAGACCTCAGAAAATCAGGACCCTTTAAAGAAGTCTCAAGTTGATACCCAAAAATCAAAGCATCCAAAACTATTAGTTATTTCGGAAAGCCTTGGCCTTAAATTTCTTTTCATAAGGTTTTATCTTTAGAAATAAAATGCAACAGAAAAGAAAAAAAAGAGTGTGAACAGAATTAAGCAAGAATGCAAATGCATACTATAAAGAACTTAGTTGCACATTTTTAGTTAACATTTACTGTAAACTAGAACTTATTTTTAACATGGAAACCTGAGAAATAATTGATCAATCATGAAAATTTTCAAGGTACATAAATTACAGAATTTGTATGTTTACGCAAGTTCTTTTATAACAGCAATACAACAGTGCAGTAGAGTAGGACTGACGTTGTGTAAAGCCCCAGCTGCCTATTGTAATAAAAGCACGTTACTTCCAAAGCCGTGATTCACTACTTACTTGAAGTGCAACTATACTAAACTCTCACAATATAAATGTGATAGTGAACAGTATTATTTTAACCACTCATGTATAATTGTTTAATTATTGTAAAATAGGACTGCCCAACCAAGAGCTCTCTCTGATAGGCATGTAGCATGTTTTCAAAAGAACATAATGCATATGAAACAGATTATTTCAATTTCTTATGTATATGATTGTTATACTACTGCAGAGGTAATTATTGTTGGTTTTCATTGAAATAACACTTCAATTAATAAGTACTGTGCCCAATGTCCGGATTTGAGATTATAGGTAGTTATTGTGTTGAATGCTTCTGAAGTCCCGCCACTCCACCAATCCTTACAATTTGAACACACATTAGTCTGTATTAGACAATGTCTGTATGAGACACAGGTCTTCTGATGAGCCAGAAGACCTAACACTCAGACATCCTCCCTACTTTAACCCAGGAGGACAAACTTGAAAGAAAACATTTGTATACAAGCTTTTATTATTTTATTACCTTTCTGAGGGCAACTAGTGATACCAACTGTAGAGCCCTGGTTGAAAGAGGGTTTTTAGAGCCATATATCTGTAACATATGGACACACTTCTATGTGTTGCCAAATCAAGAGAAGTCCCCATGTGAAAGGTGCTATAATATAATAATATAATATGGAGGTATACCTATCTCATAGAACTGGAAGGGACCCTGAAAGGTCATCGAGTCCAGCCCCCTGCCTTCACTAGCAGGACCAAGTACTGATTTTTGCCCCAGATCCTTAAGTGGCCCCCTCAAGGGCTGAACTCACAACCCTGGGTTTAGCAGGCCAATGCTCAAACCACTGAGCTATCCCTCCCCCCTATACTACTATAAAGCAGTGGTTCTAAACCAGGGGTACATGTACTCCTGGGGGTACACAGAGGTCTTCCATGGGGTACATCAACTCACCTAGATATTTGCCTAGTTTTACAACAGGCTATTTAAAAAGAACTAGTGAAGTCAGTACAAACTAAAATTTCATACAGAATGATTCGTTTATACTGCTCTATATACTATACCCTGAAATGTAAAGTACAATATTTATATTCCAAATTGATTTATTTTATAATTATTTGGTAAAAATAAGCAAGCAATTTTTCAGTAATAGTGTGCTGTGACACTTTTGTATTTTTGTGTCTGATTTTGAAAGCAAGTAGTTTTTAAGTGAGGTGAAACTTGGGGGTACTCAAGACAGACTCCTGAATGGGGTACAGTAGTCTGGAAAGGTTGAGAGCCACTGCTATAAAATATTATATACTTACTATCAATGGCTAAACCATTTAGTTCATAATTTAAAAACGTATATATGATGCAACAATTTAACTGAAGCATTGCTATCTGATTAGTGTACAGTGATGTGACCTCTAAAATATATTTAAATTTTCAAGCATTCTTCTCATTTAACAGATATAAAGATAGGAACATTTCAGTAGAAAGCAATTATTTAGAAGAAAAAAAAAAAAAAAAGTTCTCTAGTGAAGTCAGGGTCACATAATTACACAGTCCAGGTCAGTCTTGGATGTGTTAATGCAGCTGAATTTCCACTTAATAAGACATGCCCAAAGCACATCAAAATCCCCTATTCATTTTACTATCCAATCACTAAAACGCAGTGAAATCTTAAGCAATTTATACATTATCAGAATTATTTCTGCTAAAATCAGCAACAGCTTTCAGCCCAGGAAATAGCAGCACATTTACCATATGCAGAACTTGAGGGGGAAAAAGTTGGTATAATAAATTCATTTGTTAGGAAAACTACCTCATTTCTATAATTGTGTAATATAATTTATTATCCATGAATTCCAGAAAATCATAATCTATTACAACAAAAGACTATCAATTGTTATTTTTGCATAACAAGTTGGCAGTACCAAATACTGATGACATTCTGTTAGTCACCCCAAAACGCAGAATCAAAGTTAAGCATAGCAGCTTATGCATAGTAACACAAAACCACCATCCTGAAGTACTTACCAGTCCAATAAACTGTACAAAACAATGACAGCATCAAAAAGGAGGCTATAAGGCGGTATAGAGTAACTAACTGAAAGTAAAAAACAGCTCAAACAACTGACATTAGAATTCATACAAAGAAAATTGAACTTCTTGCCATGAACTGCAGATTGCTAGCGTTTTTTCAGTAATTAGGAAATATATGATAAACAACATACAAACTACTTATTGTTATACACTGGAATTCAGAACATTATGAACATTACTTTTTCATTGTAATAAGGAGTTTTAGGAGTGTAAATCACCATACTTATGTAATTTGAAATTTAAGATTAAGTTAGCCATAACCTACACTAAGAACAGAAAAAATATTACCTTGATTTCTCTTTGTTCAACAGATTTTTCCCATATTTGTTGATCATATGCCCCAATCTAAAGAGAGAACAAAAATATCTAAATTAAATTACATTTAATGAAACATTATGCAACAAAAAGACAAATCAGTCTTCACAGAGGTAAGGTACAGCATGAACACAAACAATAGACCAGAGTTTCCTTGGAGATACTTATTTACAGAGAAACCTACGTTTTCCCTACTTCCTCCCATTTTTCATTTCCTATTATTATGATATTATAAAAATTGAGGGTATTATAAAGAATACACATGGCATCAACAGCTGAATTTGAAGTTCTTAGCAAGGATTATGCAAGAAGCCAGTTTCATTTATTTTCCTAGTTTTATAATCCTCCTTTACCAAATTCCTTTTCTCTTTATCACAGAGTCAGAGATTTTTTCTTTAGCAATACCCAATTGGGGTGAGGGACAGGTGCATGCATGTTCTGTTGCCTTATGCTGTTGCACAATCCCATAGAGGGCAGACCCGCCCCCACAGCCTCCTACTTCTTTCTTGACAGACTCCAATATAAAAGGAAAGGAGAGTGGGTCATGCAATGGGAGTGTGCAACATCTCAAAGAATCACAGATACAGACCAGGTGAGAAACCATTTTTTCCTTCAAGAGATTGCACATGTCCATTCCACTTCAGGTGACTCACAAGCAATTCAAGCCAGAGCTGATTTTGGAGACTACCTGAACAATGAAGGAAGGATTACTCATCCAAATTTAGCATCATCTCTGGAATATTGAGATATAGCATAATGAGCTGTAAAAAGTTATGTACCAATGACCCAAGTTTATTCCCGGGGGAATTCTGCACACAATATTTTAAAATTCTGCAAATTTTATTACTCAAAATAAAACTACATAATCACACCAGTTTCAATTATTTAGGTATTTATTTCAAAATACCTGTCAGCAAGTATGTCTAACTATACAGACACAAAAATTCCCACATGAGTAGAGAGTTAAAGAAACCCCTATGACAACCCAGTTCCTATTTCTCTGCCCCCTTCCCTTCCCCCCCAACCGGGGGGCCATACATCCACAACCCCTTCCCCCCCAGAGCCCAGCCACAGGGCTCCCTTTGCCCAGATACCTGCCCTCCTACCCCTCGGAGCCCAGGGATATCCAGAGGGAGAAACAGCCTGATCCTGGGTCCCAGGCTTGCACAGAGTTTCCTGTGCGCTGCCCTCTCCTTCCTTCAGAGAGTGCAGGGAACGGCAGCTCCCTCCTCTCCCCAGCAGTGTCCTCTATGTGTGAGTTGGGTTTGGCAGGTCTGGTGGCCCCTAGTGATGGCCAGAAGAACTGCAGCCCATTTCTGGGGGAGAAAAGAAATTCTGCATGCACATTCATTTCTGCAAAATTCTGCATTGCGTAGTGGTGCAGAATTCTCCCAAGAGTACAAGTTGCAGCTTTACAAATGTCTGGTATAAATACCTGCGCCAAACAAAAGCTACAGAACAATATCTATGATTCTAAGGTTGAAGGACTAAACACCCAACTATCAACCCTGCATTGCATCAGAGAAAATGAAGACTTTCTGGATACAAGTCAGTGTTTGGTACTGCAGGTACTGTAAAATCAGAGAGGGCAGTGCAAAACGGGGAAGAAAATTGGCGGCATGTGACCTCCAGAAGAAGAAAGAGGAGAACCAATGTATCCCCAATGCAGATAGAGGTAAGAAACTGTTTTCAGGCTCTCGGCACAGGTACTACGGTGAAGAATGGTTTGGAAGAGTCATCTGAGGGAAGGGATCAGAAGGAGACCCCAATTGACCAGAGGGCATGCGATGCATTGTCCTAAGGATGGGGGTTCCACGACCAGCACTCCCGAGGGGAGGAGATGGGTGGTGGTGTTTGTTGCGGACTCCCTCCTAAGGGGTACGGAGTCATCAGAGAATATCAGGGTTGGAAGGGACCTCAGGAGGTCATCTAGTCCAACCCCCTGCTCAAAGCAGGACCAATTCCCAACTAAATCATCCCAGCCAGGGCTTTGTCAAGCCTGACCTTAAAAACCTCTAAGGAAGGAGATTCCACCACCTCCCTAGGTAACCCATTCCAGCGCTTCACTACCCTCCTAGTGAAAAAGTTTTTTCTAATATCTAACCTAAACCTCCCACACTGCAACTTGAGACCATTACTCCTTGTTCTGTCATCAGGTATCACTGAGAACAGTCTAGATCCATCCTTTTTGGAACTCCCTTTCAGTTAGTTGAAAGCAGCTATCAAATCCCCTCTCATTCTTCTCTTCTGCAGACTAAATAATCCCAGTTCCCTCAGCCTCTCCTCATAAGTCATGTGTTCCTGCCCCCTAATCATTTTTGTTGCCCTCCGCTGGACTCTTTCCAATTTTTCCACATCCTTCTTCTGGTGTGGGGCCCAAAACTGGACACAGTACTCCAGATGAGGCCTCACCAATGTCGAATAGAGGGGAATGATCACGTCCCTCGATCTGCTGGCAATGCCCCTACTTATACAGCCCAATATACCATTAGCCTTCTTGGCAACAAGGGCACACTGTTGACTCATATCCAGCTTTTCGTCCACTGTAACCCCTAGATCCTTTTCTAGGGAACTGCTTCCTAGCCATTCAGTCCCTGGTCTGTAACAGTGAATGGGATTCTTCCGTCCTAAGTGCAGGACTCTGCACTTGTCCTTGTTGAACCTCATCAGGTTTCTTTTGGCCCAATCCTCTAATTTGTCTAGGTCCCTCTGTATCTTATCCCTACCCTCCAGCGTATCTATCATGCCTCCCAGTTTAGTGTCATCTGCAAACTTGCTGAGAGTACAGTCCACGCCACCCTCCAGATCATTAATAAAGATATTGAACAAAACCGGCCTCAGGACCGACCCTTGGGGTACTCCACTTGAAACCGGCTGCCAACTAGACATGGAGCCGTTGATCACTACCCGTTGAGCCCGACGATCTAGCCAGCTTTCTATCCACCTTATAGTCCATTTATCCAGCCCATACTTAAAGAACTTGGTGGCAAGAATACTGTGGGAGACTGTATCAAAAGCTTTGCTAAAGTCAAGGAATAACACATCCACTGCTTTCCTCTCATCCACAGACCCAGTTATCTCCTCATAGAAGGCAATTAGGTTAGTCAGGCATGACTTGCCCTTGATGAATCCATGCTGACTGTTCCTGATCACTTTCCTCTCCTCTAAGTGCTTCAGAATTGATTCCTTGAGGACCTGCTCCATGATTTTTCCGGGGACTGAGGTGAGGCTGACTGGCATGTAGTTCCCCAGATCCTCCTCCTTCCCTTTTTTAAAGATGGGCACTATATTAGCCTTTTTCCAGTCATCCGGGACCTCCCCTGATCGCCATGAGTTTTCAAAGATAATGGCCAATGGCTCTGAAATCACATCCGCCAACTCCTTTAGCACCCTCAGATGCAGCGCATCCGGCCCCAGGGACTTGTGCTCGTCCAGTTTTTCTAAATAGTCCCGAACCACTTCTTTCTCCACAGAGGGCTGGTCACCTCTGCCCCATGTTGTGCTGCCCAGTCCAGCAGTCTGGGAGCTGACCTTGTTTGTGAAGACAGAAGGGGAAAAAAGCATTGAGTACATTAGCTTTTTCCACATCCTCTGTCACTAGGTTGCCTCCCTCATTCAGTAAGGGGCCCACACTTTCCTTGACTTTCTTCTTGTTGCTAACATACCTGAAGAAACCCTTCTTGTTACTCTTAACATCTCTTGCTAGCTGCAACTCTAAGCCCTGGTCTACACTACGAGTTTAGGTCGAATTTAGCAGTGTTAATTCGAATTAAGCCTGGACACATTCACACGACGAAGCCCTTTTTTTCAACTTAAAGGGCCCTTTAAACCAGTTTCTTTACTCCACCTCCGACGAGGGGATTAGCGCTAAAATCGGCCTTTGCGGGTCGGAATTGGGGTAGTGTGGATGGAATTCGACGTTATTGGCCTCCGGGAGCTATCCCACAGTACTTCATTGTGACCGCTCTGGACAACACTCTCAAATCAGATGCACTGACCAGGTAGACAGGAAAAGCCCCGCAAACTTTTGAATTTCATTTCCTGTTTGCCCAGCGAGGAGAGCACAGGTGACCATGCAGAGCTCATCAGCACAGGTAGCCATGATGGAGTCCCAGGATCGCAAAAGAGTTCCATCATGGACCGAACGGGAGGTACGGGATCTGCTCGCCATATGGGGAGATGAATCAGTGCTAGCTGAACTCCGTAGCAATAAATGAAATGGCAAAATATTAGAAAAGGTCTCAAAGGCTATGAAGGACAGAGGCCATAACAGGGACGCACAGCAGTGCCGCGTGAAAATTAAGGAGCTAAGGCAAGCCTACCACAAAGCCAGAGAGGCAAACGGAAGGTCCGGGGCAGAGCCGCAAACATGCCGCTTCTACGCGGAACTGCATGCGATCCTAGGGGGTGCAGCCACCACTACCCCAACAGTGTGCTATGACTCCATCAATGGAGAAACACGCAACAGGGAAGCGGGTTCGGGGTACGAGGAAGATGAGGATGAAGATAATGTAGATAGCTCACAGCAGCAAGGAAGCGGAGAAACCGGTTTCCCCAACAGCCAGGATATGTTTATCACCCTGGACCTGGAACCAGTAACCCCCGAACTCACCCAAGGCGTGCTCCCAAACCCTGAGGGCACACAGGGGACCTCTGGAGAGTGTACCTTTGTAAATATTACACATGGTTTAAAAGCAAGCGTGTTTAATGATTAATGATTAATTTGCCCTGGCAATTGCGGCCAGTACAGCTAATGGAAAAGTCTGTTAACGTGTATGGGGATGGAGCGGAAATCCTCCAGGGACATCTCCAGAAAGCTCTCCTTCATGTACTCCCAAAGCCTTTGCAAAAGGTTTCTGGGGAGGCCTGCCTTATCCCGTCTGCCATGGTAGGACACTTTACCACGCCAGGTCAGTAGCACGTAGTCTGGAATCATTGCATAACAAAGCATGGCAGCGTATGGTCCTGGTGTTTGCTGGCATGCAGACAACATCCATTCCTTATCTCTCTTTGTTATCCTCAGGAGAGTGATATCATTCACGGTCACCTGGTTGAAATGGGGTGATTTTATTAAGGGGACATTCAGAGGTGCCCGTTCCTGCTCGGCTGAACAGAAATGTTCCCCGCTGTTAGCCACGCGTAAGGGGGCAGGGGTGAAGTGATCATCCCAGAGAATCGGGTGTGGTGGGGGCGGGGGGGTAGTTGGGTTTGTGCTGCATGTTAACCCAGAAACCTCAGCCCCTCCTTTTACATTGCAAACCCATTTTAAATGGCCAACCCAAGGGGTACTTGGTATGGGAAATGAGGGCGCTACTGTTTGAAACCATTCCCACATGTTAAGAAGGTTAAAAAAGCCAAAAAAGACTGTGGCTTACCATGGCTGCCTGCAAGCCGAAATCTGTTGCCTGGCACTGCGTGAGTGATCTCTCACACCAAACCGGCAGGCCCTCAATATAAGAGGAAAAATGCGACCTTGTAACGAAAGCACATGTGCTGTGTAATGTGAACAGCAAAATTTAACGTGAAAGAGTGTACCCATTGTTCTCTAAAATGTGTCTTTTTTAACCACCTCTCCCTTCTCCTCCACCAGCTGCAAATGTTTCTCCTTCACAGAGGCTAGCGAAGATTAGAAGGAGAAAACGGCGGACTCGGGATGATATGTTCTCGGAGCTCCAGTTGTCCTCCCACGCTGACAGAGCACAGCAGAATGCGTGGAGGCAGTCAATGTCAGACTACAGAAAAGCACAATATGAACGAGAGGAGAGGTGGCGGGCTGAATTGCGGGATGAACAGAGCAAGTGGCGGGCTGAAGAGAACAGGTGGCGTCAGCTTGCAGACAGAAGGCAAGAGTCGATGCTCCGGCTGCTGGAGCATCAAACTCATATGCTCCAACGTATGGTTGAGCTGCAGGAAAGGCAGCAGGAGCAGAGACCGCCGCTACAGCCCCTGTGTAACCAACAGCCCTCCTCCCCAAGTTCCATAGCCTCCTCACCCAGATGCCCAAGAACACGGTGGGGGGGCCTCCGGCCACCCAGTCACTCCACCCCAGATGATTGCCCGAGCATCAGAAGGCTGGCCTTCAATAAGTGTTAAAGTTTTAAAGTTTTAAACTGCAGTGTGTCCTTTTCCTTCCCTCCTCCCCCACCCATCCCAGGCTACCTTGGCAATTATCCCCCTAGTTGTGTGATGAATTAATAAAGAATGCATGAAAGTGAAGTAACAATGACTTTATTGCCTCTGAAAGCGGTGCTCGAAGGGGGGAGGGGAGGGTGGGGTGGTTGGTTTACAGGGAAGTAGAGTGAACCGGGTTGGGGGGGAGGGGGGGCAGAGGATTCATCAAGGAGAAACAAACAGAAATTTCACACCGTAGCCTGGCCAGTCACAAAACTCGTTTTCAAAGCTTCTCTGATGCGCACCGCACCCTGCTATGCTCTTCTAACCGCCCTGGTGTTTGGCTGCACGTAATCAGCGGCCAGGCGATTTGCCTCAACCTCCCACCCCGCCATAAATGTCTCCCCCTTACTCTCACAGATATTGTGGAGCGCACAGCAAGCAGCAATAACAATGGGGATATTCTTTTCGCTGAGGTCTGAGCGAGTCAGTAAGCTGCGCCAGCGCGCTTTTAAACATCCAAATGCACATTCCACCACCATTCGGCACTTGCTCAGCCTGTAGTTGAACAGGTCCTGACTACTGTCCAGGCTGCCTGTGTACGGCTTCATGAGCCACGGCATTAAGGGGTAGGCTGGGTCCCCAAGGATCACGACAGGCATTTCAACATCCCCAACGGTTATTTTCTGGTCCGGGAAGAAAGTCCCTTCCTGCAGCTTTCGAAACAGACCAGAGTGCCTGAAGGCACGAGCATCATGTACCTTTCCCGCCCATCCCACGTTGATGTTGGTGAAACGTCCCTTGTGATCCACCAGGGCTTGCAGCAGCATTGAAAAGTACCCCTTGCGGTTTATGTACTCGGTGGCTTGGTGCTCTGGTGACAAGATAGGGATATGGGTTCCGTCTATCGCCCCACCACAGTTTGGGAATCCCATTGCAGCAAAGCCATCCACTATGGCCTGCACGTTTCCCAGAGTCACTACCCTTGATATCACCAGGTCTTTCATTGCTCTGGCAACTTGGATCACAGCAGCCCCCACAGTAGATTTGCCCACTCCAAATTGATTCCCGACTGACCGGTAGCTGTCTGGCGTTGCAAGCTTTCACAGGGCTATCGCCACTCGCTTCTCAACTATGAGGGCTGCTCTCATCCTGGTATTCTGGCGCTTCAGGGCAGGGGAAATCAAGTCACAAAGTTCCATGAAAGTGCCTTTACGCATGTGAAAGTTTCGCAGACACTGGGAATCGTCCCAGACCTGCAACACGATGCGGTCCCACCAGTCTGTTTTTGTTTCCCGGGCCCAGAATCGGCATTCCACAGCATGAACCTGCCCCAGTAACACCATGATTTGCACATTGCTGGGGCCTGTACCTTCTGTGAGGTCTACGTCCATGTCAATTTCCTCATCACTCTCGTCGCCGCGCTGCAATCGCCTCATCGGCTGGTCCTGGTTTTGCTTTGGCATGTCCTGGCTCTGCATATTCTCCAGGACAATGAGCGTGGTATTCATAGTGCTCATAATTGCCGCGGTGATCTGAGCGGGCTCCATGATCCCAGTGCTATGGCATCTGGTCTGAAAAAAGGCACGAAACTATTGTCTGAGGGAGGGAGGGGCGAGTGATGACATGGCGTACAGGTACAGGGAATTAAAATCAACAAAGGTGGCTGTGCATCAGGGAGAAACACAAACAACTGTCACACAGAATGGCCCCCCCAAAGATTGAACTCAAAACCCTGGGTTTAGCAGGCCGTTGATTTCACGGAGGGAGGGGGAAGCAAATGAATACAGAACAAATCTATTTTTTACATCTTAAGCTGGCAGCCGACGGTGCAGCATGACTGATAGCCCTCGGCATCTTCTGGGCACTTGGCAGAAAATAGTGTACTACGACTGATAGCCGCCATCATCATTGGGAAGGCAGCAGAATATGACTGGGGGACATACGGAGTTTCAGCCATCATCTGATCGAACTGTCATAATACACCATCTACTGCCAAAAGACACGGGGCTGCTGCTGTGTAGCAATGCAGCCCCACGTCTGCCAGCACCCAGATCGCCGATGAAGGCTACCAGTCATACTGCACCGTCTACTGCCAAAAGGCAATTAGCTGCTGCTGTGTAGCAATGCAGTACCACGTCTGCCGGCACCCAGATGACATATGGTGACAGTGAGCTGAGCTGAGCGGGCTCCATGCTTGGCGTGGTATGTTGTCTGCACAGGTAACCCAGGTAAAAAGGCGCGAATCGATTGTCTGCCGTTGCTCTGATGGAGGGGGAGGGGCCTGACGACATGTACCCAGAACCTCCCGCGACACTGTTTTGCATCATTCAGGCATTGGGATCTCAACCCAGAATTCCAATGGGCGGCGGAGACTGCGGGAACTGTGGGATAGCTACCCATAGTGCAACGGTCCGGAAGTCGACGCTAGCCTCTGTACTGTGGACGCAGTCCACCGACTTAATGCACTTAGAGCATTTTATGTGAGGACACACACAATCGGCTGTATACAACAGATTTTTACAAAACCGGCTTCTATAAATTCGACCTAATTTCGTAGTGTAGACATACCCTAAGTGTGATTTGGCCTTCCCCAATTTCACTCCTGCATGCCTGAGCAATATTTTTATACTCCTCCCTGGTCATTTGTCCAATCTTCCACTTCTTGTAAGCTTCTTTTTTGCGTTTAAGATCAGCAAGGATTTCACTGTTAAGCCAAGTTGGTCGCCTGCCATATTTACTATTCTTTCTACACATCGGGATGGTTTGTTCCTGCAACCTCAATAAGGATTCTTTAAAATGTAGCCAGCTTTCCTGGACTCCTTTCCCCTTCATGTTATTCTCCCAGGGGATCCTGCCCATCAGTTCCCCGAGGGAGTCAAAGTCTGCTTTCTGAAGTCCAGGGTCCGTATTCTGCTGCTCTCCTTTCTTCCTTGTGTCAGGATCCTGAACTCGACCATCTCATGGTCACTGCCGCCCAGGTTCCCATCCACTTTTGCTTCCCCTACTAATTCTTCCCGGTTTGTGAGCAGCAGGTCTAGAAGAGCTCTGCCCCTAGTTGGTGCCTCCAGCACTTGCACCAGGAAATTGTCCCCTACACTTTCCAAAAACTTCCTGGATTGTCTGTGCACCGCTGTATTGCTCTCCCAGCAGATATCAGGGTGATTAAAGTTTCCTATGAGAATCAGGGCCTGTGACCTAGTAACTTCTGTTAGTTGCCTGAAGAAAGCCTCGTCCACCTCATCCCCCTGGTGAGGTGGTCTGGTGGTCTATAGCAGACTCCCACCATGACATCACCCTTGTTGCTCACACTTTTAAACTTAATCCAGAGACTGAGGTTTTTCTGCAGTTTCATACCGGAACTCTGAGCAGTCATACTCCTCTCTTACATACAATGCAACTCCCCCACCTTTTCTGCCCTGCCTGTCCTTCCTGAACAGTTTATATCCATCCATGACAGTACTCTAGTCATGTGAGTTATCCCACCAAGTCTCTGTTATTCCAATCACATCATAGTTCCTTGACTGTGCCAGGACTTCCAGTTCTCCCTGCTTGTTTCCCAGGCTTCTTGCATTTGTGTATAGGCACTTAAGATAACTCGCTGATTGTCCTGATTTCTCAGTATGAGACAGGAGTCCTCCCCTCTTGCCCTCTCCTGCTCGTGCTTCCTCCCGGTATCCCATTTCCCCACTTACCTCAGGGCTTTGGTCTCCTTCCCCCAGTGAACAGTCATCCATCTGCTGTCCAGACCGAGAGACTCGAGAAGCGTGCTGCTCGCCTGGAGCTAGAATTCAGGATGTGATGGAGCGTCTGCCGAGACTGATCAAGTCCTTGTACCACTAACCCTTCCTACTTCTTTACATGGGCACCCATTATATTGCCAAGAATGACCTTGAGTGGGTCACTGCAGACTACGTGGCTCTGGGAAGAAGGATAAAGGAGTTTGAGGTGCAAGTCGTGTTCTTGTCCATCCTCCCTGTTGAAGGAAAAGGCCCAGGTAGGGACCATCGAATTGTGGAAGTAAATGGGTGGTTGCATAGGTGATGCTGGAAAGAGGGCTTTGGATTCTTCGACCATGGGATGTTGTTCCAGGAAGGAGGATTGCTAGGAAGGGATGGGATCCACCTAAAAGAGGGAAAAGCATCTTTGCAGGCTGGCTTGCTAACCTAGTGAGGAGGGCTTTAAACTAGGTTCGCCAGGGGATGGTGACCTAAGCCCAGAGGTAAGCGAGGAAGTGGGATACCAGGAGGAAACACAAGGAGGAGGGTGCAACAGGGGAAGCCTGCTGATCCATACTGAGAAAGTAAGGTAATCGGCTAGTTATCTTAGGTGCCTGTACATGAACGCAAGAAGCCTGGGAAACAAGCAGAAAGAATTGGAGTTCCTGGCACAGTCAAGGAACTATGATGTGATTGGAATAACAGAGACTTGGTGGGTTAACTCACATGACTGGGTATAAATTGTTCAGAAAGGACAGGCGAGGGAAAAAAGATGGAGGAGTTGCACTGTATGGAAGAGAGCAGTATGTTTGCTCAGAGTTCCAGTATGAAACTGGAGAAAAGCCTGTTGAGAGTCTTTGGTTTAAGTTTAGAGGTGAGAGCAACACGGGTGATGTCTTGGTGGGCATCTGCTACAGACCACCAGACCAGGAGAATGAGGTAGACAAGGCTTTCTTCAGACAACTAACTGAAGTTTCCAGATCACAGGCCCTGGTTCTCAAGGGGGACTTCAATCACCCTGACATCTCCTGGGAGAGCAATACAGCAGTGTACAGACAATCCAGGAAGTTTTTGGAGAGTGTTGGGGACAACTTCCTGGTGCACGTGCTGGAGGAACCAACAGGGAAGAATTGGTAGGGGAAGTAGAAGTGGGTGGCAACCTGGGCAGCAGTGACCATGAGATGGTCGAGTTCAGGATCCTGACAAAAGGAAGAAGAGAGCAGCAGAATACGGTGGATAGAAAGCTGGCTAGATCCTCTGGCTCATTGGGTAGTGATAAACAGCTCAATGTCTAGTTGGCAGCCAGTATCAAGCAGAATGTCCCAGGGGTCAGTTTTGTTCAACATCTTCATTAATTATCTGGATAATGGGATGGATTATACCCTCAGCAAGTTTGGGGATGACACTAAGCTGGGGGGAGAGGTAGATACGCTGGAGGGTAGGGATGGGGTCCAGAGTGACCTAGACAAATTGGAGAATTGGACCAAAAGAAATCTGATGAGGTTCAACAAGGACAAGTGCAGAGTCCTGCACTTAGGATGGAAGGATCCCATGCACTGCTACAGGCTGGGGACCAACTAACTAAGCGGCAGTTCTGCAGAAAAGGACCCGGGAATTACAGTGGATGAGAAGCTGGATATGAGTTAGCAGTGTGCCCTTGTTGCCAAGAAGGCTAACAGCATATTGAGCTGCATTAGTAGGAGCATTGCCAGCAGATTGAGGGAACTGATTAGTCCCCTCTATTCGGCATTGGTGAGGCCACACCTGGAGGATTGCGTCCAGTTTTGGGTCCCCACTACAGAAAGGATGTGGACAAATTAGAGACAGTCCCGTGGAGGGCAACAAAAATGATTAGGGGGCTGGGGCACATGACTTATAAGGAGAGGCTGAGGGAACTGGGCTTTTTCGTCTGCAGAAGAATGAGGGGGGGATTTGATAGCAGCCTTCAACTACCTGAAAGGGGGTTCCAAAGAGGGTGGAGCTAGGCTGTTCTCAGTGGTGACAGATGACAAAACAAGAAGCAATGGTTTCAAGTTGCAGTGGAGGAGGTCTAGGGTGGATATTAGGAAACACTATTTCACTAGGAGGGTGGTGAAGCACTGGAATGGGTTACCTAGGGAGGCGGTTGAATCTCCATTCTTAGGGGTTTTACGGCCTGACTTGACAAAGCCCTGGCTGGGATGATTTAGATGGGGCTGATCCTGCTTTGAGCAGGGGGTTGGACTAGATGATCTCCTGATGTCTCTTCCAGCCCTCATCTTCTATGATTTTATGATACTTTAGTCAGGAATTTTGGATGCAGACATATGTATACCTTTTCCTTATTTAAAAAACTGCATTAAGGAGAGTCAGCTACCAAAGCTTGCAATTCTGTCACTCTTCTCACGGAGGTAACAGCTACCAAAAATACTACTTTCATAGAGAGACGCAGTAAGGAGCAAGTAGCCCTTCGTTCAAAGGGTGAAACCATCACCTGAGTTAGATCCCATTCCTCCCTTGGACTCCATGGTGCTATGACATGGGGATTTAAACCGACCAGACCCTGTCCAGATCTGATTGACACAGGATTAGAAAATACCAAAACAGCCCACAGTTGCTTTCCCCCACAGGTGGAAAGCAGAAATAGCTGCCAGATGAACTCTGATGGACCTAATTGATAGGCCTTGTTGTTTTCGGTGGAACAAATAGTCCAAAACATGGTATAGAGGCCAGGACTGGTGAAACATCCTTTTGCTTTGACCATAAGGATAATTATTTCCACTTCAACTGGTAAGCATGTTTAGTAGGTGACTTTCTGGTATTCATGAGGATGTTTTGCACATTCCCCGAACACTGCCTCCTGAGACATTAACCATGGAGCATTCAGGCCATCAGATGTAGCAGGCAGCCGTGGTCTTGGAAGTTCAGATTGGCTTCTGAAGGTAGTATCAAAGGAGCCTCAGCAAACAGGCTCACCAGACTGGTGAACCAATGCTGGTGAGACCACGCTGGTGCTATGGGGATCATGCGAGCATGATCCTGCTTGACCTTGAGCAACATCTGGGGAGGTACAGGAGTGGTAGGTAAACAGTGGTTTCTTTTTTCAAGACAGTAGGAAAGAGTCTGGTCAAAGATCCTTGACTAAAGACCTCCCTAGAACAAAAAGAAGCTGGCATATTCTGTTGAGACAAGTAGCCAATATGTCTAGGAGACACACCGACCCCCAGATTTGAAAAATGAATCGCACTATATCCAGGCTCAGAGACCAGTCGTAATTCTCACTGAATGTTCTGCTCAGGAGATCCACACAACTGTACTGAACACCAGGAAGGTGGGAGGCTTTGAAATGTATTGTTCTGGTGATAACAAAACTCACTTCTAAACAATGTATCACTTCTAAACAATGACTATCTGATCTGGCCACTCTCTGCATGTTCAAATATAAAATTGTTACAGTGTTGTCCATGAGGACTTGTGGGGCCTCTCCCTTGATATGAGGAGAAAAGCCAGATGAATAGCTCACAATTCACATATTTTTGTGGAGAGCCCAAATCTTGAGGAGACCATAGATGCTGAGTCCGTAGATTTCCTAGGTGAGCTCCCCAACCTAGAGAATCATAGGGTTACTAGGGACCACAAGGGCCATCCAGTCCAACCTTCCTCCAAGATGCAGGACCTGTTGTGTCCAAACCATCCAAGACAGATGGCTATCCAAACTCCTTTTGAAAACCTCCTCCAGTGAAAAAGCTTCTACAACCTCCCGAGGCAGTCTGTTCCATTGTCCTACTATTCTTACAGTTAGGACATTTTTCCTGAGATTTAATCTAAACCTGCTACACTAGTTTGAACCCATTGCCTCCTGTCCTACCCTCTGTGGCAAGAGAGAACAACTTTTCTCCATCTTTTTTGTGGCAGCCTTTCAAGTATCTGAAAACCGCTATCATATCCCGCCTTAATCCCCTCTTTTCCAAAGTAAACATACCCAGTTCCTTCAGGCTTTGCTCATATGGCTTGTATTCCATCCCTCTGATCATCTTTATCATTCACCTCTGAATCCTTTCCAGGTTCTCTATATTCTTTCTACACATTGGTGACCAAAACAGCACTCCAGCTGAGGCCTAACCAGCATCGAATAGAGAGGTACTATCACCACCCAGGACTTGCACGTTATACCTCTGTTAATGCAATCTAAAATGACATTTGCTTTTTTTTGCAACTGCATCGTATTGTTGACTCATGTTGAGGCTGTGATCCACCACAAATCCCAGATTCTTCTCAGCAATGCTGCTGCCAACCCAGTTTCCCCCCATTCTATATTTGCCCATTTGTTTTTTCTTCTCCAAGTATAGCACCTTATATTTGTCTTTGATAAATTGGAGAACTAGACACCAAAATGAAATTCATCAAGATCCCTCTGAATTTTAGTGCTATCCTCCAAAATATTGGCCATTCCATCCCCAGCTTTGTGTTATCTGCAAACTTGATCATTATGCTCTCTATTCCTACATCCAAGTAATTAATAAAGATGTTAAATGACACCAGACCTGGAACAGATCCCTGTGGAACCCCATTTGAGACCTCCTTCCAATCTGACATCATTCCATTAATAGTTACTCTTCATTTGCAGTTGTTTAACCAATTATTTATCCACTTAATGGCAGTTCTATCAAGCCTGCATTTCTCCAGCTTACTTATCAGAACGTTGTGTGGGACTGTGTCAAAAGCCTTGCTGAAGTCCAGATACATTATGGCCACCACATCCCCCCCTCTATCCACCAAATCAGTTACCCTGTCAAAGTAAAGCAAGCTGGTTTTGCATGATTTGTTCTTGGTAAATCCATGCTGGCTGCTAGGGATTACCCCCCTTCATCTTCCAGGTATTCACAAATTGAATGTTTTATACATTGCTCTAGTAACTTTCCAACTATCAAAGTCAGGCTGACTAGTCTATAGCTTGCCAGGGCCTCCTTTCCCCCCTTTTTAAAGATGGGCAGTGCACTACGCCTTCTCCAGTCTTCTGGGACCTCTACTGTCAACCATAAGTTTGTAAATATTATTGCCATATTATTTTGCCAAATATTGCCAAATATTATTGGCTCTGAGATATCTTCAACTAATTCCTTCAATATCCTCAGGTGAATAGTATCCAGCCCCACTGGTATTAATTCATTCAAATTGAATGAAGTGTCCATAACCAGAGTCAGTGTGGGTAAGGAAGGGGCAAAGGAAACTCCCATACATACAATGCCCAGATCCATCCACCAGTCCAAGAAGGCTAGTTCTCTTGTGGGCACTCAACCCAGCATGTCTAATGGGTGACAAGCTAGGGAGTACACTGATTTTAACCAGCTCTGAAACTTTCTGAGATGAAATCTGGCATGCCGAATCACATACATACACATACCCAGTAGTCAGGTAATTGCTCTGTTGAAAGCAGATGGGCTTTGAGCTCTATGGTAATTTTTAACATGGCCTGGAATCTGGCTTGATGTAGGAACACCCACGTTATTGTAGAATCCAAAACTTCCCCAATAAATTCTACTCTCTGAATCGGGGAGAATATTGTTTATCAACAGACCCTGAAGAGGGATCAGATCTTGGAGAGACTGACTTTTATTTGGAGCTCAGATCAACCTCATACCAGCCAGTCAGCCATCTAGGTAATAAAATTCTTGCCCCCCAGTTTTCCTTAGGTATGCAGCCGTTGCCACCATGCATTTTGTAAATACTCATGGGGCAGTGGACAAGCCAAAAGGAAAGACTAAACTGATAATGGGTGTTGGTGACCAGATACTTAAGGAATCTCCTGTGGCTTTGATGGATAGCCACTTGAAAACATGTATCCTTCAAGTTAAGAGCAGCATACCAGTCTCCAGGATCCAGAGTGGGGATGATGGAGGCCAAGGTCACTGTGCAAAGCTTTGTTTTCTTTATATATTTGGTCAGATTTTGCAGGTCAAATATGGGCCTGAGGCCTCCTTTTGCCTCTGGAATCAATAAGTAACGAGAATAGAAATTCTTCCCTTGGAGAATGGGGAGAACCCTCTTCGATAACCCCCAAATGGAGGAGAGACTGGACCTTCTGGAAGAGCACAGGCTCATAAGAGTGGTCCCTGAAGACGGATGGGAAGGGGGGTTGGAGGGAGGGATGGAAATAAACTGCAGGGTGTATCCCTGTTCCACAACACGTAGGACACAATTGGTCTGTGGTAAAATAGGACCACACAAATAGGAAGTGGGATAACCTGTTGGAAAGTAAATAAGGGAGGGAGGAACTCAAACAAAGTGATCTGGTATCCTGTCCTTGACAAGGCAGTCAAACAGACTGCTTGGGATTTCCAGACTAAGAACCCGCTGTGGAAGAAAACTGAGGAGGTTGAGGTCTGCTGTAGTTTCCTCCTGTTTCTGGAATGGCCAGGCTGCCAAGGTGGGAAGAGGGGGTATCTCCACAGAGACGGAGGACAGAATTGCTTTTTTTTTTTATTACCCTAAAAGAAAAGAGTATAAATTCCCAATGATTTCAGCATAGTCCTCAAACTCTTCAGAGTGTGGAGCTCCTCTTCCATCTTCTGTGAAAAGAAAGTAGGACCTTCAAAAGGGGTGATCCTGGATAGTCTGCTGGACATCCTGTGTGAGACCGGATGGTTGAAGGCACAAACATCTGTGCATAGTTATTGCGGATGACATGGCTCTAGATGTCAAAACTGCCCCATCTACGGCAACTAGCAGTGAGATCCTAATCTCCAATTTCCCCCCTTCTACGGTGGCCTAAAAATTCCTGTCTGGCATCGTCTGGCAACTTGTCTGAGAACTTCAGTATATTGTCTCAGAGGGAGAAGTCATACCAAGCCAATAAGATTTGCTGGCTAGATATTAAATTGTTGGGCAGCTGTGAAATAAATCTTTCTACCAAAAAGATAGAGTCCCTTGTCCTTTTGGGGTAGAAGACCATCTTTCATTTACTGCTGTGACTACAAAGGAACCTGACAAGGAATTGGCATAAAAACATTCATAGCATTGAGAAGGGAAATGGTACCTTCTCTTGGTTATCTTAGCTGTTAGAGGCAGAGAGGATAGCATTGGCTGCAAGGATTTGTTAGGTTCCAATAGGGGGCTTCGTTGATAAGGAGAGCCACTCTCAAAGGCTCTGCTGAACCCAGAATGTCCACAAGACTATGGACCACCTCAACAGGTATTTCAAGAGAGGTAGCAACTCTCTTTAAAAGATCGTGGTAAGCCCTCTCGTCATCTTGGACCAGTGAGGTATCTTGAGGAGCTACAGTCTGAGCATGTTGTGAGGACAACAAATATAAAGGAGGCTGAGGCTGATCCTCTTGTGCTGTAGTGGGTGCAGATGTCAAAGCTTGCAGGCCTTGAGGGTTTTGCTCGGTATCGACATTAGATCTCCTACCAGGCATCACTACCAAAAGACTGAGGAACCAAGTAGGATCTAGAAACTGGGGGCATGCCCCATGGGTTCCACATGGGTCATGGGTATGGAATAGGACCCCAACCATCAGTGCTCCAAATTTCTCTCTCTCTGACTGTCTCTGGACATCTGGTGAGTATCAGTAACAAAATTCCCTTGATGAAGGAGAAAGGGAATGCCCTCATCTATGTCAAGGGGAAGGGGCATAAGAACCTACCTCAGACTCCATGGAGGACCCTCAGCCCATCACGATGGTGCTGACATCCGGGTTGCAGCCCTGGGGATACTGGTACTAGGGATATCACGGTAGGTTGACCCCTAGACTAAATTAGTTGAGAAAATGCCGGATATTCCAATGCTTTATCCCCCACACTGGACTGACGGGTGATCAGAAGCCTAAGGTAAGTCCGTAGCAAGGGTCTGAGGATGCATCAGTACGGGGTGAGGTGTTTCCTGTACCATTAAGGATTCCGGCACCGAAAGGCAGAGTAGGTCTCATGCTGCTACATATGCCTCAGGCATTATTGGTACTGAGAGATTTTCTTGTTGCTGATTTTGTTGCACAGGTGGTCAGTACTGTGGCAGGGGATGGTCTTGACGGCCCAGATATTAGTGACGGAGTCAACACCCCTTATGTGAAAGGGTTGGTACCAGCGAGTGTCTTTTGCAAAAGGACCCATTCCTCTATCCTCCTGAGTGCTGACTAGTGGATGGCACTGGGGACCTTGATGATCTAGCAGAACTAAGTCTTAACTCCTTGGCTGATTTCGACCTCTCGTTTCTTCCTCGGCACCAGGGAAGCAGATCAGTGCCAATGATTTGAGGCAACGTCCAGAGGACAATCTTCACCAATGACCAAGCATTCTGTGTTCTCCTTAAGTAGGAAGGCTCAGAAGGAGACTGCATGACAGCCTTCATAAGGATGTGGCGCAGTCTTGCCTCTCAGTTTTTCTTCATTCAGCGCTTAAAGTCTTTACAAATTTGGCAACCTTATGTGACCCTTACCAAGGCACTTTAGGCAGGTGGAATGAGGATCACTTGCCAACATACATCTTTTGTAGCCAACACAATGCTGAAACCCCAGAGAACAAGGCATGCCCCAGTACCAGCTGTTATCACCTCAAAACCAGAGGGAACAGATGTTCCAAGAAAATAAAGAAAAAAAAACAAATAAAACCTATACTAATCTAAACAACTACTATCTAACCATACCGCCTATTTATAGAAATATAAGATAAATTCCGTGAGGGAAAAAACTTGCAAAAGCAAGCCAACATGTTCTGACTACCAATCATGGGTGGTAGGAAAGAATTCAGTGGGGTCTGGGGCGGCTCGTCCCTTTATGCCATCATACAGTAGCAAGAGGCAGCAGAAGGTGCATGTGTCCCCACTTCCCCCGACTATTACCACAAAGGAAAAAAAAAAAAATCTCTGACTCTGATGCACTTGGCACACAAAACACCTGAAGTGCAACGGACATGTGCAGTCACTTGAAGAGTCAGATTTTATATTACTTCCACATATAGTAGTGTTCCTAGGTAATGCTCAATGACGGCTTGTTTTCTGTCCAACAGGTTTTTTTATGGTTCTCAATTATGATCTACTGAAGCTTTGACCATGAACAATGAAGTTAAAGAGAAAAGGCATTCAGAATAACTTAATATTCTATAAATAACAAAATAATTTAGATTGTATTACTAAACCTGAATGGAGCTTAATTGAAACATTACATACAAGACAAAATCACTATTTATTTCTGTAACTGAAAATAACCCCTCGATTGTGAAAGGGAAATTTACATTTTAACCATTAGCTCGTTTACTGTCTATTTGCTGGGACACTCAGAGGTCAGAAGAATACTCGAAGTATTTTTATATGGGTTCTGGAAGAACTAAGTGTGCATACCTGAACATGTATAAATAAACCTTATAAATTTAACCTTAAGATGTGGAAGACCAACACATCAAAGGAAGAAGAGAAGGCTTTTCCATTTTTTTCATTTTGCAAAAGATGCCACACTTACAAGTCTCAAAAAATGAACTCAATACAAAGGAAAGGTACAAATCAAAGCAGCATCAATTTTTGGTTTCAGATCCTTTAGGCCAAGTTTCAGTCAAGAGCTATTAATTTACAGCAATATTAATAATGAAGTACATCATTTCTGGCCAAAAAAGGGTATATAAGAAAGAGTACATAAGAAAATTCAAGCTGACACTAGTAGATTCAGATTTATAATTAAATAAAAGAAACTAATCAATATATACTCAGCCATTTAATTTAGGCACAAAAAGAATGTCTCAAATCATTACTGACAAGTGGGATGGTGCCTCAATTAGATGTTCATATTAATTCAGAAGTAACAGAACTAGTGGATATCATTATAATAAAGCCTTTCTTAGGAGGAATTGTGTAATTATGATTTGGACTCTGCACTGAAGAGGCAGGTACATTAAACTTTTTCCAGTCTTCTGCAATCATCATAGAATTAGAATTATAAACATAGTAACAAGCTAGCATAATTGATATGCTTGTTAATATTTCTCAGTACACAACCATATATAGTACTCACAACTAATGGTGGTGTAGTCAAATTGAAGTAGCTGAAAAGTATAGTTGCTTCTGTTTTGTTAAGTGTTGATTAACCAAAGAGAAAGAGATTAATCAAAAGAAAAGGAAACATTTGGCTACCTTTTAAATGCAAAACATTTTTCTGAGTTTATAAAACGCTATTACTCTATTTGCAGACTGGACTGGTTCAATTAGGTTCAGCCAAAGTCCTGAAATGAATATGCTTTGTTATACGGTGGAAGCAACCATCTCTACTCTCAGATCAGCTATTACCAGGGAAAATACAACACTATCTAATAAAGTACAAGGTGTTATTGTGGAACAAAATAAACCCAATACCAGAGAATAACCTATGGCTAGGCCCAGGGCCGGCTCCAGGGTTTTTGCCGCACCAAGCGGCGGGGGGGGGGGGAAAAAAAAAAGCCGCGATTGCGATCGGCGGCAGCTCCACCGCACCGCTTTCTTCTTCGGCGGCAGGTCCTTCCATCCGAGAGGGACAGGGACCCTCCGCCGAATTGCCACCGAAGAGCCCGACGTGCCGCCCCCTCCCCTTGGCTGCCCCAAGCACCTGCTTGCTCAGCTGGTGCCTGGAGCCGGCCCTGGCTAGGCCAAAGTAAATGATTAATTGTAGAAACAAATCCATTTTAAAAATGAACTGAAGATGTTATTGGTATTGTTTGAGGTGAGAATCTTCTCACAGGAAATGATCATGTATCAACTGTCACAGGTTATTTGGCTATCCTTCCATTAATTTACTCTGGCAATTAACAGCTTGGTGGATTCTGATTATCTCCATGTTTGGGGACATGCATGTGATTGTCAGCTTCTATGTGATACCAAGTAGTATAAATATAGATTCTTCTGAGTTTAGACCAGTATTAGCCTCTGAGGTTCTAGAAATCCTCAAAGAGATTTAGGCTGCCACCTGACAGTTAAGTCCATATTCTTCCTGGTTTGTAAAGTTCTGTGGGGAAGCACTGAGTTCATTACTGGAGAATCTCAACATTTCCTCTGGCAGAGTACCACTGCCTTCTTGAAGAGGAATTATTTACCCTTGCTTAAAAGAAATAATTTATTGAAAGTGAGGATTTTATCAGTATTCCAGACTTGGCTGTGTCTACACTACAAGCTAGGGATGTGATTCCCCTGCTTATGTACATGTATCCACGTTAGCTCTCACTGAGGTAACGCAAGTATAAACAGCTGCAGTAGCATGGTTTCCATCAGCAGAGGGACGGCTAAGCCACGCTGAGAACATTCTCACCGGTTTCAGGCAGGTTTGTACTTGGCACGGCTCAGCTGTGCTGCCGCTACCAGTGCTACTGTGGCTAAACTGCCCTTTATACTTGCGCTAGCTTGATGCCTTAAAAGACAGCCAAAACTATCTTTTCTCCACAAACCATCCCTGCTTTCCCCATTCTCTGACCACAACCCTTCTCCTCCATATTCAGGCCCATCATTTGGAGATCTTTTACTCCTCCCTCTTCTGTGCCTCACACTTCTGGACCATGTTCAAATCTTGCTATTTCTTCCTCCAACGTTTCTCACATCATCCCTTTCTTTTAGTCGCCACAGCTAAAATTCCTATTCATGTTCTATCTCCCATCTCGATTACTGTAATTTCATCCCTCTTTGGCCTCTCTGATAGCTACATCACTGTTTTCTCCTCAATACAAAATGCTGCCACTTCAACTTCCTTGCCCAGTATCTCTCTCACACACACACACACCTTTTAATCCTGCCACTTTAATAAAATACAAACTTCTTGTCCTTTCCCTTAAGGCCTGCTTAATTCTGCCTCTCCCTGCCTCTCTACTCGTATCTCTTATCCACTGGTAACTCTTTTCAGTTTATTTACGGGCCCAACAAAAATGCCAGCCTTAATGCACCATATGTGCTTTCTTCTATGGAATGCCCTTCCTGAACGGATATAAAACGTATTATCCCCTCCAACTTATTTTTAAAGTTAATTGCTTGCACAACTTTCAACCATTATTGACAATTGCCATCAGTGGTTTAAGTTGTCTGAGTCAACTAGTGATATATTTAAATTTGCTTGCCGCTAGTTAAGAGCATGAAACATTTCAGCAAGTTGTGAGGGAATATAATGGAGCCCTAATTACACCACAGACTTTGCTTTGGAATCCACCATTTACTTACTGCCGGTGCAGAAGTGTGCTCCAAAATTTAAGAAACAAATGTTTCTAGCTCTAGTATTGCCAATCCCAAGCACTCAAAAAATCATGAGTCAGGCCCTCCCAAAAAAAAAAAAAAAAAAAAAAAAAAAAAAAAAAAAAAAAAAAAAAATTAAATGACATTTTTGAAAAGTAAATAACTTTTTAGGAGAGAGTTTATTTGCCTTTTAGTGTTGAAGCATATAGGGGGTCAACATTTTCAAGTTCTTCTCCAGAACCATCAGGATTAAAACTATTTTTTTTTTAAATTATAATTTTTAAATGAAAGTGGAGAGTCTCGAGTACACTGTTTCCAGCAGTTGGGGACTTTAAGAGAAAAAAAAAACCAGAAAACTCAAACTAAAAATCTTGATAATAGGCAACCACTATATCCCTCATGATTTGGAAGATACCCTTCTAGATAAATGACTGTAAATAGATGAAATATTGTCTTCCTGAGTCTGCAGGCAGCCTGAAACAATAGTCCTGCGAAGAATGAACTGCTCCACTCATCTCAACGGAATAGGAGCTCTGAAAACACAATGATAATATTTGCGTGTATAAGATCCAGAGGTCCAGAATCGGAGTGTGCATATGTCTCTGCAGACAGATTAGAGGGGAGGATTGTAGCCATCTGTGTCTTCTTAACATTATGCAGAAGCCAGTGCTCTCAACAACCAACAGGAAGTGGGGAACTAAGGCAAAATTGTTGTAGAGGATCTTTTACACCCTTAACTTCTAGAGTAGAGGCTCAGGTCATACACGTCCCCAATTTTAATTACTAAACCAGAGCTCTATGGCTCTTGAGCAAAGGCAAATAACGCCATACAGTGGGGATCTGCAGAGAAAATTTTACTGAAGGGATAGAAAGTATTTGGGCAAAAAAAGTGAAAAAACACTGAGTTTCATTCCAATCTCTCTCAATTGGCATTTCCATTTTTATGCCTTGTTAACTTAATTTTTTGGTGCTTTTTTAAAAAAATGTTAGCAGAGGTACTTCCTACAATGCCAAGCATGGATGTTAATCTTCATCATTTAGATTTGACTCCCTCTCCCCTGCAAATCACTCTAAACCAGCAGTTCTCAAACTGTGGGTCGGGACCTCAAAATAGGTGACGACCCCATTTTAATGGGGTCACCAGGGCTGGCTTAGATTTGCTGGGGCCTGGGGCTGAAGCCAGAGCCCCACTGCCCAGGGCCAAAGCCAAAGGGCTTCAGCCCTTGGCAGTGGGGCTCGTGTTACAAGCCCCCTTGCCTGGGGCTGAAGCCCTTGGGCTTCAGCTTTGCCAACACCCGGCACCCACAGCAGTGGGACTCAGGCTTCCCCACCACCCAGGGCAGTGGGGCTTGGGCAAGCTCAGGCTTCGGTCCCCCCCGGTGTTGTGTAATAATTTTTGTGGTCAGAAAGGGGTCACAGTGCAATGAAGTTTGAGAACCCCTGCAGTATAAACAATACATGCTTCTCTTTCAAACCAAGTTTGTGGGAGAAGAATGCAGACAATTAGCCAGTACAAAGAATAATGAAGTAGTGGGGGGGGGGGAAGCAGTGGAGTGGGGGGGGGTGTGGTCGGGGCAGGACAGATGGGGTGGGGGTTTGGGGGAAAGGGTGGAGTGGGGGCAGGGCCTGAGGCAGTGCAGGGGTTGAGCACCCCCCGGGAACTGAGGAAGTCAGCGCCTATGCTCACACTCCTACCTATTCCAGCCTCAGCCCCTATAGCACACCTAAATCCTCACTATCCCTGCTCTACCCCCATTTCCCTTCCACACTCCAGTCCCAGCTTCTCTAACACTATGGGTCCTTCAAATAATCCCCATCCAGGACAGTGACACATGGTAAACAGAATAAGCCCTTTATGTTTAGAAGAGAGACTATTACATATATGTACATAGATGAACAGGTAATACTTTAAACTAAATCATACAAATGAAGGGCTGAAAGGGACCTTAAGAAATCATCTAGTTTCCCCACCACCACCACTTCCCACAGTGAGGTAGATACTTAGACCATCCCTGACAGGTGTTTGTCAAATCTGTTCTTAAAAACCTCCAATGATGGGGATTCCACAACCTCCCTGGGTAACCTGTTCCAGTGTTTAACTACTCTTATTGTTAGAAGACTTTCTTGATATCCAACCTAAATTTCCCTTGCTGTAAACTAAGCAACTTATTGTTCCATCCTTGTCCTTACCAAATTCACAGCCCATTTTCGTCAATTTCACGGTCATAGAATTTTAAAAATCATAAATCTCACTGTTTCAGATATTTAAATCTGAAATTTCACGTCATTGTAAACATGGGTGTCCCGACCAAAAAGAAGGTCATGGGGGGGGAAGGGTCACAAGGCTATTGTAGGAGGGTCGTGGTATTGCCACCGTTACTTCTGTGCTGCTGCCTTCAGAGCTAGGCAGCTAGAGGGCAGCCGCTGGCCAAGCACCCAGTTCTGAAGGCAGCACTGCATCCAGCAGCAGCACATAAGTCAGGATGGCAATGCCATCCATGCCACCATCACTTCTGTGCTGCTGATGGCAGCAGCGCTGTCTTCCGAGATGGACTCCCAAGACAGCAGCCGTGGAGCTTCCTGCAGCCGGGGGAGGTTCCCAGAGATGGGTCTGACCCAGCCTGAGAGCAGCCCCGTGCAGAGGGAGACACAGTCTTATCCCTCCCCAGCCAGTCCAGGATTAGCAGCTGGAGCCTGGCGCACCATAGGATCCCTGGCTCCAGGCCCACCATTTGGAGTTAACAAGGGGCCTTGGGCTGGCTGTGTGGGAGGGTGGGTAGGGGGTGACCATGACACCCCCCCTGATCACAGAGCCCTGGGTGGTCACCCACTCATAAAGCTGGCCCTGCCTCCCCCAAATGTAATGACCCCTCCCACTCATACCATGCCACCCTCACTTATGCACTGCTGCTGGTGGCAGCGCTGCCTTCAGAGCTCGGCTCCCAGCCAGCAGCCTCCACTCTTCAGCTACCCTACTCAGTGAAATCTGGTCTTCCCTACAATAGCCAGATTTCATGGGGGAGATCAGATTTCACAGTCTGACACACGTTTTTCACAGCCATGATTTTGGTAGGGCCTTAACTATAATCACCAGATCCTTTCAACATCAGTGGTTGCAAGTTTGTTACTGACTCACTGGCAGTTCAGGTCCATTCTAGTTTAACAATAGCAATGCACCAGTTAATCCCACCAATATGATGTTTCTTTATCTATATCGGGGTCGGCAACCTTTCAGAAGTGGTGTGCCGAGTCTTCATTTATTCACTCTAATTTAAGGTTTCGTGTGCCAGTAATACATTTTAACGTTTTTAGAAGGTCTCTTTCTGTAAGCCTATAATATATATCTAAACTATTGTTGTATGTCAAGTAAATAAGGTTTTTAAAATGTTTAAGAAGCTTCATTTAAAATTAAATTAAAATGCAGAGCCCCCCGGACCAGTGGCCAGGACCCGGGCAGTGTGAGTGCTGCTGAAAATCAGCTCGCGTGCTGCCTTTGGCACGCGTGCCATAGGTTGCCTACCCCGATCTATATTTAAACTGTTTGCAAGATACTGGTAGAATATTTGACAAGAGCACAAAATCCTGATTTTAAACCAATGCATCATGGAAATTTATTGGAGCTCAGTTTCCAAAATATTAGTTTTCCTAGTCCAAAATAGACATGAATAGGATAGTTCATCAATAAAGCTTCTACTTCAAAGCATCATTAAATATTTTTTAAACATATTCAGCATATGAAATCTAGGGACTTGTACTGTAGCCATCAGAGATCTATCTTCACCCTATCACACCAGCAAGAGAGCACAGTTGCCAACTTTCATGCAGTAAGCACCCCGACTTTCACAATAAACCAAAAAACAAGCTAATCCCATTTCAAAACAAGGCCAAAACAAGCCAATCCCTAAGAACCCCAACACTCTATGTGACTAGATCCCCCCGGCGTGCAGTCTGGGACTGTGTTGGGCCCACTGTGCACCCCGACTCTCCCCCCGCCCCCCTTGCCCCTGCTTGCCGGGAGCCGATCAAAAAAAAGAAGCAACAAGCTACAAGCCAAAAACTGGCCAACAAGCAACTCACCAGCCAATTACGCCAAAAACAAGCCCAATTTCTGCAGTTTTTTTGCAGGTTTGGCATGTCTGCAAGAGAGTTTTCCAAACACTGCACATGTGTATGATTGATGGTTTCCTGGAATGCAGTATGACTGCAATAATTTTATTCAATAGCCCTCTCTTTTCAGGTTTACATTTTCAGCATAATTCTCTTTTTTGGCCTAGTGGTTGAGTCTTCATGGCAAATTCAGCCTTAACCCCTAAAGTGCTGAAGGCGGAAATTAAACAGCAGAACTCCTTTCTTTAACCCATTCAAGAAAAATCCATAGTTGTGGGGGAAGAACAAGAGGAAGATCTGAAGGTGCTATTTGAACACCAGGAGAAAACTTCATCCTAATTACATTAAGAATTAATTAGGATAGAGGGAGCAGTCTTGTGGAAGATACGCTATAGAATCATGTAATAAGACTATCATAGGTTTCAGAGTAGCAGCCGTGTTAGTCTGTATCCGCAAAAAGAACAGGAGTACTTGTGGCACCTTAGAGACTAACAAATTTATTAGAGCATAAGCTTTCGTGGGCTACAACCCACTTCTTCGGATGCATATAGAGTGGAACATATATTGAGGAGATATATATACACACACACACACATACAGAGAGCATGAACAGGTGGGAGTTGTCTTACCAACTCTGAGAGGCCAATTAAGTGAGAAAAAAAAAAAAACTTTTGAAGTGATAATCAAGATAGCCCAGTACAGACAGTTTGATAAGAAGTGTGAGAATACTTACAAGGGGAGATAGATTCAATGTTTGTAATGGCTCAGCCATTCCCAGTCCTTATTCAATCCTAAATTGATCGTATCTAGTTTGCATATCAATTCCAGCTCAGCAGTCTCTCGTTGGAGTCTGTTTTTGAAGTTTTTCTGTTGTAAGATAGCCTCCCGCAGGTCTGTCATTGAATGACCAGACAGGTTAAAGTGTTCTCCCACTGGTTTTTGAGTATTATGATTCCTGATGTCAGATTTGTGTCCATTAATTCTTTTGCGTAGAGACTGTCCGGTTTGGCCAATGTACATGGCAGAGGGGCATTGCTGGCACATGATGGCATATATCACATTGGTAGATGTGCAGGTGAACAAGCCCCTGATGGTATGGCTGATGTGATTAGGTCCTATGATGATGTCACTTGAATAGATATGTGGACAGAGTTGGCATCAGGCTTTGTTACAAGGATAGGTTCCTGAGTCAGTGTTTTTGTTCAGTGATGTGTGGTTGCTGGTGAGTATTTGCTTTAGGTTGGGGGGGTTGATCCCTCACTCTCACAGATCTTGGGAGACAGACCTGTCCTCGCTTACAGACAACCCCCCAACCTAAAGCAAAAGAATTAATGAACACAAATCTGACATGATACAGAGAAAGGCTGGACTCCAGAGGTATGCTTCTGTTCCTGTGCACCTTCATTAGATATACAAAGACGCAGTACTCCCTATGAACTTTCCTAAGTTGCCTATGCATTATTATTATTTGTATTGCAGTACCAGCCAAAGACCCCAATCAAAGTTATGGCCACATTGAGCAAACACACACAGAAATCATGGTCCCTGGCCCAAAGATCTTACAAACTAACATGCTGTAACCACAGCACTTCCAGCCCTGACTGTTTGGGGAGTTACGAATGAATCAACCTAGCCAACTGCTTCTTCACTATGTCTCTTAACGTTCCACATTGTGCCTCTCCCTGTCAGCATCCCTCAGAGTTCTTTCTTGTGTCCCCTCTTATTGACTCCTAAGCTTGGGGCCTAGGTGACTTCAACTGTTACCAAAGTTTCAGCTATCACTTTTATGTTAATGATTTTTAATCCCCTCACTTCCCTCAACTTCTCTCTGGTCACATTAGGTGCTAGAATTAGGGGTGCTGCTGCACCCACTGGCTTGAAGTGGTTTCCATTATATACAGGGTTTACAGTTTGGTTCAATGGCTCTCAGCACCCCCACTACACAAATTGTTGAAACCCCCGTCTGGTCAATCTTTCATCCATGTCTGTCTCACTATTCACCTTGGATTTTTGAATGCCATCTCAAATTCACACAAAAACTTAATTTTTCCTCCAAAGCTTTTTCCTCAACTTTCCCTCACCATCACATTTAGTCCTGTCAGAGAGGCTCAATCTTCATTTTTGTCTCTTATCATTCACTTCACAGACATTCAGACTTTTGTCAAAACCAGACAGTATACTTCTAAAAAAATAAAGTTTGTTTGAATGAGGACACAGTGGACCAAAACTTAAAGTTAAGAGTTGCACTAGTTTAAATGAGCAGAATATGACTTAGTAGATCTTTAACAAAATTAAAGTTACAAACAAAAGCTATCAGTTAACTGACAGTAAATATATTGATACTCTAAATTTATATATATATATATATATATATATATATATATAGCTAGTTTATGCACTCAGTGCCTTACAACTGATTTACAAAACAATGTACTTTACTAAGCAATGAGTATGATTTACCCGGGGACACTAAAAAACTGCCAAGCTACTGAAGGGTAAAGAATAAAACCACCACATTTCTTGGCTACTATTCAAAATTTCTAACCACTAATCCACTTGAGCAACTGGTTAGCTAAATTTTTCTTCAAGAACATAAACTTCAAAATATGTCTAAGCTCACTCAGCCTAGGAGCTGCAGAGACACGCGGAGCCAGGTAGGGACCCCCTGCCAGCCCCCCCTCAACACCAGCGGGGGTCCCGGGCCACCTCCCCCAGTACCCACGGTGCCCTCAGAGCACCTCCACCTCCCCCCACCCAAGTTTTAATTAGGGGTACATAGAAAAAGTCATGGACAGGTCATGGGCCGTGAATTTTTGTTTACTGCCCCGTGACCTGTCCATGACTTTTACTAAAAATACCCATGACTAAAACATAGCCTTAACTGTACGTGATTTTGTTTATAACTTCCCAGACAAAATCAGAGAATATATTTTACATAGCTTTACTCAATTTTAATTGATATATGGATGGTGCCTCTAATACAGCTCAAAGAATGCTACTATTTGATTTTTTAAAAAAAATAAGTAATTTTTATAGCAATTGATACATTGATCAAAGAAAATTTATTTTGTATCAATTTAGTTCAAAGACAGCTAATCTGTGATTGAAGTAATGCCTCGTGCTAACTATGTTTGCATTGTAAATTATTTCTTCCCAGCATCTTATTCGTAAATAGACAGAATAAATAAGCCATATGTGCACCAAGACTGAATTTGAGCTTTGTGAAGGACACAGATATTCACTTTAAGCTAACATAGTGATGGTATCAACATGTAGTCCAATACTCACAACACCTTGTTATTCTAACGGAATCAATTAATATTTCAGGAATCATTTATAATTTATGACCAGGGTAGACTACCATTCTCCAAGATTATATTCCTGAGAATACATACTTGCTCTTTCATTATATATAATGTTTTAAAGGCTTAGCACACAAAAAAAGTTAATCCATATTAAAAAAAAACCAAAAAAACAAAAACCAACCATACTAAATTTTTCTGCTTAGAAATTCTGAATAAAAATGATGCAACATCATATTTAGTACCAGAATTACAAAAGATACTAAATACAATCCCAAGAGCAAATTCAAGGTTTCTATGGACCTTCTGTTCCAGAAATAAAGAATAAAATCGAATGTTTTATTACGAGTGCCTAGTATAACTGCATTTACTAACATCCTTCAGAAGTTATTTTATTCTTTCCTTAGTGATCTACAGGGCAGGAGTAGTAGCAAGCCAGTAATACAGCAGTACCACAGACTTTGCTGTAGTTTCCTTCTGTTCACTATGGATAAGTTTCTGTTTGGAGATGGGCAGAGCTTGTTCCTAGGTATGGACTGTGCGAAAGGAGACAAGAGAGTGGAGGTAGGGAAATATAGCACATGTGCAGGAAAAAGAAGTGGTCATAATGAGGATGGGAAGAATGCTCCAGTGGTTAGGATGCTAGCCTAAGAATTGAGAAACCTGGGTTCAATTCCCTGCTTTGCACAAAACTTTGTGTAACCTTGGCAAGTCACTTAGCCTCGGTGTCTCAGCTCCCCATCTGTAAAACAGGTACTGTGCAATACTTTATCCTCACAGTATCCCTGTGAGGTAGGGAAATACATTACAGATTGTGAAGCACTGAGATCTACTGATTAAAAATACTTTATAAAAAAGGTAACAACACTACATTAGTTCATACTGGGAAGTGCAGTAGTGACTTTAATTTTTCACTATTCAAGTGGGATGGAGAGACAGAAGTAGACCGTACAAGTTGCCCATCACATTGTCCAGGACTTCTAACCTTTCAGCTTCCTGATGTGAGTCCTGACTCCCTGTACCCTAACAGTTTAACCCTCTCTTCTTAGTCATTGGTGGTTTTCCCCTTATGTAGTAACTGAGGTTCTTTGAGATGTGTGTGCATGTGGGTGCTCCACTTCAGGTGTTCATGCGCCGCCTGCTCGTAATTGGAGATTTGTGATAACTGCCCAGTTGGGTTATACATGCATGGTCCCCACTTTGCGCCACTTCAGGTGGTTATCTGGTGCTGTGTGACCATCCCCCCCTCTTTCCTTCTCTACTGCAGAGCACTTAGTGTGAAAGTACGAAGTAGAGGGAACTGAGGATGGGTAGTGGAGCACCCACGGGGGGGGGGGGAAGAGAGAAGAGGGGATCTCAAAAAACCTCAGTTACTGCACAAGGCGAGTAACCCTCTCTTCTTCTTCGAGTGATGTCCCTGTGGGTGCTCCACTTTAGGTGACTTCAAAGCAATGCCCTTCAGTGGAGGGAAGGGGCTTCGGTGTTGAAGTCGTGACAGATAATATGGTGAGTCCGAATAGTGCATCGGATGTTGAATGCTGCTCTAGTGCATAGTGTTGTATAAATGTGTGGGCTGATGCCCAAATTGCTGCTCTACAAATGTCCATAATGGGAACATGGTTGAGAAATGCTATGGAGGCTGATAAGACACTAGTGGCATGAGTATGAATGTCTGTAGGGGGTTGTAGGTCATATTGGTGATAACACAGTTTGATGCAATCTGAAATCCATTTGAAAAGCCTCTGTTTAGATATGGTGTCCCCTTTGGATCGTTCAGTTATTGAGACGAATAATTTCAGAGACTTGCAGAATGACTTCGTTCTGTCTATGTAAATTGCTGATGCCCTGCATACACCCAGGGTATGGAATGTTAACTCCTGTCTATCCCTGTGGGGTTTCAGATAAAAGGTCAGTAGATGGATGGGTTGGTTGAGGTGGAATGATGAGGCAACCTTAGGCAAAAACTTGGGATGCAGCCTCAGGGAAACTTTCTCTTTGAAAAAGATTATGCATGGTGGGTCTGCAATGAGAGCTCCCAGCTCTCCGACCTATCTGGCGGATGTAATAGCTACAAGAAGCGCTACCTTCAACAAAAGGTGAAGGAGAGAGCATGCTACCATTGGCTCAAATGGGGAGGGGGGGCTGTGAGGACTCGAAGGACTAAGTTGAGATCCCAAGCTGGGGTAGGATTTCGCACTTCAGGGTAAATGTTGTTGAGACCTGTGAAGAACTGCTTGGTGAGTGGGAAGGTGAAAAAATCAATAAATCGTCTACTTTGTGGTGGAACGCTATGATAGCTCAGAGATGGGCCTATCCATGAGCTCAATCAAGGTACGATTTTTTTAAGTTCTAATATTAGAGGTAAGGAGGCTGAGATTGATACAATCTTTCTGCTGGCACCAGGTATCAAACCGCTTCCATTTGTGTAGGTATGTGTGGCGGGTGGATGTTCTGCGGCTATTTAATAAAATGTTTTGTACTTCCTTCACGCACGTAATTTTGGATTCTTAGAGCTTTGAGATTGAGTATTTCCAGGTCCAGGGGAAGGATTTGATGTGCATCCTGGGACAGGAGAAGAGGCAGAGGTGGAAATGTGCGTGGTGGACACACCACCATCTTGAGAAGGTAAGGGAACCAGGTTAGCCCCCACATGGCCTCGGCAGTGTCAGGATTACTTTGGACTTTTCCAGCCTGATCTTGTAAAGAACCCACGCTAGGAGGGGGGTGAGAGGAAAGGCGTATAAGAGGGGAGCGTCCCATTTGATAAGAAAGGCATCGCCTAAGGAGTGAAGACTCAGCCCTAGCATTTGGCGTTTTGTGCAGTTGCAAACCTCCAATGCCTGAATACATTGTGGAGCACACGTGTGTTCAACTCCTTCTCATGGCCCTGACAGACGTTCCTGCTTAAGGTATCTGCTGTGCTGTTTTGGCATCCAGATAAGTATGATGCTGTGATGTCAATACTGTGCATGATGCATCAGTGCCAGAACCGCATGGTCTCTATGCATAGGGAGTGTGAGCGTGCTCCCCCTTGTTTATATAAAACATGCATGCCACCTTGTCTGTGAGGACTTGTATGGTCTTGTCTTTTTTGATGGGTAAGAAGTGGGAGAAAGCATTGTGAATGGCTCATCGTTCTAAAATATTTATGTGCAGAAGGGATTCTGCTGGGAACCAACTGCCCTGGATAGAATATGACTTCAGATGTGCTCCCCAACCCAAAAGTGATGTGTGGGTCGTGATGGTCATCATTGGGGGATTCTGTACAAAAGACCATCCCCAT
Source organism: Terrapene triunguis (assembly GCF_002925995.2). NCBI lineage: Eukaryota > Metazoa > Chordata > Testudines > Emydidae > Terrapene > Terrapene triunguis. The sequence continues at coordinate 18,929,229 of NW_020664419.1, forward strand.
GCAGATGTTGTCTGGCTGTGTCCACCAGAGTATGGAGTTTTTTTTATATTGTTTGGCATTGTGAGGCATTTGTTTATATTGTGCGTGTACGGGACATCTCACGAATGCGTGTAGTCTCGCATGCTTGACAACGAAAGTCGTGGCAGCCATGGGGTCCAATAGTTTCAAGCAAATCCTGGCGGTTACTTGCGGACTGTTTCATGCCATGGTAATCAGATTGGTTAAGATTAAAAATCACTGCCATGGTAGAGAGGCCATCATCTCAGGAGAACTGAGGGAGGCTCTGATGAATTCTAGTTCTTGCACTGATGTTAGTATTGATTTTTATGCATTTATTTGGAGGTCTAGTCTTGTAAAGAGAGCTACCGTCTGTTCGGTGGCCTCTAACGCTGCTTGTCGTCTTGACACTTTCAGTAAGCAGTCGTCCAAGTACAGGAATATCAGGATTCTTTTTTTGCAGAGGTAAGCAGCCAAAATTGTAAGGACCTTCGAGAATACTCAAGGGGCAGTGGATAGGCCGAAAGTCAGGACATTGTACTGGAAGTGATCCAGTCCAATAGCAGATCGGAGAAACCTTTGATGGAACAGGTGAATTGTTATAGGAAAGTACGCATCCTGGAGGTCAAGGGCTGAGAAATAGCCCTCCCCTTTCTAGCGCTGGAATTATGGTCACTAATGTGACCATCCTGAAGCGTTGGGTCTTCACGAACTTGTTGAGTTGTCTTACATTATGAATGGGTCTCTCCACCCTCCTGTTTTTTTTCCTGTGTGAAGAAATAATGTAAGCAAAAGCCCTTCCCTCGGTGTTTTGTTGGTATGGGTTATACTGCTCCTATGGGCTACCTCCTGATGCAGCAGATGTTCGTGAGAGGGATCCCTGAAGAGGGATGGGGAAGGAGGGTGGGTATGGGGGTTGGAGATAAAGGGGATAGAATACCCAGTCTCAATAATTTCTAGAACCCATCTGTCTGTTACAATAGTTTGCCAGATTGGGTAACTCCAAATGGTTGGGAGATGGTTCCAGCGCTAAAGATGTGGGGGGTCTCAGACCCTCGAGCAGGGCTCAAATTTGCTGCCTGATGGTTGAGACAGAGTAGTCGGAGGACTAGGTTGTCATCTCCTCGAGGGTCTCGGTTTCCACCCATGATGCTTGTATTGTCTGTGCTGTTGTGTATGGGGTGTGGGCTGGAACCTCTATGGGGTATAATAATTTCTTCGTCTTTTCTTGGTCCTAGGTGTATAAACGCCCAGGGACCTCAATGTCACCCTCAAGTCCTTGAGCGTATGGAGGACTTGTCTGTTTTGGCTGCAGAGAATTTGGGACCTTCAAACAGCAAATCTTTGACCGTCAACAGCACCTCTTTGGGGAATCCAGAGAGATGGAGTCAAGACACCTTTCTCCATCACCACTGTGGTGGCTACAGACCTCGCTGCTGTGTCCACCAAGTCCAGAGCAGCCTGTAGTGCTGTCCTGGTTATAAGTTGTCCCTCTGATATTTGAGGCAGGTATTGAAAGTCTGCAGGTGAGGCAGTGATTAAAACACAGGAAGCCGGGCATGCCCCTTAGGGGAACGTTTCCCTCCCCCCAAGGAGAGAACTAATACTCTACTCCAATGCTTCAACAGAAGCCCAAACTCCTAGTGAGGGAATTTTTTTTAAGGGAAAGAAAATAACAGGGATTAAAAAAAAAAACAAGACTAACTATATCTACTAAACCTAGAACTAGTGAGAAAACTATGCTATTAAGACTAAGCACAGAGGCACTGCTAGATGCTCCAACTCGAGCTAAAGGTGGTAGAGAAGAAACTCTGGGGGGGGAGAGGGGTGTTGCACAGTGCCAGATAACTGCATGAAGCACCTTGAGACGGGGACCACGCATGTGCAACCAACTGGCACTGCTATCACAAATCTCCAATTACGAGAGCAGGAGTGCACAAACACCTAAAGTGGAGCACCCACAGGGACATCACTCGAAGTAGTAGTGCTGGGATCCCCCCACTCCCCTGTCCCCCACATAGGGGAACCAAACAAAGCAATTTAAAACAACTTATGCACACATGCGTTCCCTCGTTTGGATTCCACGTAGAGACCATCGCTCAAAGATTTGCCTTAAACATATTTTTAAAACTTTTTAATGGTGGTGCTCAAGTTACTAACTAGTGAATTGTTTGTTTTTTGGTGAGAACACTAACAGTGTTAAATTTTTTGAGGGATTTCACAGAACTAGAATTTCACTGAGGTTTACATCCCTATAACATCTCTGAAGTAGACCATTACCATTATGAAAATAAATGAAATATTTAAAATGATCAATAGTGGAGAAGTGCCTTCAAAGTGCAATAATTCATGTTACTGAAGTGTTTACAATAAATGTATTCACAGGTATCTATGATCCAAGCATTGTCAGAGGAAAAATATGAATCAGTCAACCTTATTCATTACACTCCTTGATGTTTACTCTTTTCTAGTGTCAGAGAGGCAAGGTGGGTTAGGTAATATCTTTTATTGGACCAGCTTCTGATGGTGAAACACACAAACTTTCAAGCTACACAGAGCTATTCTTCAGGTCTTTCCTAGCATGTTTACTATACAAATCATGAAACTTACCTTTTAGGTCTGATTTATTAATTACAAAGGAAAGTTATACTTGTAAGAATAGGCAGCAACAGCTTCCAGTCCTCTCCTTCTTGACCAGTGAGTTAGCATCGGTATGAATGCATCCAGTTGGCCTCACTAGCACTATTTCCCTTTCTAATGACACACAGTATTTCAGCTGCCCACATTTCTCAGGCCTATTTTGGCAGTGTCAGAAGACTACAAGAAAGCCACAGTTTGAGAGATATTCTATCTATTCTTTGCTCTGCCATTAAACTATAGCACTACTCTTCTTTAGAACATATTTAGAGATTTTATCTTGATCTTTAACTCGACCTTAAATTATACGTTAAATGTTCCAAGATATCAAAACTAATGTCCCCATAACACTCTCTTTCTCTCTGCCTTATGTCTGAGGGTAACAGCAGCCCCAACGTCAGAGATGCTTCATAGATTATGCCAGAAAGAGTGCTGCAGCAGTATTCCTTAGAGCTGATTCAGATACTCTCCTGGTGCTAAAATTTTAATCAACTTGTTCCAACAGAACAAAGCTATCTGTTACTGAAAGAGCAGCCGGTACCAGTTTAATATCCAATCTCGTCAGTACACAGGAAACTCCCAGATCCAACAAGTTCTTTAGAAGGCAAAAATCAGCCTTGGCACTGATGACGTTTGGCACCAGAAGGACTGCTTCTTTGAGCTGATGTAATTTTAGTACTCATTGAAGTCTTTATACAGTGTAGTCACAAACCCAATCCATCTGGCACAGACTTCTTTGGTGCCAGGGCCACCCACGACTTGGCTGACTGATGCCAAAGATGGAGTGGAGAGGCTTTGTATACAATTCCCTTAAGCATAACAAAATTCTGCTATTTGCTTTCCTTTTATTTTGCCAAGTTCTGGACAAATTTGGCACTGATGCACAATATACTACAAATTTAAAAAATAAAAAAAAAAATTAAAAATGCATGTAAATATAATCCTAATTCCACCATAATCTATGCAAACCTTACCTTTTGCTAAATAAATCTACTACACCTCTACCTCGATGTAACGCTGTCCTCGGGAGCCAAAAAATCTTACCGTGTTATAGGTGAAACCGCACTCTATTGAACTTGCTTTGATCCACCGGAGTGTGCAGCCCCGCCCCCCAGGAGCACTGCTTTACCGCGTTATATCCGAATTCGTGTTATATCGGGTTGCGTTATATCGAGGTAGAGGTGTATTAAAAACTTGAAAGAGAGCATTGTGACATAGCTAGGGCCCAAAATGTGTTCCCATCCTTCTCCTAAACGTCATTCAACACCCTGTGTTTCAAGTGTACATTCTTGAAATTTCTAGACATTTGATACTCTTCATAACACATTCACTTTAAAAAAAAACAGCAAAAAGGGGAGATTTAAAACGAATGAAGTTTTAAAAGAGTTTTCCTGATCCTCAAAAGATACATTAATCAGTCAATATCAAGAGCTGGATTCTTCCAGTTTCAGAATGGAGCAGAAGGGGTCATTGGCATGAAAGGATTATGATGAAACTATTTAGAAAGGAGATACTTATATTTAAAAAATCCCACTAATACAAAGTTATGGTCAAGCACTCAGACACTATGAAACTGAAAAAAACTAAAGTTTGCCCTCACAATACTTCCAATGTTGTCAACTCTAACCATTTTATCAGGAGTCCAATTATACTGAGTGTTTTTCATGACTGAATACTGATCATGCAATCTTAACACTACATTAAGGTTACATTCTTGCATTTAAATTCCCCAGGCATTTAAGAACAAAGAAAATCTAGAGAAGCTGCTGAGCATCTTGTAAATTCCTTGCACAGCGCCAATTCAACTTGCTCGCCTAAAAGATCACCATCAACTTGAAAATTATGCCTTTCTAAAATTTTTGTATCTATTAGTTAACAAAAATAAGTGAAAAAACTGTCAAAGTTTGTGTATTTCACAACAAAATTAGCAATAGGTCAAATGCGGTTTTCTCTTTGAAGACCATTAATTTCCTCCTTGCTAAAAAAGACATTAAAAAGAATGAAACAGATTTTTTTTTTTTTTTTGTAAGTAATGGAGAACAAAACCAAGAAAAACTGAAAAAGGTGCTCAGGTGGACATGGGAATTGTTTAAAACAGGTGGATCTGATTTAAATCACTAGTCAGGAAGACTCGATTTAATCATGGATTTCTACATAAAAGCGCATTCTTGTTGGTTGTTATAAACTTAATACACATTCTTCATACCTCAGAGATAGATGTAGGTTTCATTTTTAGAAGGTACACGCTATACATGCCTGCCCTGTCCCCGGCCCCAAGCGGCTCCCACAAGCGCTGCGGCCCCTGGGGGAGGAGGGGCAGAGGGCTCTGCGTGCACTGCCCTTGCCACGCCTCCAGGTACCTCCCCCAAAGCTCCCATTGGCTGCAGTTCCCTGTTCCTGACCAATGGGATCTGCGGGGGGCGATGCCTGGAGGCAAGGGCAACACACGGAGCCCTGTGCCCTCCTGCCTGGGGGCCGCAGGTACATGGTGCCGGTGGCGCCGTGGGCCGGATCCAAAGCCCTGAGGGGCCAGATCCGGCCCGTGGGACGTAGTTTGCCCACCCCTGTTCTAGACTGAGCGCTGAGTCCCATAGGGTAGATAGAAAGATTAACCTAAATACTCTATACAGAAGCTCCTGGAACCCCATAAGATTGGGTCCCTAAACCATGAACTATTGGAACTAATTTACAAAAAACTTTTCTTAAGCATTACATGAATATATTGTCTCATACTATAGAATTAGAATTTATAATCCCTATTCCATGATGAGATATCTTTGAGCTATAATGTAGCTATCTTTAGATAGGTTTTTTCCCCCCCTCAAAAAGCATTTTATCAAAAAAATCTGATTCAAATAAAAAAATCCAATTTTTTTTATTTTTATTTTTTTAAATATCATTGATTTTTAATCCACCCTGGTTTAAAATAAGTTGACAGTGTTTCTCAGACTTTTCAAGAGGAAATGTTTCTCTGCAGGTACTCATCTATTCAAGTTGTGGTATGTGAATTCAGTGTATTAGTATACACATGTAGACCTAAGGACATGTTCTGACAAGCTACATATGCAATTTTGAAAGGGTTCTCTTAAGTAAAACCAATTGTTTCCTCTCCTCCTCAAAGCAAAAGCATTTGTTTTCAAAGTTGCATCAATGTCAACTCTCCTGTTCAAACTTCCGGCATTTTTACTTTAACTTCCATCTTAAAAAAGAAAAATACTGATTAAGTCTCCTCATGCATATACCCTTTTCAAAGTTCAAAATCAGCTGAACTAATTTTGCAGAAACTTTCTGGGAAAGTCACTTTTGAGCAGAAACAAAGCAATAAAATCACTATTTAAAGATAAATATTTCAGAAAGAGGAACATATGAAAAACATATTATCAATTAAATTTAAGCGTGAATTGTAAGCTCCCACTCTATTTTATAAACCTCAAGTAGTGTGGGTCAGACTTAAAATTCTTATGAGTAAGGAAATTCTGACTTAGTCACCATAACAGATCATGTAAAAAGCGACAAACAGTCCTGTGGCACCTTATAGACTAACAGACGTATTGGAGCATAAGCTTTCGTGGGTGAATACCCACTTCGTCAGATGCATGTCATGTTAACAGATCATGTTATGATCCTTTTCCAGATCACTACTACAGACAAGAGCTCACATGCATTCTCCCAAGACACAGAGTACATTTATTGTAACAATATAGAGGGTATGAATTTTAACACACTTAAGCACATAAATAACTTTAATCATCTGAGCAGCTCAATTTCAGCCAATGGGACTGATCATATGAGTAAAGTTACTCGTAAGTGTGTGCAGGGCTCATAGGTAATATGGACAGTTGATAGTGACCCTGTAACAGGGTAATTTACTCCTTTAAGGGGCAGGGGCCTGGAGTCAGCAACCCTGTTCAATTATCAGACCCACTTGGGAAGGAGTCAGTGATGCCTATAAAGGGCTGAAAGAGCTAAGCTGGAGGGAGAGCTGCAGAAAGGAGATTGACTCTTGTGACTGGTCCTGGAGCAGAGAGAGATATACAGTGACAGGCCTCTGGGCCCCTGCAGTCTACACTAGGCATGTGAATAGTTTTGTATTACTTTGAAATTTTTTTGGTTTAAATTAATAAACCATACCATTCATATTTAGCAAAAAGAACAGGAGTACTTGTGGCACCTTAGAGACGAACAAATTTATTTGAGCATAAGCTTTCGTGGGCTACAGCCCACTTCATCGGATGCATAGACTGGAACATACAGCAAGAAGATATTTATACATACAGAGAACATGAAAAGGTGGTAGTAGCCATACCAACTGTAAGGTTGCCTAATTCTTTCCATTAAAAAAAGGTCACAAAATATTTCATTTTTGCAAAGCTCTAAACACCTCTGTTCTCTACAGAAGGCCTTTGAAATTCAGCTGAGAGAAGAATCCTGGGGGGGGGTCAAAAAAGGGCCTTGTCTTCATCCATGAAATTCCATTCAAGTATAGTTAAGTTTTCAATTGTTAAAATTGCCACTTCCCTTCTATCTCTTATGACATTAGCAAAATTTTGGCAGCATGCCACAACAACTGAACACAAACATGGTCCCATGCCATTACCAAAGTAACAGCAGCACAACACACGCTACACTGGGAACGCCAAGAACAAACTGTGTTTCCAGGAGTAGGAAAGAAAGAGCTGGTTCATGCTTCCCCCAACAACTCTTCTCCCCACCCAAATCCAAAAGCCCATCTCTCCAGTGGCTTAATTTGTAATGAAAGAGGTGCCGGGGCTCAAGCAATTTTTGTACTTTCATAACCGACGTGGCAAGTGGTGCCGGGGCTATGAAATGCCAAACCTAACGGTGCCAGGGCTCAGCCAGGTAGTCTCAGGGGTAGTCAGGGGCTTCCCCCCCCCCCCAAGGCCTGGGAGGCAGGAGCTGTGGGGGGGCACTTTTGGGGGCCTCGCAGTCCCAGAGTGGCCCTGGGGATTAGCAGGGGGCCGTGAGAAGCCCGCTCCGCTTCCCTCGCCCCGGCCCCAGCCGTGTCGCTCGGGGGAGGAGGCTTGGGGGAAGGGATCTCCCCCGCACTCATCGGCAGCAGTGGAAGCAGAGCAGCCTGGCCCCAGCCCACTCCACTCTGCCAGCTCCCAGCCGCAGCGCTCCGCTTCCCGTCGCAGGTGAGTGCGGGGCGGCGTCTTTTCACCAACCTCCCCACACTCACCGGCGGCGGGAAGCGGAGCAGCCCAGCCTCAGCCAGCTCCACTCTGCCAGCTCCCAGCCACGGCGCTCCGCTTCCTGCCGCAGGTGAGTGCGGGACCTTTCCCCAACTTCCCCCCAGCGACATGGCTGGGGCCGGGGCAAGGAAAGTGGAGCAGGCTGGGACCGCGTCACTCCGCTTCCCGCCGCAGATGAGTGCGGGGGGCATCCTTTCCCCAACCTCCCCCCACTCACCGATGGCAGGAAGCAGAGCGCCGCGGCAGGGAGGTGGCGGAGTGGAGCAGGCTGGGGCTGGGCTATACTGCTTCCCACCGCTGCCGGTGAGTGCCTGTCAGAGGGTGAGGGGTGTGGCTAGGGGACAGGGAGCAGGGGGGTTGGGGGTCTCTGAAGGGGGTGGTCAGGGAACAAGGAACAGGGAGGGCCAAAGCAAGTTCGATATAACACGGTCTCACCTATAACACGGTGAGATTTTTTGCCTCCCGAGAACCGCGTTATATTGGGGTAGAGGTGCATTTTACTGCCAGAAGAGCTGAGCGTGCACAGCTTCCACTGACTTTAGTTGCAGTTGCGAGGACTCATCACTTCCTCACAGCAGGCCCAGGAACACAATATTAACATGAAAATAAAGTATTACTGTGTGCCATTCACCTGTCTTAACCAGACCATCCTCTCTTTCAACAGTTCCTTACCTCATTCCTTATATATCTTCCAACTTCTAGAGCAAATGAGGCAGAGATCCTACCAATAGCCTAATTTCACAACACAATTCTAAATCATTCCCTGAACACCATCCGTCCTGATCTCTGAATGGCCAGGGTGCAGTGGGAAAAAAAAATAGGGGGTCATCATGGAATTAAAGACTATCATAAAGCATACCATAAGATGACTGAATTAATGTTACATGGGAAACAAATAAAAATATTATCTAAACCGGGGTAGGCAACCTATGGCATGCGTCCCGAGGGCGGCATGTGAGCTGATTTTCAGTGGCACTCACACTGCCCGGGTCCTGGCCACCGGTCCGGGGGGCTCTGCATTTTAATTTAATTTTAAATGAAGCTTCTTAAACATTTTAAAAACCTTATTTACTTTACATACAACAATAGTTTAGTTATATATCAGAGACTTATAGAACGAGACCTTCTAAAAATGTTAAAATGTATTACTGGCATGCAAAACCTTAAATTAGAGTGAAAAAATGAAGACTTGGCACACCACTTCTGAAAGGTTGCTGACCCCTGATCTAAACTTTCAAGTCCATGACTTTACAACCTAAATGATATTTTAATAGGTGGGTGTTTGGTATGTAATTTTATCTTAGACTGTTCAGACTCAAAGGTTTACAGACTTGTAAAGAGAGACTGCAACTAGTACCAGAGGGGGGGAAAACAACCCTAAAGCTTCAATCTATTTGTCAGTAATTCTTCCATTAGTTTTCCCTACAACAAAAGGTTCCTGCACTTTTAAATTTAAAATGTTTTATTTTATTTCTTCTAGCAAAGACCTAAATAATGGGGGACAGGGATAACTAAAGATCACTGAAGTAGTCTTCATTCATTAGTGTGCTTTGAAAACATTTTACAATGAAATGTGTTTTAATATAATCAGAACTACATTATAAATAGCACCTAATTTAGTTATCAGGGTTTTAGATTTGCCTTTTCAATGTCATGTTATCCACAATTGTAAAGGTTCAACACAATACTGCAATGAAAACATTAACTATTCCATATCTTGTATGTAGGATAGTGAAGCATGCTACTAAAACTGTAAACTGCTGTCACCCTGCTCATAAAAATGAGATGTGCATTCTCATTAGGCTATCCCAAGTAAACAAAAAATATTAAGAGTTGCTGATTTACAAACAAATGAGGATTTTTTTTAAATCCATAACAAAAAAAAAAAAAAAAAAGTACTTTTCATTACAGCCTAATTATAGTACATATGTAACGCATGTTACTTTAAAAAAGATTCCTGCTTTAAATCCTAGCATCAGAGCACTGAAATCATGAGTTCTAGCCCTGTGCCGCTTTATAACTGAAAAGCAGTTCAACTTATAAAGTATATTAAAAAATTGTGGGAGACTAAGTCATGAATGATACAGTTTGAAATTGCTGAGATTTTAAAACCAAAATACGGAGCAACATTTAGCAGTTTTCATGTACATTAATGGAACAGGTTAACAAATCCTAGAAACACAATTGTGGATATATAATGGATAATTAAAAAAAAAAAATCTGGTCAACTTTTATCAGTACAAATAAAAGAAATTTTAACATTTGAATATTCTGGAAAGCATAGCCATTAACCGATGAGTGAAAAGATAAATGAAATCTTTACTTTCAGTCTTGCAGTTTGCTTTTCCGTCAAATAGTGTTATTTCAATACTTTTAAAAGTATGAGAAAGTGACTTAAGTACTACATAAACTGAACATTCTCCTATACACCAATGCTTTAGTCTACAACCAATAAATGAAAACTTTCCTTCAAAACTACATTTTTCCCTTTACGGAAAAAAAGAAGCAGCAGCCCAAAAGGAATCAAAACACTTTTAATATATGTTTAATCAATCATTTTTGGGAAAATAGTTTGAGCTACTCATTTCCAGACACTACACAAATCAACACTTCAAGAGAAAAAAAAAAATGTAAAAATGACAAAACAAAAACCCAATCACCACCAAAATCCCCCTTCCTTTCTTTTACCACTACCACCAGCACCAACACATACTTTAACTGAAAAGCTTACCTTCTTCTGATACCAGACTATAGCATCTGTTACTTTTGACGCCATTTATTCTACTGCATTCGCACGGTAGTCATTTTAGGCTGTTGAAAGAAAGACAAATTTTACTTCCACCTTCCAAGAAAAGACTGATCAACAGGCATGTAAACTACTCTAGTTACCTGCAGAGTAAAATGGTCTACAGGTATACTTACATTACATCTTGCCTCGTTATTTTAGTGATACGTTTTCCCCAACTAAACAAAAATCTGCTGCCAGACTAAGGAGACAGAAGTTTTCTATTATAACAGCTTTCTCCACCCTGTAAAGTAATGCATACCTGGCAAACAAAGTAAGCTTTACTGCTCAGCTAAGTCTCATAGGATATATCTACACTGCAAAACAAACAAAAAAACAAAAACAAAACAAAACACACATGGTACCAAGTCTCATGGGGAGACTGGTTCAAGTTCATAGGGCTTGGGCTGCAGAGCTAAAATTTGCAACAGACATTTAGGATCAGGCTGGAGTTCAGGCTCCAAGACACACCCCAGACATGGGGTTTCAGATCCTGGACTCCAGCCTGAGCCTGAATATCTACACTGCAATGTTTAGCCCTGCAGTCTGAAACCTGCAAGCCAAAGTCAGTTGACCTGGGCCAGCCGCAGCCATGCCATAGGTCTTTTATTGCAGTGTAGAAGCACAGAGCTTTAAGGCCAGAAGGGACAATCATTATCAACTAGTCTGACCTGCACATTGCAGGCCACAGAAACTCATCTACCCACTCCTGAAATAGGCCCATAGCCTGTGGCTGAGTTACTAAAGTCTTCAAATCTTGATTTAAAGACTCCAAGTTAGAGAATCCACTATTTACTCTAGTTCAAACTAGCAAGTGATCCATGCCCCATGCTGTAGACGAAGGCAAAAAGCCCTCGGGGTCTCTGCCAACCTGACCGGGGGGGGGGGGGGGGGGGGAATTCCTTCCCAATCCCAAATATGGCAATTGGTTAAATGCAGGTCAATGAGGCCCATTGCCAGACACCTGGGAAAGAATTCTCTGTAGTAACTTGGAACCCTCCCCATCTAGCATCCCGTGTCCTGCCACTGGAGATATTTGCTAATAGCTGTCAACAATGGGCCTCATGCCATTGTATGCAACTTCATTAGGGTTACCATTCGTCCGGATTCCCCCGGACATGTCCAGCTTTTTAAGCTAAAAATAGCGTCCGGGGGGAATTTGTAAGTGTCCGGACTCCCCCCCCCCCCCCTTGCAGAGCGCGCGCGGCTAACAGGGCAGCCGGCCGGATGGTGCTACTTACATGGGGTTCTGACAGCCAGAGAGAGCCCCTCCTCCTCGCCCCTGCAGCTGAGATCACTCCCTCCCCTCCCTCCCTGCATTCACAGATCGCCTCGGGCAGTCTGGAGCTCCTCCCCCGCTCCTCCTCCACTGCTGCCCAGCGTGCCGGGACGAACGGCTCAGATCGTTCCTGAGCAAGTTCACAGAGACATTAGGCGAAGGCCAACAACAAGGGGGCCAGAGGGTTGGAGAAGGGGCAGGGAGGTTTTGGAGGGGGCAGTCAAGAGACGGGGGGGGTAGGGAGTTCGGGGGGGCTTTCTGGGGGGGTGTGGATAAGGTTTTGGGCAGTCAGGGTACAGGTATGGGGTAGGGTCCTGGGGGGCAGTTAGGGTGGGGGGGGGTCTTAGGAGGGGGCAGTCAGGGGACAAGGAGCGGGGGTGGTGTTGGGAGTTCTGGGGGCGGGGCTGTCAGGGGGCAGGAGTGGGGAGAGGGATTGGAGCAGTCAGGGGACAGGGAGCAGAGGGGTTTAGATGGGTCGGGAGTTCTGGGAGGGGGTTGTCAGGGGGTGGGGAGTGGTTGGATGGGGTGTGGGAGTCCCAGGGGTCTGTCTGGGGGTGGGGGTGTGGATAAGGGTTGGGGCAGTCAGGGTACAGGTAGGGGGTAGTGTCCTAGGGGGCCAGTTAGGATGGGGGGAGGGTCTCAGGAGGGGGCAGTCAGGGGACAAGGAGCGGGGGGAGGGCTGGGGGTTCTGAGGGGGGTGGGAAGTGGGAGGGGCAGGGGCGGGGCTAGGGCAGGATGGGGGCGGGGCTCCTCCCATCCTCTTTTTTGCTTGCTGAAATATGGTAACCCTAAACTTCATCATACAATCCCCTTCATAAACTTATCAAGCTCAGTCTTGAAACCAGTCTGGTTTTTTGCCCTCTCTTCTCCCCTTGGGAGGCTGTTCCTGAAGTTCATTCCTCTGATGATCAGAAACCTTGAACTATTTTCAACCCTATACTGGTTAATGGTCAGTTTATATCCATTTGTTCTTGGGCCAATGTTGGCCCTGAACTTAAATAATTCCTCTCCCTCCCTGGGTGTTTATCCCTCTGATGTATTTACAGAAAGCAATCATATCTCCCCTCAGCATCTGTTAGACTCAGCAAGCCAAGTTCTGTAAGCCTCCTCTCATAAGGTAGATTCTCCATTCCTCTGATTATCTTAGTAGCCATTCTCTGCACCTGTTTCTTAAACATGGGAGACCAAAATTGCACATAATATTCCAGATGAGGTCTCACCAGTGCTTTGTACAATGGTAATAAACCTTCCCTTTCCCTACTGGAATACCTCGCCTGGTGCATCCTAGGATTGCACTAGCCTTTTTCACAGCCTCACCGTCACCCTGTCATCCACTAATACACCCAGATCTTTCTCCTACTCAGTTGTTTCCAACTGACAAATCCTCAGTTTAAAGCAAAAATTCTTGTTGTTAGTCCCTTGCACTATTAAATTTCATCCCATCTCTTTCTCCAGTGTTCAAGGTCATGCAAATCTTCTTGTAGAATATGCAGTCCCCATCCCATATTAACAATACCTATCAATTGTGTATCATCCGCAAATTTTATTAGCGCACACTTACTTTTTCTGCCAAGGTCATGGATGAAAATGTTAAATAAGATTGATCCCAAGACCAATCCTTAAGGAACTCCACTAATAACCTCTCTCCAGACTGGCAGTTCACCTTTCAGCATGACCTGTTATAGTTAAGACTAAGATTTTGTCATGGTTATTTTTAGTAAAAGTCATGGACAAGTCACGGGCAATAAACAAAAATTCACAGAAGCTGTGACCTGTCTGTGACTTTTGCTACTGCGGCTCCATGATTTCCCCCACCATCATGGTGGCTGGGAGCTGTGGGGTTCCCCCCTCCACCCACGGCAGCTGGGAGTTGCAGGATGACCATATTTTCCAAAGAGAAAACGGGACACTCCAGTCACTTGCCCGAGGCGTCCCCCTCTGCCCTGGGTAAGCTGTCACCTGTAACTGGAACCATGAGAAGGGGCACCCTCAGGAGTCTATCACCTGTGCTGGAACTTTGCAGGAGGCCCCGTCACTTGAACCCTCCCAGGGCCACATTGGCTGTCAGCTCCAGAGTCCTGAGAACGTCTATGAGCTCCGTGACACAAACATAGACTTACTTATAGTCTCCCCTTTACCTAGTTTCTTACTCACCTTTCAGTTCTAATATTAATCCCCATCTTCTCCAATTTAACTAAATTTCCCACATGGAACTGCATCAAATGCTTTACTGAAATCCATAGATTAGGGTCTACTGCATTTCCTATATCTAGAAAAATCAGTTTTCTTCTCAAAGAAAATACTAAGAAACGCTGTGATTTAAGTTCCTGAGATTCACATTGCACGCAAAATCTTTTATATTTTTTTTAACAATGGGAAGTTGTACCTATTGCTTTATACTATTGCCTTGTTAGAATTTGTCAACAAGTACTTTTCTATGGAAATAGTGGGATTTAGTGAAGTCAACAGTGTATTCAAGAAAGTGAACCATAACATTATAAATGCAAAGGAGGACCATTTCAGACTTGCAGCCAGATATAACAAAATTACTGTTGGGATCACCCTAATTATGATTTTAAAGTTTGACAATTTCCTTACTGAAAGGGTAAACTAAAACTGTATTAAAGGGGATAAGCAAAGATTTTTTTAAACTGTCAAATGGTAGTATTTACTACATCCATTGAATTTTTTAAAAAATGCGGCATTATCTTTACATAAGAACGGCCATACTGGGTCAGACCAAAGCTCAGTATCCTGTCTTCCAACAGTGGCCAATGTCAGGTGCCCCAGAGGGAATGAACTGAACAGGTAATCATCAAGTGATCCATTCCCTGTCGCTCATTCCCAACTTCTGGCAAACAGAGGTTAGGGACACCATCCCTGTCCATCCTGGCTAATAGCCATTGATGGACCTATCCTTCATGAATTTATCTAGTTCTTTTTTGAACCCTGTTATAGTCTTGGCCTTCACATCCTCTGGCAAATTATTCCATAGGTTGACTGTGCGTTGTGGGAAGAAATACTTCCTTTTGTTTGTTTTAAACCTGCTGCCTATTAATTTCATTTGGTGACCCCTAGTACATGTGTTATGAGGAGTAAATAACATTTCCTTATTTACTTTCTCCACACCAGTCATGATTTTATAGACCTCTATCAGATCCCCCTTTAGGCGACACTTTTCCAAGCTGAAAAGTCCCAGTCTTATTAAACTCTCCTCATACGGAAGCCATTTCATATCCCTAATCATTTTTATTGCCCTTTTCTGAACCTTTTCCAATTCCATTATTATTTTTTCTCTTTTTTGGAGGAGATGGGGCGACCACATATGCACGCAGTATTCAAGATGTGGGCATACCATGGATTTATATAGAAGCAATATGATATTTCTGTCTTATCTATCCCTTTCTTAATGATGCCCAACATTCTGTTCACTTTTTTGACTGCCATTGCACACTGAGTGGATGTTTTCAGAGAACTATCCACAATGACCCCAAGATCTCTTTCTTGAGTGGTAACAGCTAATTTAGACCCCATTATTTTAGATGTATAATTGGGATTGTTTTCTCCAATGAGCATTACTTTGCATTTATCAGCACTGAATTTCATCTGCCGTTTTGTTGCCCAGAAATCCAGTTTTGAGAAATCCAGTCTGCCTAGAACTTAACTATCTTGAGTAGTTTTGTATCATCTGCAAATTTTGCCACCTCACTGTTCACCCCTTTTCCCGATCATTTATGAATATGTTGAATAGAAGTGGCTGCAGTACAGACCCCTGGGGGACACCATTATTTACCTCTCTCCATTCTGAAACTGAACATTTATTCCTACCCTTTGTTTCCTATCTTTTAACAAGTTACCAATCCATGAGAGGACCTTCCCTCTTATCCCATGACAGCTTACTATGCTTAAGAGCCTGTGGTGAGGGACCTTGTCAAAGGCTTTCTAAAAGTCCAAGTACACTATATCCACTGGATCCCCCTTGTCCACAAGCTTGTTGACCCCCTCAAAGAATTCTAGTTGATTGGTGAGGCATGATTTCCCTTTACAAAAACCATGTTGACTATTCCCCCAACAAATTATGTTCATCTATGTGTCTGATAATTCTATTCTTTACTATAGTTTCAACCAGTTTGCCCGGTACTGAAGTCAGGCTAATGGGCCTGTAATTGCTGGGATCACCTCTGGAGCCCTTTTTAAAAATTGGCATCACGTTAGCTATCCTCCAGTCATTTGGTACAGAAGCTGATTTAAATGATAGGTTACAGACTACAGTTAGTATTTCTGCAATTTCACATTTGAGTTCCTTCAGAACTCTTAGGTGAATACCATCTGGCCTTGGTGACTTATTACTGTTTAGTTTATCAATTTGTTCCAAAACCTCTAATGACACCTCAATCTGGGACAGTTCCTCAGATTTGTCACCTAAAAAGAATGGCTCGGATTTGGGAATCTCCCTCACATCCTGAGCTGTGAAGACCAATGAAAATAATTCATTTAGTTTCTTTGCAATGGCCTAATCATCCTTGAGTGCTCCTTTAGCATCTTGATCATCCAGTGGCCCCATTGGTTTTTTAGCAGGCTTCCGGTTTCTGATGTACTTAAAAAAAAAATTTATTACTTTTTGAGTCTCTGGCTAGCTGTTCTTCAAATTATTTTTGGCCTTCCTAATTATATTTTTACACTTAATTTGCCAGTTTATGCTCCTTTCTATTTTCCTTACTAGGATTTAACTTCCATTTTTTAAAGGATGCCCTTTTGCGAATGTTTAGCTAATTTTAACATTAAAACTGAAATTTATTAAGTATTAAATTTTGATCTCAGGAATTCGAGTGCTTAAGAGGTTTCCCCTGAAAAACAAGCTAAAATAGTTTTGTAAATCTAATTTAAAAAATTAAAATTCAACAAAGAAGATTTTACTGAAATAAAGAACCTTATTTTTAGAAGAGTGTTTTTTTTTTCTATTATATTGTATAGAGAGTCCCAAAAGTCCAAGCTCTGCCTCAAGAGTCATTCAAAGGTTGGTGGAATTTGCATAAGTTATGTAATGCATCTATAGTCCTACAAAAACAGTGTCATCTGGATTTTTGTATATATAATTGAAAGAACAATATAATTACATGTCCTCTTACCTATTCAGTGTCCATAAAATACAGTGTAATAAAGGACAGGACAGATGAACTGAGAATTAAGGGATCCTGTTTTTACAAAGTGTTTTGAGATAATATCCAAGTTATTTACTTAACTATGCAAATCAAAGGAATGATTAAGACAAATTGTTACAAGGGCACTTCATAAATGTTAAATAGTAAAGGTTTAGAAATCAAGAAATTTGGGATAGCTGCATTCTTAAAATGAAGCACTGAACTATTTCAATGTAGTTATTTTTAGCTGTTTGAGACTCTTCCAGACAAGCTTGCAATATTTGTAAGACATCTATTTCCTCTGTCTAGGGCCTCTAGGCTTTTATGGCAGACAGAGAAGCCACACTTTGGGGCCTCCGCACAGGCCCAGGTAGGCTGATGTTTAGCTGGCCACTGGAGTCTGGCCACTTAAGATAATTGGAACTGTACTTAGATGAATCTAGTGGGCAGGTACCCCTTACACTAGGTACAAAAAAGTTGCAAAGTGTTGGAATAGCAGTTGCTTTGGTGCTACACTGTAACCCCACAATCTGCTCCCAGGTTTAAAGATGAATTCCATCATCCACAAACATGTTATTCTACCCTTTTGTGGGGAGAGGTGATTTTTTTTCAACCTATGTAAACAGTTTTATACGGATATGTGACAAGCCAAGCTTAGAAAAGACAGTGGGGTCACATGGAAGGTCAAGAGTCAATCTTTTGACCCCTCCTGAGGCAGTAAACAAGCAGATTTGCCATTCTTTCTACAGATATGTGCATTTTTCCCCTAAAATAGCTACACCCTTAACAGCTACAGGATACAAGGTGGCTGAAAATGTTCAAACCCCTCTCTAGCACTTGGTACAATTGATCAGTTGTTTTATCCACAGATACAAAGATTGAGGCTAGGTTGAGATACAAAGATTGAGGCTAGGTTGAGATATCTTCAGGTCCTGCCAGAAGAGCTTTAAGTAATTTGTTCAAGTTCACCTGCACAGTATACACTTCCAGATCTCAAGCCTATGACAAATGGCTCAATACTTCCTACAATTTATTAATAATGTAGAAGACATTGTGACAGAAAGCAACTAAGGGACCATAATCCAGATGCATACATTTTCCCCCTCAAGATCTGCCCTGACAAACTGCCCCCTAAGTAGAGAGACTTTAAGGAGGAAAAAGGTGGAGATAGGCCAGACCACGTCAAAGAGATTGATACTGTCTTTCTAGGTCATTATTTTGGCAAGGAAAAATGAGGTGCAAGCTTCTCTAGGATTTCTTAAACTGTCCTAGAGCATTAGGGATATGGCAGCTGCAGCCCATAAATAGCCACACAAATCATGAAGCACGCTGTTCACAGGAGTAAAAAGCCAGCACCTATTAACCCTAGGACACTGTAGAAGTGCAAGGGGAAAGCTCTGAAACACCTCAGAATGAAGTGAACTAATTTCCTTCTAAACGGATAT
The DNA here is from genome assembly GCF_002925995.2 of Terrapene triunguis. Lineage (NCBI taxonomy): Eukaryota > Metazoa > Chordata > Testudines > Emydidae > Terrapene > Terrapene triunguis. The sequence goes on from NW_020664419.1 coordinate 18,947,726, forward strand.
TGAAAACATCTTCCAAATCTAGGAACCCTCCAGGATAAGACTTAACTCATGCTAACATATCCAAAACAGATTCTGAACCAAAGACAACTCTCTCACATGAAGAAGCAGAAGTGTGCTACAAAAAGGAAAGCCACAAGTTATTGCTAACAGAATGCAGTACAGGAGCATGTACCAGTCATATAACCATCAGCATCTGCTTAGTCCAGACTTCTAACTTCAGAAGAAGCCCAATCTGAGGAAATCTCAGAAGAGAGGCTCTAGCCTATGGAGGACCCTGAATTGTAAAAAACAAAAAACACACCATTAGATTTTTAAATGCTTTCAGATCAATGAAGGAAAGCTTGTTTAATTCCAAAAGATGCACTTGCATCACTCTTCTTTTACAATGGCCTCAACTCGATAAAACTTATCCATATAGAATACATTTTCAGGGAGCATTATTCCCCAAGACAACTTCAACACTACTCATTCTGGTAATCTTAGCACTACAAAGCATAGCTCTTAAATGAGCTGATGGTCCTATGGTCACCTCTATTTTCTCTTAGGCTCAGTCATGTCTATGCATCAAGTCTAACCACCAGGCTCCTATATGAAAAAAGAACTAAATTGCCCACCAAATGCCAACATGGAACTTCCAGAACCAGAAGAACTGATCTGGGTGGATCCAAGAAAAAGTTGATGCCAGTACCTACAGGAATTCACTAAGCAAGAACATAGGGACTCTAGAACAGACCATACACAAAACCAACAAAAGCAAGCAGATGGCCCAGTGATCTTGCAACAGCACAGAACCAAATGCCCAGCAGAGCTGGATAATCTTCAGTGGTATAAAATTGGCTAAATCCAACAAACTTTTAAAAAAGAGCTAGTTTATTGCTCAACACAACACACTAACAGTGTAAAAAAGTTAACCTATCCGGAGGAAACAAGAAATGAGCGCATATTTAATTCTTCCCTTATAGGCTTCAGAAACTAAAAGGATAGACCTGTTAGCAACACCTCTTTCTAAACCTGTCCCAAACATTTAGAGCATGTGGGAAAGTACACATGATTTGAAAGAACATAGGTTTCTAGGTAATTCTGAGGTTACAGAAGCAAAGGAGCACAACACACTTCAAAAGTAGGTGCCTGCAAGGACAACTCTCTACGAAACAGTGGAAAAATTACATTCCATCAAGGCTACATACTAGAGCCACATCTTGAAACCATGCTATAAATGTATTTGTACTGTAGAGAGCAAAACCTTGTCATGTAATGTACATAATCTAAAGTGTTTAAATTTAATTTTAAACAAAATAAATATCAACTAAGCCTTATGGGGGGGAGGAGGAGGAGGGAGCAATGAGCCAGCCTTGTAAGGGGAATATAGGAAGTTTCCCCACTTTGCTCTATTTTAAATGGCTGACCCTGAAATTTGGGCTTTCCAGTCAGAAAGCCCAGTCGCTTCAGCCAAAAACAGTTCATCTTCCTAGAAGTTAGTCCATGCCACAGGTTAGTGCCATTTTGTGACCTGAGGAAAACCATTCTTACACATCATCCCCAAACATGTACATAAAACTTTACAGCTGTGACCCATCATGGAAAGTTTGATCACGGTGATTTCATGTTACCACTGAAACCTATTTTCAGAGTTTCAAAAGTGACACCACAATAGACTTAATTGCAAAATGCATAAAAACTACTACATTGCACAGAGCATTTCTCCCACCAATAAGTGAAATTCATAAGTTTTCAACTGCTCTGCTATTAAACTGATATTTCTGGATGAAACTAAACCTATGAAATGCAAAAGAGTGAGCCAAAAATGGAAGCATACAAGAACACAAAGAAGTTTACTCACCTGTAACAAGCGTTCATGATCAATGCATATTTACACTCCTGAGATATGCCAACAATGAAACTTGGCCCAGTGGAACCTGAAAGCTGTGCACATTGGAGCGATCTTGCAACCCCATACCTTCCCTCACTGTTCTGAAAGTTCAGAGGGAGGGACTATAAAAAGGGGGACATGACAAGCCAATTGCCTCAGTTCCTTCCAACCACCTCTTCCAGTACAAGATTGAAATTAGAAAGTGGGAAAGGTGAGTGGGGAACATGAGGTTCTCTCAAAGAATTCCAGTTTACAGATGAGTAACCTTCATTTCTTTGAATGGTCTCTGTACACTCCTGGTAGTTTGGCCAGGAGTACTTCTCCCTCTGGATGTGGGATGAGGAAATCTAATTAAATAGAGATTTTAAAACTGCTTTACCCAATTGTGCATCTGATTTAGTTGCCAGATATAAAGAATGGTTTGTGAAAATATGAACTGAACTCCAGATTGGTCCAATAAAAGATAGTACCTCATCCACCTTGTCTCTGAGTTCCAAGTGGCAGCTCTACAGATTTCTAATATGGAAACATGTTTAAGGCAGGTCATGGAAGCAGACTTTGCTCTAGTTGAGTGCTCTCTAAGCCCTTAAGGAAGAGCTAGAGAAATGTGCTTATAAAAACTCTTCAATGCAAAGACTAACCTGCCTTGAAAGGTACTGGGATGAGACTGGCTGACCTTTATTCTTTTCTCCAAAGAGAGAGTCTGGGTGATGTCCTTAGAACTATTCAAATAGAAGGCTAATGCTCTCTTAGCATCCTAGACTTAGCTTCCCCCAAGTAACAATGAGGCCTAAATACTGACAAAATTATGGATTGGTTAAGATTGAATTTTACTACCACTTTTGAGAGAAATTTCAGGTGTGGATGAAGGTCCACTTTACAGATTCATGGAGTTTAAGGCCAGAATGGACCATGAGATCTTGTAGTCTGATCGCCTGTATATCACTAGCTTTTTCATAGTTACCACTGCATTGAGCCCAATCAAGTGTGTTTGTTTAAGGCATATACTCCAGAAAGGTATCCAAAATTTATATGAAGACATCAAAAGGAGAATCCACCACTTGCCTTGGTAGTTTGTTTCAATGATTAATCCTCACTGTTAAAATTTTTAGGCTCAACTTCCAATTTGAATTTGTTTGGCTTCAGCTTCCAGCCATTGGTTCTTGTTATGCCTTTAAAGAGCCCTTAGGAGCTGGTATTTTCTCCCAATGAACAAATTTATAAACTAATCAAGTCACCTCTCAGTCTTCTTTTTGTTAAGATAAACAGATTTGGCTATAAGCCTCTCACTATAAGGAATCTTATCTTTGTGAAAAACTGTGAAGAGGGGTAGACAGGAAAGAGAGCCTCTGTAGCTTGCTCACTCTTCTAGCACAGTGGTTCTCAACCAGGGGATACACTTACCCCTAGGGGTACACAGAGGTCTTGCAGGGGGTACATCAAGTTATCTAGACATTTGCCTAGTTTTACAACAGGCTACATAAAAAGCACTAGCAAAGTCAGCACAAACTAAAATTTCATACGGACAATGACTTGATTATACTGCTCTATATAATATATACTGAAATGCAAGTACAATATTTATATTCCAATCAATTTATTTTATAATTATATGGTAAAAATGAGAAAGTAAGCAAATTTTCAGTAATAGTGTCCTGTGACACTTTTGTATTATGATGTCTGATTTTGTAAGTTGAGGTGAAACTTGGGAAAACGCAAGACAAATCAGACTCCTGAAAGGGATACAGTTGTCTGGAAAGGTTGAGAGCCACTGTTCTAGCAGATGCAATAGCTACAATAAAGGCTATCTTAATAAAAAGATCAAACAGGAAACTTTTTTTATGGGTTCAAATGGAAGATTTCATAAGCTAAGTACTAGAGTAAGGCGCTACATAATTGTGGGCTCTCCAGCCAGGAAGTATATGTCCATTAACTCTTAAGAGTCTTTTGATTATATACTTGCTAAATACAATCTTTGATTAAACTATGATGAGCTGAGATATATACTTTCACTAACGATACAGAGAGTTCCAAGGATTTCAAATGAAGTACTCTCCTGTGGACTGAATAGGAGTGGGGTTATTTTTGATTGCTCACAAAGAGAACCTTTTCCACTTATGCTCATAACAGCTGAGTTGACTGCTTCCTGGAATTTAACAGAATCTCCTGTACCTATTTCAAATAAGTCAGAGTCCTCTGGGTGAGGATTGGCAAATCTGACCTCTCTGGATCAATAGGCCTGGAATTGTGGGACAGTCAAACCCGTTGTGATAGTTACTGTAAGGAAAGTAGCTGTTCTCTCTCAGATCTATTGCAACTGTGGTTCATTGAGATGTGTTGTCCACATAGATTCCACCACGGGTACTTATGGACCCCCTGTGATGGGGTTTACCAGGCCTCCTCCACCCCTGCTGGGGAAATCAGCACCGTGACACTCCGCCGGCTCAAGGAAACCCACTGAAACTGGGCTACCACCAAGACTCAGTCCTCCATGGGCCTAGAAGGGCCAAGAGGAGACATGGACCAAATAGGAGCCAGACAGACAGTTAAGGCTTGCCTGCTTCCTCTCAGAGGGAATGCTGGATGAGGCTGGGATAGGAAAGGAGCTCCTCAGCCCTAACCCAGAACTCCAAGCCCACGTCAGGGCCTTTGTTTAAAATGCTGCAACCAAACAGTTACCTTTTATGTTTGTTTGCTAGTTTAAAGATGCAGACAGGCAAATTGAGTTTTACTGTTTAACCATTTAAAGACAGATGGTGAACTCACAGCATGGACCGTTCTGCTCCATGTGGGCTGCCCCAACCCCATGTGTTTAATATCAGATTATTTGAGCTAGCAGACTCCATTGAAGCTACACCTGTGCCCTAGATGTCCTTGCAACTCACCCACCCAAGGACAAAGGATGAAGTGGGCTAGTACAGAATCTCAGCATAGGACTCTTACATGGACAATCTCTCACAGAACCACAGTTAATGTGAGATAGGAAATTAGTTCTCTCTTCAAGTGACTTGTCTACAGAGATTCCTCTCTTGGTGACTAACAAGCAGTTACCTGTTTGGAGGTGGATAGGAGTCATTGTACTTAAACAATGACTGCAAGACATCCCTACCAAAGCAGTCATCCAATATGGAAGCATCTACCAGAGCACAGGGTCTTGTTAAGGTGTGGACTGAGTGGCACATTATTGCCCTACAGGTTTCAAAAAGATGTGAGATAGCCTGGATGAGAGTTTTAGCTGTGTGGATGGACAGGAAGGGCTGCATCTTAGAGATGTTACACAGAAAGAATCTGTAAGACCTAGACATGGAGGTCTCTAGTTCTTCACATCCAGTCAGTCAAAGATGACACCCAGGTTACGGGCCTGAGTGACAAACAGAATGGTGGTGTTGTTCACAATGATCAAGAAAGGAGGTAACGGGGAGGGTTGGGGGTAAGATTAAGAGCTCTGTTTTAGCCATGTTGAGCTCGAGCTGATGGCAAGACATCCATGCAGGGATGTCAGACACAGACCGAGATTGTAATTTGGACAGAAGTAGACAGATATGGAGTAAAGGTAGATCTGTGAATCATCCACATATAGATGGTGGTTGAATTTGTGTTTGCGCGTGAGATTACCCAGAGATCGGGGTAGAGGGAGAAGAGAAGGACCAGGGACAGAGCCCTGGGAAACCCCCACAGAAAGCTGAAGGGGCGAGGGAGAAGAGGATGAGGAGGATCCTCTAAAGGGCAACTGAAAGAGCAATTAGAAAAACAGGAAGAGAACCAGGAAAGGACAGTCACAGAATCTAAGGGAGGCCAAGAGTTTAAGAAGGAAAGTATGGTTGACTTGTGTCAAAGGCAACTGACAGTTATAGGAGGATGAGAGCTGGCTAAAAAGAGGTCATTAGAGACTTCGGCAAGAGGTCACAAAAACATTCTCTCTGGGTTGAGATTAAATAGGAATACTAACGTAAATGAATGACTTTCTTTAAAAGGTTATGAGTGAAGACAGAGAGGTTTAATGAAAGGTTGTATGTAACTTTAACCACAAATTTTTATACCTTCAAAGCCATCACTATACATTATAAATGACTTAAAATGTATTAGGAAATTTAGCTAATCCAATCAACTAAATCACTGAACATTCCAAAATATTTTATAATATGGCGGTATTGCATGCATTGCCCCAGTGAAAACACCATGCAAATAAACTGCATTATTACGCTCTAATTTAGGGTAGCAGTTTGTCATCTTCTCAGTCAATTCTTCACTTCAAAGTTGAGAGTTTTCTACATCTCTAGAGAGTCTTTATGTCTTTGACATACTACAACATATATTATTTAGCCGCATGCTCTTAAGGGGTGATCTCACGCCTATTACAAACAATGGCAATATTCCCACTGAACTCAGTGGCGCAAGATCAATTTCTTAAAGCAAAGATTTACAGACTTGTTTTATATTTCCATTTAACTGTGCTTTTTACTCTTTGTATTAAATCATTCCTGTTAGTCCAACTATACTGGTTTCCATTGCTAGGTAGTCTACAATAAACCAAGCCATCATTAATATCATATTCCATTTTAAACATACACCACATATGGCTGATCTCCAATTCTGCCTTCTCACCAAAGTTTAGCCGTCTATGTTTGCTACTGATACTCTAATACTCCAGAATAGAAAGTTAGCTCAGATAAAAACTATGAAAAAAATAAGTCTACACTTATTATTTTCCCAAAATACATTCTATCAGTGTGATATTTAAAAAAAAATCCCTAAAATATTAAGTACACATCTACTGCAGGGCAACTACATTAACATACTTTTAATATATGCCTTTCCAGATGTAATAGTTGAGTATTTCCCCACAACTGATAAAATGATCAAAACTGTGCATACAAGTCAGGTAGCTGTATGCCTAATAAATGGTCAAAAACAAAAGCCAGAAACAGTGGTTGTCTTGAAGTATGCTGTATTGTTCCCCTTTCCCCAACCCAGAGTGATGATCTTCTTGGCCACCTGTCTACAGAGTCATAATACCACGAATTTTTAAGTGTGGATCTGTAGCAAGAAATTGGTATGACAAAGCTGTGGTATTGTAATGAGTGCATGCAGGAAGTAGAAAACCACTCCCAGATTAAAGTTTTCAACACATTCTATAAACTGCAATCAACTGAGCTTGTGAAGGAATTTAGGTATGAAGTGTTTGAGCTGCTAACAAAAACATGCAATCTCTAAATACTGTGCCTATATTTTAAAAAAGTTCTTGGGGTTATCTGAGGAATTACAGAGCAGCAAGCCTTACATCTGTATTGGACAACTGGTTTAAAAGATAGTTAAAAAACAGAACAGTAAAATATCTAAAAGATCAGTATATGATAGGATCGAACCAGCAGTTTCTCCACAGGAAACCTGTATCTCACTAATCTATTAGTATTCTTTGAATACTTCAGTGAAGTAATTGATAGAGGAGTAATGGCTGATAAAACTTTATTTACACTTTCAAAAGGTTTTGGATTAGGTTCCTCTCAAGAGACTACTATAGAAAATAAGTTGGTATGAGAGAGGCAGAGTATTGCCATGGGTCAGAAACTAAAAACAAGAGGCAGGATTATATATGATTGATATTCATCATGACAAAAGGTTAACAGCAGGGTGCCTCAAGATTCTGTACTAGATCCAGTGTTGTTTACTATATTTATTAATGATCTGGAAAAGGGAGCAAGTAGCAAAACATATAGATGACAAAGTTATGTATAGTATCAGAGGGGTAGCCGTGTTAGTCTGGAGCTGTAAAAAGCAACAGAGAGTCCTGTGGCACCCTTAAGACTAACAGATGTATTGGAGCATAAGCTTTCGTGGGTGAATGCCCACTTCGTCGGATGCATGTGCATGTTATGTATGTTAATTAGTCAAGACTAGAAAGGATTGGGGATCAACTTCAGAGAACTAACCAAACTAAATGAATGGCCAATATGAAGGCCAATGGAGTTCAATGCTGATAAATACAAAGTAATGCATGTGAGAGGGAAAAACTACACATACACCTTACAAGGTTCTTAGTTAATTGCCATCAATCTAGGAAAGCATCTCTGGCTTCTTCATACACAACTCAGTGAAGACTTCCGCTCAATGTGCAGATGTGGTCAAAAAAGCAAAACAAGACATCTGGATGTATAAGGAATGGGACAGAGAATAACTCGTAAAAATATTATAATGCCATTATATTAATCAATGATGCATCCTGTTCTTGTGCTGTGTGCATTACTGGTCACATCACCTCAAAAAGGATATTGCAGAATTAACAGGCATTCAGAGAAGGTCTCTGAGGATGATATAGGGCGTGGGAAACTCTTCATGAGACTGAAAAAATGGGACTGTTTACCTTAGAAAGACAACAAAACAAAGGATCATAATAAAAGTATATAAAATATTGAATGGCATAGAGAAAATAAACCAGAATGAGTGGTCAGTGAGTGAAATTCAAACTCTAGCAAATTCAAAACTGATTAAAAGGAAATTCTTTCACACAATGGGTAATTAGACAGTGGAACACACAAAATGGGAAATAACTGGCTAGGCAGTAGGACTGCTGAAAAAGCTTGGGGCAGTGTTAGAAAAACCTGACCTGTGAGGAAAGGTTAAAAAAACTGGGCATGTTTAGTCTTGAGAAACAGACTGAGGAGGAATCTGATAAGTCTTCAAATTTGATAAGGGCTGCTATGAGAGAGGACAACAATCAATTGTTCTCAATGTCCATGGAGGGTTGAACAAGAAGTAATCAGCTTAGTTTACAGGAAGAGAGATTTAGGCTAGATAGTAAGAAAACATTTTAATTCAAAGATATATACTGTCAAAGTCATCTCTGTTCTCTACCCATATGCTTTACTCTGGACCACGGGTGAAAGTAACTTAAAGGACTTACCGGTACGCCGGAGTCCCGAGCGGAGGGCGGGGCCTCAACCAGAAGAGGCTGGGCCTTTAAATCAAGATTTAAAGGGCCCAGGGATACGGCAGTGGTAGCAGTGACTGGGAGCCCCAAGGCCCTTTAAATCATCCCAGAAGCTACCAGCTGCAGAGGCGGCTGGGAGCCCCTGGGCTAAGGGGCGATTTAAAGGGCCCGGGGCTCCAGCTGCTGCTACCGCAGGGGAGCCATGGGCCCTTTAAATCGCTGCCCAAGCCCTGCTGCCGGAGCCCCTGGGGTAGCGGCGGCAGCCGGGGGCTCTGGCGGTGATTTAAAGGGCCCTTTAAATCACCGCCTGAGCCACCTCCACCACCCTGGGGCTCTGGTGTCAATTTAAAGGGCCCGGGGCTCCCGCCGCTGCTGGGAGCCCCAGGCCCTTTAAATCGCCGGCCTGGGGAAGCCAGTCCCGCCTAGCATACCTTACTGGCAAGAGCCAGTACGGTGTGCCAGACCGGACCGGCTTACTTTCACCTCTGTTCTGGACCATTACAGACTAGAAGAACACTGGAGCAGCACAGTGTACCTATGAGAGAAAACACCCTGTGTTAAACTTAAACGATCTCCTCTTAATGCTTCCTTTGAAGTTATGTTCAGCTGCCCTCTGTGGGGCAGATGTTCACAATAAGATGAGGTCTTGGTGAATGATAAAAGAATCTCAAAGGACTGTTTTCTTTTAACTAATGGCTGCAAGGCTAAAATGAAATTATCAGCTATGTTATCAATCTCAGGAGTGAATCTGTACACCATACACATGTGCACTGAGCTTCCCCATAGAAATTCAAGTACTTGTGCTCATCTCTGGTGTTCTCATGTGAGTGAGAATACTGAAATTCACAAGAATCCATGTTCTTGTAAATTTCAGAAGCTTACAGAAGAATAGAGGATGGTGCTAAAAACATGCTGGTGCTTAAAACTAGGTTTGGCACAATGATTTTTATTTTCTATAATTTTGACAAATAACGTATTTTTCTCTGATTTTTTAAAGTTTTACAATTGCAGGAAATTATGAAGAGGTCCGACAACTGTTTAATGACAACTGTTTAATGACATTGAGATTAAAAACATTAAAGCTTTATAGAACGATTATTCACCTGCAATAGTGTAGTTCGAGATGTGCTGTGCACAGATAAACACCTAAAGTAGAGCGTGTGCACCCCCAGCACTCAAGTAGGAGACTCTCGCCAGCCATACCACTAGGCAGGGCACGCACCTCATCTCTCTTTGTGCGCCCAGCCTAGGGCATTTGGGGGGAGGGGGAGAATATCTCTGCCGCCTCCCTCTCTGTTCCATCTTGCCACTTCTGAAACATTGTCTGAAACAGTGTGGAAGGTGGGAGGGTTGTGGAATGTATATGTGCATAGCATATCTCAAAGAACAGTTACCGCAAGAGAGGAACTCTCTCTCAGTGATTGTGAATCTTACATTCCACTTTAGATGATTCTGTAGCAGTTCCCAAACAGATGGTGGAACTTCAGATCATCTGAAGCACTGACTTGCTGAAACTGGCATCATCTCAAGAGGTCTGAGTGATAGCAAAACATCTTGAAAACATATGCACAGAAGACCACATTGCTGCTTTACAAATGTCCACAGAAGGATGGTTACTCAAAGGTTGAAGAAGCAGACTGAGCCCTGGTAGAATGAGCCATTATTCTCGGTGGAGGAGAGAGGACAGGTTACTGGACGAGAAACTGGATGATAGAGACTAAGTCTTTCAGAAAACTGGACAGAGGGTGAGAAAACACAAAAACCCTCTAACAGTGGGACAGCCACAGATATGGACCCTAGATGAACCCTTAGAGAGCTAATCGAAAGGCCAAATGACTCCAAATGCAATAAGTAATCTAGTATATGACTAGTGTCCATGCAGTAGCACATTAGTCTTATATTAGACTAGATGAGATGGCTCCCAAAGAGAAAAATCTTTTCCACTTTGCAGCATAGGTGGCCTTAGTGGAATCTTTCCTGAACATCTGTATAGCACAGTTTCTCATGATCATTGAGCCAAAGATCATCCATGCAGTAAGAACCTGAAGGAAGGACTGAAGGTTTGGGTGCAGTGACTGACTCTGGTTCTGAAAAAGGAGATCCTTGATGAGAGGTAACATTACTGGAGGGCTGAGGGAGACTCGATGCAGCATTGTCTTGGCCAAGATGAAGCTATTAAAATCAATGTTGCTTTATCTTGTCTTAGCTTCCTGATTACCCTGGGGTTGAGAGGAAGTGGAGAGAATGTATATAAGTAGCTGACCAGACCATGGGAGAAAATGGGGACTGTGACTGAACCAGCCTGTGGACTCGCCCATGAGCAGAACTTCCTGAATTTGTTGTTGGGATCTGTCATGATCAATCTATTAACAGGGTTCCCCACTGCTGAAAGATCAGAAGGAGACTGTCCTTTTCCGATGAACCACTCATGATGGTCCACATGACTCCCTCAGCAGGTTTTACCAATGGTGTTTTTCTCTCCCCGAAGATGGGAAATACACAATTCCTGATCCATAAGTTCCAAAGATGGAGAGCTTCCTGACATAACCAATTGGATCTCACACACGGCACTACCCAATTCCTGAGGGTGGGCATAAACATCTCACTTGCTCAGCAAATCACCTGCAGCTCCAGCACATTTGTGTGGAGAGAGACTTCTTCGCATGACTAACGAGCTTATTCCTTCAGTGTGCTAAATGGGCACCCCAATCTGTCCTGGACACGTGTTACTAATGTCATGGTCAGTTCTGGGTCTAGAAAAGCAACCCCCACTGAAAACACTGCATGGTTGTAACCACCAGTCTAGGGATCTAAGCACTCATGCAGGTGCGCAAAAGAACATTCTGCAAGGCACAGGCAGACAAAAAGGACAGCGTGCTGCCTTCCTGGACCCAAGACACGAGATCTCACTCTAAGATTGGAAAAGCTTCGAAGTCGACAGGCAAGGATCATTGGTGATGGTTCATATCAGCACTACAGACATTTCATTGCGGGATATCTCACAGATAATAGATGACCTCAGGGAACTTGGAAACATATTAAAGAAAAATGTCCAATGATCTTCTCTGAGATCCTTCCTTTCCCACAAGCATAGGAAGACAGAAGGCAGAAGATTCTGGAAGCGAATTGCTGGCTAAATAAGTGATGGAGGATTTGGTTTGATGGAACATTGGTCCTCCTTCTATAGGGAAAGAGAGCTGTATAATTTGGATGGCCTCCACCTCAGTATAAGGGGAAACAAGCTCCTCAGGAACAGGCTGGCCTGAGTAGTCAGGAGAGCATTAAACTAATAGCAAAAAGGAAAGGGTAAAAAATTTTCAGAGAATAGCCTAGAGCCCTCAAATGGCAGATTTTCAATTGAGTTTTGCAGCTCTTTAGGAATTCCTGATGCCTGGAGCGAGGAGGAACATCTTACATCAATTCCAAAGGCCATGGATCATGCAGCCGTATCCACAGCATCAACTGCTGCCTGGAGTAAAATCCTTGCCGCAAAGTGTCCTTCAGAGACTAAAGCCATAAATTGCTCTCTATAGTCTTCCGGCAGTTTGTCCACAAACTTAGCAATTACAGAGAAATTAAAATTATACTTGGGCAAGAGAGCTTGATAATTTGCCACCCTCATTTGACGTGGAATAAGCCTTTCTGCCACAGAGGCTGAGTCTGTTATGCTCCTTGTCTTTAGGAACGAATTTAGGGTGTGACTGGCACAAGTGTTCATTTGCTGCTGTGATCACCAATGAACTGGGAATGGGATGAGTAAAGAAGTAATCTAAGTCCTTCTGGGGAACTTGATAATATCTATTCATTCTCTTGGCAGAGGATGGTATGGTCTACCAGAGTTTGATAGCTCCACAAAAGCCTCATTAATTGGAAGGGCACCCCTTCTCGGAGCTGGGATCTGTAAAATGTCAAGGATGGTTTGCTGATTCTCTAATGAGTTCTACCTGAATTCCCAGAGAATTGGCCACGTCTCATCAAATCCTGAAACACCTTGTAATTTTCTGGGAGAGGAGACACCCTCAGGCATGAACATATCAGCCACAGACAATGACAAGGTATGTAGTAACATCTGTGTGTTCCTCCATTATTTCTCCTTTCTCAAGGAAGGTCCAACCTGGATAGGGGAAGGACTGGTTAAGGAACTGGTTCAGGGGCTTCTCAAGGTTGAGAAGGAACTCTCTTTTCAGCATGAGACACTGACAATCATCCAAATTCTCTTTGAACAGCCATGACCAGTAAGACCTAGGTCACCCATGGAGAAGGACACCATATAGTAGATTCCTTATAAGACCACCATTCCCTAGGTACCAAGTCCCTGTCATGATGCCAGTATGCTGATGTAGATGTGTGTGGAGGTGACACTTGGCCCATTGAGGTTGAAGGAGATATCAGTAAAGGAGACCCCCTATAATCAATAGATGGTACAGGATAAGGTGGTCAAAATGCCGAGGATACAATCAGTGCCAACTGTACCAGGGAAGCTGCTGGTGCCAACAGAATCAGCCTAAGAGAATGGAGCGACAGCATCAAAGGTTCCGAAGGTGCCGGCTATGTTAGCACAGTAGACTGCATCAGCAGCAGTAGCCTCACTGCTCGTGCTGATTGCGCAGACCATGTAGATAGTACGGAAATTTTCGGTGGTTGGGCCACGCACGCGCAGTAGCTGTCTCATGGCACTGTTGGAGTCTCATTCAGCGCACGCACAGCCAGACCCCCTCAGTTCCTTCTCTACTGTAGAGTCCTAGAAGAGAACACCAAAGTAGAGGGGAGGAGGCTGGGTAGTGGAGCACCCACAGGGACACACACATCTCGAAGAACCTCAGCCACTGCTCAAGGTAAGTAGCCCTCTCTTCTTCTTCGAGTGCTGTCCCTATGGGTGCTCCACTACAGGTGAATGTAGAGCAGTACTCCTTACGGTTGGGGGAGGGGGGAGACGACTTTGGAGTTATGTGCATAGTAGAAGTGGAAAGGACCATAAGGCCTAGTATGGCATCCACTCTGGAGTCCTGTGTAATGGCATAGTGATTGACAAAAGTATGTTCTTATGCCCATGTGGCGGCTCTACAAATTTCCAAAATGGGTACATTGTGCAGAAATGCCACAGATGTTGCCATAGCCCAAGTAGAATGGGATCTGATCCCCGCTGGGGCTTCTATCTTATGCGTGTGGTAGCATAAGAGAATGCAGTTCGATATCTACTTAGAAAGCCGCTGTTTGGATATTGCAGCACCTTTGGATCGTTCAGTCGTTGAGACAAACAGCCTTGTGGATTTACGGAAAGGTTTCATTCTGTCTAGATAGAAAGCTATAGTGTTTGGTGGGTTTGTATACTGAACTCAGCCAGCCCTGGAGACACCACATGCGTAACCTGGCATGTTTTACCACAAATGTGGTGGTGGCCATGTGTCCCAGTAGTTGTAGACAAGTCCTTGCCTCAGTTGGTGGGCAGATGGAGACAGTGTCTGAGAGGTTTGATGGCCAGGAATTTGGCATGAGGTAGACACACTTTGGCTTGAACTGAGTCTAGGTTGGCTCCAATGAAGTCTAGCTGTTGTGTGGGTACCAATGTCGACTTCTGGATGTTCAGTTGCAACCCCCGTTTTTGAAGGAGGTTGATGGTTAGTCATGTGATTGTTTCTGTCTGTGACCTTTGAGAAGGCAATTGTCTAGGTATGGGAAAAGTATGATCCCTTGTTTGCACAGGTGAGCTGCAACTGCTGCAAAGGTTTTGGAGAACACGCTTGGTGCAGTAGATAGTCCAAACGGGAGCACTCTGTATTGGAAATGGTCGTGTCCCACTGTGAATTGGAGGAATAGTCTGTGAGATGGATGTACTATAATGTGGAAATATGCATCTTATAGCTCAGTGGTTTGAGCATTGGCCTGCTAAACCCAGGGTTGTGAGTTCAATCCGTGAGGGGGCCATTTAGGGAACGTGGGTAAAAAACTGTCTGGGGATTGGTCCTGCTTTGAGCAGGGGGTTGGACTAGATGACCTCCTGAGGTCCCTTCCAACCCTGATATTCTATTATTCCATCTTGTAGGTCGAGGGCCGAAAACTAGTCCCCCTGTTCCAGCGCTGGGATTATTGTGCCTAAGGTGACCATCTTGAATTTTTGGGAGCATATGAATTTGTTGAGTTTTTGTAGGTCTAGTATCAGGCGCCATCCACCACTTTTCTTCTGGGTCAAGAAATAGTATGAATAAAAACCCTTCCCTCTGTATTGTGTTGATACTGGTTCCATAGCATCTAGCTGTCTACTTCCAGTCTTAAGAGGTGCTTGTGAGAAGAGTCCCTGAAGAGGAATGGGGAGGAGGGTAAGTGGGGGGCAAGTAAAAGGGATGGAATAGCCCAACTATATTATTTCTAAGACCCAACGGTCTTGGGTAATGCGCTCCCACGCCTGGCGGTGGTGCAGGCGGTGACCAAATGGGCAGGTAAGGGCTGGTGTCAAGAGAAGGTCATTCAGACCCTTGACCAGACTTTCAAAACTATGGTTTGCTCCCTGAAGGCTGAGACACCGCTGGTTGTGGTTGTGTCTGCCAGCATCAAGGTGGCCTATTTTTGTGTCTGCCCACCTCGTATAGTCTGGATTGAAGGCAGGTATATTGAGTATCCTTGGTTCATTGGTAGAGTTGGTACCGCTTCCTTTCAGGGGGCAGTGTATAGATATTGAGCATATGAAGAGTCACGCAAGAGTCCTTCATGGTGTGAAGAACTTCATTGATTTTGGCTGAAAAAAGTTTATCCTTGTTGAAAGGTAGGTCCTCTACCTTTACTTGTAGCTCTTTCACTATGCCGGATGACAATAGCCAGGAGGCTCTGCGCATCACTATAGCTGTGGCCATGGTACGGGCCACATTATCAGCGACATCCAGGGAGGCCTCTAGGGCCATCCTTTGACCAGTTGTCCCTCAATAAGCACAGATTTGAATTGTGCTCTCCAGTCTTCAGGGATCTTAGCGGTAAACTCGAAGAGTTTTCCATAATTGACTAAATCATACTTAGCCACGAGGGCACTGTAGTTGGCAATCCGGAATTACAATGTTGAGGTGGTGTAGACCTTGCGGCCCAAAAGGTCCAGTTGCTTATGGTCTTTGCCCTGTGGTGTAGATCAGTGTTGAGTTTGTTCGGTCCTGTGGTTAGCAGCTTAAACCACTAAAGAATTTGGTTGTGGATGGCCAAACAGGAAGTCCATTTCTTTAGCTGGCACATAATATTTTCGGTCCGCTTTTTTTCATTGGGGGGGGGGCGAGAAACAGTGGCTGGGGTCTGCCACACTATTTCTGCCGGGTCTAGAATAGCATCATTTATGGTAGGGCTATTTTCGAGGAAGAAGATGGTTGCAAGATTTTTAACAGTTTATGTTGATTTTCTTGGACTTCTTCAAGTGGGATGTCCTGGCTAATCGCTATGCATTTGAATAACTCCTGGAATTGTTTAAAGTCATCAGACAGGGTGGGTGGAGGCACCTGACGGCTTCATCAGGAGAAGAAGAATTATGTTCAGGATATACTTCCTCAGAAGCGGGTTCTTCCTCGGGTTCCTCGGCTATCTCCTCCATGGTTGGTTCAGACCTAGTTGGAGAGCACTTAGGAGAAGGTTTCGGAGTGTCCTTCTCTGATTCAGGTTGAAGCGATTTTTCCATTAGGATCATTTTTTGAGGTGGAGATCCCAGTCGCTCTCACCTTCAAGTTGCTACAGTGGACACACTTGGATGGTACATGCATCTCTCTGAGGCATCTCACACAGAGAGTGTGCCCATCGGAGCACAGCATAGCTTCTTTGCAAGAGACGCATTTTTTTAAACCAGGGGAGCCTGGCATGATCAAAGTAAAATCCCAGGTGGACCGAGAACTTTTTGAGGTTCGTGCTCCACAGGAAGCAGGGAACCGGGGAACACAGAAAAAACTAAGTACAATTTTTTTATATAACACTAACTACTTATCTAAGGAAAGTTAAACTGAAGCTAACAATTAACTATTTTGCTATCTCTAGGGGTAGACGCTGACGCACTACCCCGAGCTCCGTCTTCAGTCGAGGACGGTTGAGAAAGAATTAAGGGGGTCGGGCCGTGCGCTGAACGAGACTCCAACGGCGCCGCAAGACAGCTATTGCACACGCATGGCCCGACCACGCACTGCTACCAAAAATATCCAATTAACAGCGCCAAGACGCAATATCAGCTGAAGTGGAGCACCCACAGGGCCACACATCTTGAAGAACCTCAGTTACGGCACAAGGTAAGTAACTCTCTCTTGGCACTGACGGTGCAGACCATGTTGATGTTGCTGGTTGTCACAGCAGTGCTGAGCAACATGACTGCACCGAAGGTGCTCTAAGTGTTCCGATTGCATAGAATAAACAGTAATGCTGTTTGGATGTACTGACAGAGCCAATAGTCCTGAAGAAGCTGAAGACTAAAGAGTCTTGTAGAGGGAGATATCAAATCTCTTCCAAGACAAAGATCTGAGGAGTTAAAGGCACCAAGAGAGGTGGGGACTCTAGTGAAAGAGCTTGGTATATCGGTAATGCCAAAATAGGGCCTTTTTCATCACTCCAGAGTGGGACAGGTAAAAACACCGGACTTCATGGTCCCAGAGTCAACAGCACTGCCTCAGACAGAGCCAACGTACTCTTGTGCTTTTGATGTGCTGAACCAATTCCAGAAGACTTACTGTACAATTTCTTTGGTGATGATGTAGATTTTTGAATGCTTCTCAGGATGAGAACACTTAGAGCACTTAGATGAGACAGCGGAAGAAGATGAAGATCAATGTTTCTCATCCAACTTGTGCTTAAAGTCTTGTGCTAGAGGAGGGACACTCCTGATACAGAATCTGTCGGTTCAAAGTTAGAGTCCAGTTCTGATACTGGTCCATTAGACGGACCTTGGAACAATATTCTGTCTGCTTTTTCATTGTAGTGGGCAAGGATGTACAAATTGTGCATTTGTCCCTCACATGCCCTTCCCCTAAGCAGAATAAATATCTTTCTTGTCTATTTGGGACAGGGAACACAGCCCTGCATATAGCACATGGTTTGAAAACCAGTGATTTCTTCATAATTAACCCCTGGGATTTACTTTAAAGCTAAACTAGCTAACCTAACACTAATTAAACTAACCCTAGTATAAACAACTATTTACAAAAAGATTTTTAGGAAGCTGGCTGAACTGCAAAACTATGGGGAGCTCAGACTCTTGCCACTAGCAATGAGAAGGAAATGAGAGGATGGTGGTGGACATGCCCACTTTGCAGCCTTGGCTGGGCTCACGCACCATCTAGACATACTGCTGGCAAGAATCTCCCACTTTAGTGCACTAGAGACTCACACAGCCCTAAAGTGGAATCTAGTGCACAAATACTTGAAGGAGAACCATTATAACACAAAAAGAACAGGAGTACTTGTGGCACCTTAGAGACTAACAAATTTATTAGAGCATAAGCTTTC
>NW_020664419.1:18966376-18998587 GCF_002925995.2 Terrapene triunguis
CTTGCATCTGAAGAAGTGAGGTTCTTACCCACGAAAGCTTATGCCCCCAATACTTCTGTTAGTCTTAAAGGTGCCACAGGACCCTCTGTTGCTTTTTACAGTATTTCCTTGTTTCCCCATGCATTTGTGAACTTATTGAAACACTTCAACTATTCTAGCACTGGGCCTTTTTCTAAAGTAGAAATAGCTTATAATGTTACATTACTGGAATAACTTTTTTAAAAGTTATGTACGGTATAATTCATTTTTCCTACAAACCCACATTGAGTAAGTCTTTCATGAATGCAAAGTTGTCGCTCAGATGACTCAAACTCACATTTTATTAGTAGTAACGTTTATATTTAGAGTAATAAATACGTTGGTACCAAAACCACACTGCAACAGAAACCCTAATTACATGGAAATTCCATTTCAAATATGAATCAGGATCTTAAAATGTATCATTTCCAAACAGTATCCTTTGTTTTCCCTTTTAGCACTGAAAATAGTTTGCAAAGACTGTATAGGAGCTATAAAAATAAACCAAAACTTAAAACTAAAATAAATGTTTTATATCTTACACACATCGGTTCCCGGAACACTTTACAGAAACAAAAATAAAGTGTTGAGAAAAGGATAATCCTTTCCAGGGAGCTACAAATTAAGCAGCAAAACAAGGCAGATCACTAGAGCCCACCAAAGCCGCAGAAAAAGTCAAATGCATACAGCTCCTCACAAAGAGAGACATACATATACTGGAAACCAAAAACAGCAAATAAAGAGCATTAATGAATTGTAATACATAATGAGAATATGACCTGCCATTTAGTAATTGCACTAAATGTAGCTAAAAATGGTGGCCTTTCACATACTGGGATTAACAGATTATATCAGTAGGAGATACCCTAGTTGAAACAAAAGATGCAGCCATCTGGTTTCTTGAATCAACATAAAGTAGTGAATTAGGGAGATTACTGAGGACACATTCCAAACCATGTAGTTGTATCACTCTTAGGAGAGTGGAGACCCAAAAAAGCTATGCCATGTCAAAATAATAACACTAATACTTAACATTATCTTCAACCAGTTTTTAATCAAAAGGATCTCAGAAGACTTTACAAACATTAATTAAACCTCACAATGCTCTTCGGAGGTAAATCATATTACAGATGGGTATCTAACGATCAGAGAGATTAAGCGACTTACTCAAGGTCACATAGCAAGATGCTGGCAGAGCTTGGAATAAAAACCAGAATTCTCAACTCCCCATTATTTTTCAAGCACCCAAAAGTATACTAGGCACCTGATAAAACAAGTGAAAAGAGAGTCTTTAGTCTAAAGAGCATACAGACTAAAATGTACAAAATGTAGTCAGTGAGGGTCATAGACAAAGGGGGAAGAGGAACAACAAAAGTAAGGCAGGTACACAACTTGACAGTTATTATTTTGCTCGTTTTAGCTGTTAGCTATTTCCCCTCACAGAAGAAAGGTCAGAAGGCGTTTTACAGAGAACTTCTAATTTGGGAAGGAGGTGGCCTGGCAAACAAACAGTTTCTGAGAGGAAGATCCAAGCATAAGGGCAGCTTGGAATAGAGGGGCTGTCAGTGTTGGGGTGAGGAAGATGCAGAAGTGGGGATGCAAAAAAAAAAAACAAGCAAATGAGTGGAAGGGATGCAATGTATGAAGGAGAGAATACAAAAGGAGAGGAGGTCAGAGATGAAAGCAGGGATTGCGTGATACAGGGCCTTAAAGGCAAGAAAAAGAGTCAATGTGATTCCCATCAGCTGCTCCACCTACTGAACCAAATTCATCCTCTCCCAAGAAAATGAGGGTTATTCACAGCAGCCCCAAAATTAGGCTTTTCACATAGCACCCATGTATAATAAGGAACCATTAGTTCAGGGCTTGAAAAGTGTAAGAGTACGTCTATTAGCCTGAAGACTAAACCAACTATAGCCCAATAAAAAGGACCAGTGAGGTCCAATGACAACAGCTCCAGCCCCTCAGTCCCCCTCCCTCCCCGCGGGCCGCCAGCCCCTGTTCCCCTCCCTCCCCCCGGCTGCCAGCCCCTCAGTCCCGCTCCCTCGCTCCCTCCCCCCGGCTGCCAGCCCCTCAGTCCCGCTCCCTCCCCCCGGCTGCCAGCCCCTCAGTCCCCCCTTTCCTCACCCACTCCTTCCTCGTGTGTGGAAGCTGCTCTACACCCGCCGCTCATCCTCTTCCCTTCCCCTTCCCCATAGAGCCTACGCCCCCCTCCCCACACACTATCACCTTATCCCTTCCCCAGTATGCGGAGGAGCCAGAGCCAGCCTGGCTCCCCCCACCCACGCGGGGTGCGTAGGCTCCTCTGCCCCCTCTCCTCCCGTGTGTAAGGAGGTTTTTCCTCTGCTCCCGACCCCGGTAACCGTTGGGGTTCGAACCTTACCGGTTACCCGGCGCCGCGATGAGGCGGCAGCGGGGAGAGCGCGCGCCGCAGACAACAGCAGCTGTGCGGGGGTAACGAAAGGCAACAGCTGTGGGGAAGCGCGAGCTCGAGAATGAGGCAGAGCCGCGGCGGCAGCAACAGCGCGCGGCCGGGATAGAGAGGAGGGAACAATGCGCGGCCAGGATAGAAGGGAGGAAAAAGGGGCCGTGCTTCAAACGACGCTCCGCCCTAGCCCGAGAAAAGACATACGGAGCTTCGTCATCACATCAGTTACCATCTTCCGTCAGATTTAAGGGGGCTGCCTCCCACTAGACTACATGAAGAGGGGCGGGCGCTACATTTGATGGATGGGTACTTTATCCAATGGGAAAAGAGGTGAGGCGGGATTACGTTAGATGGGCAAGTCTCTACCACAATAGGAGTCGCTGACTTGATGCTGTCCTGTTTGATTGACGTCCCTGTCCCTGAATTGGAAGAAGGGAAAACGTGGGCGGGCTGAGTGTGAATTGAGCTTCTCTTATACCCAATGGCTATGGTGCGAAGGCAGGGCTCAGTTTGATGGGCATCTGGCCTACCTAATAGTTGTGGTACATAGACGGCATCAACTTGATCGGCTCCTCTGCTGCCCAATGGGCGTGTGGCAGAGTCTGTTTATCGCGTGATGGGCTAGCCAATGGGCGCGCTGTAGAGATGGTCTAAGCGTCTCTCGTGCTCCTTCTTTTCCCTAATGAGGGGGCCCCTCCGCTCCACCTGAGACCCGCTTGCTGGCTGGGCCCCTCGCAACGCGTGTGGGGGCCGGGGGCTGTAACGTGATGAGCCGAGACCCTGCGAAGGGAGAGGGAAGGCTCTGGCCTCGGTCGCGGGGTGAGGCGGCAGCGGCGGGTCCACCCAGCGGCTGCTGCGCAGGGCGGCCCGGGCCTGCCTGGTAGGTACAGGGAGAGGCGGGGCCTCTCGTCTCCTGGTGCCGGGGACGGGTTCCCAACCGGGGGGGACGGGGCTAGCTGCTGTTGCGGGGGCTGAACCCTCTGTCCGTGCCGAGTGCGGGAACATCACAGGCCGTGCGGGCCGCAGAGGGGGCGGGCTGGACTCAGCCCTGCGGACGCGGGAGGGAGGGAGGGAGGGCGGGAGCTGGTGCACGGAGAGGACCCCGCCCCCGAGCCTTTGGGAGCTGCCGGTTGGCTGAGGCGTCCCGCTGCGCCAGGAACCAGAGCAGCGGGGAGAGTGAGGCGCAGAGGGCAGCGCAGCTGGCAGGCAGCGCGAAGCCTCCCCTTCGACCCAGGGGAGCTGCGAGTCCGGCCAGGGCGGAGATGAACGGCCGGGGCAGGGGCGCCATTTCGGGGGTGGGCAATTTTTACCATGTTTCCTGGGGCTACTTAGGAACTTGAAAAAACTCGGTTTTTTTGACAGGAGCCGTGTCTCTAATTCCTTTATAAAAGAAATTTAAATAAATATTAGACCCACTCAGCTCTAATCACATGTTCTGACATCTTGTGGCAAGTCACTTAAGGGACACTGGTTAGGTTTGAAATTTTAATGTAGATTCTTCTTACTTTATTACTAACTCTGTGGAGAGAGAGAGAGAGAGACCCTGTCAGGCCCCCTCACCTCTGGGAGGAGAGCGAGGAACAGATACATCTGGGTTCTATATAAGAACATCAGTGGCTATACTGGGTCAGACCAATGGTCCATCTAGCCCAGTATCCTGTCTTCCAACAGTGGCCAATGCCAGGTGCCACGGGGGGAATGAACAGAACAGGCACCAAGCAATCATCAAGTTACCCTGTTACCCACTCCCAGCTTCTGGCAAACAGCGAGGAACATGCAGAACATGGTGTTGGATCCCCGCCCATCCTGGCTAATAGCCATTGCTGGACCTATTCTCCATGAACTTAACTAGTTCTTATTGGAACCATTATAGTTTTGGCCTTCACAACATCCCCTAGCAAAGAGTTCCACGTGTTGACTGTGAAGAAATACTTTTGTTTGTTTTAAATCTGCTGCCTACTAATTTCATTTGGTGACTCCTAGTTCTTGTGTTATGGGGAGTAAATAATTCCTTATTATTCTGTTAACTTTTTTAATTGCCATTGTACATTGAGCAGGTGTTTTCAGAGAACTAGCCACAATGACTCCAAGATTTCTTTATTGACAGGTTCAGCTAATTTAGACCCCATCATTTTATATGTATAGTTGGGATTGTATTTTGCCAAGTGCATTACTTTGCATTTATCAGCATTGAATTTCTTCTGGCATTGTGTTGCCCAGTCACCCAGTTTTGAGAGATCCCTTTATAACTCTTCGCAGTCTGCTTTGGACTTAACTATCTTGAGTAATTTTGTACTATCTACACATTTTACCACCTCACCGCTTATCCCTTTTTCCTGATCATTTATGAATATGTTGAATAGGACTGGTCCCAGTACAGACCCCTGAAGGACAGCACTGTTTACCTCTCTCCAGTCTCACCTTTTAGTCCTACCCTTTTGTTTCCTATCTTTTAACTGAAGTGCCTGGCAGTGCTTTTAGGATCATCTAATGATCCTTAATCTACTTTAATGATAAGCCTTTTGTTATCTTAATCACCCTGCCTCTGTTTATAAACAAACTTCCTGCCCCGAAGGCTATGCTGCTTCCAGCTTCAGAACTTACACATATCATACTCAAGCTGTTGCAGTTAGGAGCTCTGTCTGGGGCTACAGTGAGTAGACCTTCCCTAGGAAACTCAGGGGCGGAGGGGCTAGAGCTCTCCCCTACCCCCCAGGGTGGGCCAGGGGTGGAGACTCACGCACTTCAGGGAACATTAGTGACTCACAAGCACCTTCTGCCGCGGCGGAACCCTGCTGACACAGAGGATAGGAATACAGCTGCTGCCTGCTCCAAGTAATTGCTCTGGGTGGGGAACAGACCACAGCAGTGCAGGGAGGGCCCTGAGGCGTTCATGATATCAGAAGTCAGCTATGAATTCCAGAACCCTGCTCCTCCTAATTGGCCGGGCCTAACTGCAGGAAATGCTCCTCTAGACTCAGGCTTGGTTGGCCTACACGTGATACTTATAGCGGCATAGTTGTGTCACAGGGGTGTGGGGGGAAAAAAACACTGACATAACCCTCACTCTTGATGTATCCATCAGCAGAAGTATTTGTCCATCAAAGTAGCCAACATCATTCAGGGAGTGCTGTTCCTACCTTGACAGAAGAAAACACTCCTATCAGTGTAGGCCAGTGGTTTTCAAACTATTTTTCTGGTGACCCAGTTGATGAAAATTGTTGATGTCCATGACCCAATGGAGCTGGGAATGAGGGGTTTGGGGTATGGGAGGGGCTCAGGGCTGGGGCAGAGGGTTGGAGTGTGGGGGTGAGGGATGTGGGGTGGGGCTGGGAATGAGGGATTCAGGGTGCGGGAGGGGGCTCTGGGGTGGGGCAGAGATGGAGGGGGTCAGGGCTGGGGGTGCAGGCTCTGGGGTGGGGCTGGGGATGAGGAGTTTGGGGTACAGGAGGGGGCTCAGGGCTGTGGCAGGGGATTGTGGTGTGGGAGGGGGTCTGGGCTGGGGGGTGGAGATGAGGGGACTGGGTGCAGGAAGCGGCTCCAGGTTTGGGGGGGCTCAGGGCTGGGGCACGGGCTTACCTCGGGCAGCTCCCGGTCAGCAGCACAGCCAGGGTGCAGAGGCAGGCTTCCCGCCTGTCCTGGTACTGCGGACCGCACCTCACCCCGGAAGCGGCCAGCAGCAGGTCTGGCTCCTAGACGGAGGTGTGCAAGCGGCTCTGCATGGCTTTCGCCCGTAGGCACACACACACCCAGCTCCCATTGGCTGGTCCTGCTGCTGGCCGCTTCTGGGGCATAGCGCGGTGTCGGAACAGGTAGGGACTAGCCTGCCTTAGCCGGGCAGCACCGCCGATGGGACTTTTAACGGCCTGGTCGACGGTGCTGTCCAGAGCCGCCGCGACCCAGTCCCTTCCATTCCGTGACCCAATTCTGGGTTACGACCCATGGTTTGAAAACCACTGGTGTAGGCTATGTCTACACTCCAGTCTCCAGCATATAGCCATAGAGTAAGGGTTTATTGATTTAGGGAGTTATTCTGGATTAAACGAATTTGGAATATGCCATTTATGAGGGAGTAAGAGCATCCACTAAAACAGTTAATCTACTTTAAATTAACACCCTATTTTATTCCAGATCAGTTTTCAGGGACAGACAAGTCCTAATATCCCAAAATAAAAGGGATGTCCATGATTCTTGCTGTTGGTGCCTTCAAGCCAGCAAAAGGAGGCTGTGAATATGAAATGTCCCAAATAACGAGGCAACTGACAATAACTTGTTCCCCAAGAGCAGAGAATAACAACTGTACACTATATGCCAAAAACACAACAGAAGATGGCATTTCTTTCCATCTGGATAATTAGTTGGAGCTAGTGAATGTCAGTAGTTTTCTTTCCCTAAAAAATGTAAATGTTCATTTTTAACTCCAGAGAAATAAAATGCTTTAGCCTAGTAAGATAGATTTGTGGCTAAAGCCATTCAATAAGGTAAAATGCCCTTATTGAAGAAAGTTTTCTTAGTTGAAGAAAATTGGTCAGGACAATCATTCTTAACATTCAGTGCTACATGAATTAGGTGGTTCCTTGAACTAGAACATTGTTTTAGGATATCCTTATCCTTTTAAAGGTGAGTATAACAGTTTTTAAAAAAACTGTTTAAAAGTCCAAATCATTAATATACTATTACCAAAACATTAACCTTTTCTTACCTGCCGAGCTCTACGTTCAGGTTCTTCCCTTGTTCCGTGCATCAATATTTCCACTAAAATAAATGTGAGCTGTGCGCGCACACATCCTCCAAGAGCAAAATTTTGACTTCAAGAAACCTAAAAGAGCAGACAAGATTTCTGCATTTCTTGGACTATATCATGCTCCCTACATCCCTATGTGGAGAGGAGACTCCATGCTTAGTTTTCAACTCCTCATTCAGAGTGTGTTGCCTTTTTCTGTGGCGCATTCTCTGCAAGAGGATATTTCCTCATAGCACAGTTCCATTGGAGCCATCCTGCCTGAGTGCTGGGGGCCAGTGGTGGTGCAGGGATAGAGGCTTCTACAAGATCTCCTGGGATCTGACAAATTTGTCTCACTTAGGTAAAGGATCAACCCCAAACCCCCCTTTACAGGATACAATGAGGAAACCTATAAGGAATTCTAGTAGAGATTTCCATACAAAAGCCCCTCTTCCATGGTTTAACATGTTTTGGAGGAGGGGGAAAGGAGGAGAGATGGATGATCTAATCCCTTGTTATTAGGTCACTATTTTTATGGGAAGGAAGTTGTCCGTTTGGTATATGTAAGTGTTTTGGCCATACATATCTTGTTAAGTATTCCTTCTTTGAAGAACATATTTAAACTGCTGGTTTTTATTCACTTTTTTACATCTAATTTTTCTTTCCAATACATTTCTCTAATAATTTTTCTCAACTGGGGGAAATTTAGCCCCTTTGAAGCACCAGATATATAAATTATTAGTTGGGACTGTCATTGTCTATATTGAATATAATCAGGTCAAGATCATTGGTCAATGGGCAGCTTCCAGTCCAGTGATTAACTCATCTTTATCCATCATAATGTGGTCCAAAACAGTTCTTGTGTTGGGTGCAGTATCTTTTTGTGTTAGAAAATAGTCATTTATAAGTTTATAAACTCCAATGTTTTACTACCAGCTTCACAAAACCTCCATTTCATGCCTCTCAAATTGAAGTCCTCCATAACAACCATTTTTTCCCCCATACATTAAACAGGTACAAAAGGAGTAACTTAGAGGACAGTTTAAGAACAGCCTATTTCGATTTGGTGGTCTATAACAGATCTCCCCAGTAATTAGCACAGTGATCTATAAGCAGTCAAGATCCTATAGTTTTGCATTAATCATAACTCTAAAACAAGTAATGGTGTCACTATCCTTCCTAAACAGGTTATAACTAATGATACTTGACATTCCAGACCTGTGACTTGTCCCACCTGTTTCATTAAGGTCAATATCAATTTTCTATTCATTGAGAATTTTCAGTTCCTCTTGCTTGTTACCCATACTTCTAGCATTGTTAAACCATTTCTTCTCTTCGCAAACTTTCCCACATCTGTTCAATGTGTTCGGAACATGTTGAATTTGAGTTCTTACCACATTTGCCTCCTCCACTCTCACCTTTGTTTGTTAGGTTAATGCTTTCCAGGCTGCTTCTGCTAGTCTCCAGCTGAGAAATTTAGCCCCCGTTACCCCCAGCCTGTGAGATGCAGGCCATCTCGTTCATAGTGCTCCCTCTCCCACTGGAATGTGGCCTACTGTTCCACAAAACATCCACTAGTAGTGCAGCCAGCAATTCATCTCCTTCAACTTTCTATTCATGGGACCAGAAGGATCTATGAGAATATCACTTGGTCTTTTATCTTTTTCAGCTCCTTTTCAAAATCTAAGTCTCTTGTAATCTGTATAGTTCCATGTGATGCCAAGTCATTGGTTCTAATGTTTCATCAGCAGTGGAGATTTGCCAAATTACTTCATAATCCTGTCCAATCATGCAATTACATGTCAAATATTTGCTCCAGGGAGACAACACACCATCCTGTTATCCTTCTGTCCCTTGCTGAGTTCTCTCTCCACTCTTCTTAATATGGAATCACTAATGACAATTGTTTGCATTTTCAGGATGATTGAATAACCTGTCACAAGGCAAACAGCTACCAAACTGCAAGGATGCCCATCAGCTATGTCCCCTATAGCTTTCTGTTCCATTCCTCCAGAAAGAGAGTTCCTCGATAGTTGACTTACTGGTTATCTGATAACTATTTGATCATTCTAGCCAGGCTGAATGCCTCCTAGCTCTGTGTCACAAGTGGTCAGTTTGTTTCTTGGGTTTCTACTCTTTCTAGTTCCCTTATTTCCAATCCTTCCCCTTGTGGTGTCTGTGGCAACAATTGCTGAATCTGGTTATCCAAGAAGTAGTCGCCTTTTTGGATGATGTGTGTTTATGAAACTATCATTTCCAGACCACATTTCCTTGATAGTACCCACACCAGCCAGGCAGCATTCTTGTTTTATCCCTTGACAGCAGCTTGTGTTGTTTATCCCTTTCTATGAGAATTCAGAATCAGACCATGTGGGAGAAGTACATTCAGAAAACAATGGGTCTCTGCACTCAAGTAGATAGGAATAGCTTTTTCTGTCTCCTGGGCAAAGCTCCTTGCCTCTGAAAGATTAAATCAGAAGAAAGTTGTACCAATCTGAATATGTGCTGTTAGGCAACTGAGGTCCTCTTTGGAAAAATGTCTGTTTGACTTTCTGAAATCACCACCTGATAGAGAGTGGGAGAGAAATAGTGGAAGCAGAAAAATCTGTGTAACCATGGATCTAAAATACATTTCTGAGGATGTGGGTAGGAGGGGTTTGGTATTCGTGAAATCACTTGTCTGTCTTTTCTGCTTTGAAATTTGCTCTCTAATATTGTAGAAGCAGGTCATATATAGGGCTGTATGTAGGAGCCCTCAGAACTCCAGCTCTTGTGACACCAAGCTAAAATCATGAGCAACTGGAGCTGTGAATAGGGAACAAAATAAACTTAGATTGTAATTGGAGTCTGTGCATACACACCATATCCAGTTCAGTGGGGCATTGATCCCTGACTGCCCTCTAAGCACTACTGTAATACAACTGATGTCCGAGCCAACACTAACTGTGCAAAGGGTTGGGTGCCTATTGGCTAAGTTATCACAAAAATTGTCCTTAACCTTTATTAAGTTTCCCTTAGATCATTCCGTCTGAGCAGCAGTTTGCAGGACATTTCAATGAGTGTCTTTGCTATCTACAAGAGCAGCATCCATTTTAGAGAAATTTGCACACTATTTGTGCTTTGGCAGCAACTAAGTAACATAACACCTCTGTGTATGTCATAGTACTGGAAAAAGTGTTGATAATGTGTTCAGCCTTGTACAAACCAACAAATACAGTTTCTGCTTTGGAGACCACAATCTAGAGAGATTCACAAAGATGACAGGCTGCACAGAGAAGTCCAAAGTTAAGGATAATTTAGGATTAAGGCTTCTATAGTTTAACTGTAAATTGCTGTATTTGCTCTGCAGAATATGTTTTGTTAGGGACATGAGAGGTTGGGGGGCTTGGCTTATTGGCTTACAAAAGCATTCAGGTTTGAGTGGCGAATTCATTTGGGAAGAGGACCAGAATTAAAATGCTCAGTGTTAAGACTTGTATCATGGGAAGAACAGAGTCAAAAGGGAAATGAGAAATATGGTCTACTATCTAGGTAAGGTGGGATTGTGGTGGGTTCTGAAAGCAAGAACAAAAAGTGAAACTTTTGCATGTGAAACTTCAAGATATATTCCATATGTTCTTGATGTGCCATTTGACTGTTTTTTTTCCCCCCTTGTCTTAGGTTGTTGCTGACAGTTGGGGGAAAAAGACTCCCTATCAAAGCTGTTTAAATGAGAATGTCCCTGGCGCAGAGAGTGCTGCTCACATGGCTTTTCACATTACTCTTCCTGATCATGTTGGTGTTAAAATTGGATGAGAAAGCGCCATGGAACTGGTTTCTTATCTTTATTCCAGTTTGGATATTTGATACTATCCTACTCGTTATGCTAATTGTAAAAATGGCTGGGCGATGTAAGTCTGGCTATGACCCTCGCAATGGTTCTCAAAATGTAAAGAAAAAGGCCTGGTACCTCGTCGCAATGCTGCTTAAATTAGCTTTCTGCCTTGCCCTCTGCGCTAAACTGCAACAATTTACTGAAATGAAACTAGTGTATGTCTTTATCCCCTTATGGGCCTTACTCCTGGGGGGGATGATTGAGCTTGGATATAACATCTTCTACGTACGAAGAGACTAAGTTGTAACAAAACTTTTTCAAGTTGACCAGTATCAAATTACTGGATCATCCTATCTTGGTACAAGCTTAAACTTCACACAGCAACTACAAATGTCAATCTGAAAATTTTATTTAAGACAGGCTGGTATTAAAGTGGATTTGTTCAGTTCTTTTTTTAGAACTGTCACAAATATCGTCATGTAAATAAAGTATGTTTGACTTCAGCTGTGTTTCTAAACATGACTTAATTTGTTAAAACAGAATTCATGTATTTTTGTGACACACAGCTTCACCGCCTCAAAGCTACTAGACCTTCCATTCTAAAGAGTGCAACCTGTTTAAATTCTGGGAGGAGGATTTAGTTTTCCACTACATATTGTACTATAAGTTCCAGGGAGCTACTTACAATAGTTCTAATGTACTAAATTTCCTTTTGAGCATTGATAACAGCTGAAAGTAATTAAAATGGGGCTAATAGCCCTGCCTATTACAATTGCCTGACACTTCACATAAGATGCTGTTTTTCTGTAATTTACAACTATGCCAGACTAACAGTTCAGGCTGAAATTTTCCAAGGGGTTTCTGCCTCAGAATGATTTTTTAGCTAATTATTTTTGGCAAATATGGTTCAGCCATTTCTGAGACAGGTTCTCTTTCAAAAACTCTAGCACTCCTGGATTTTGGAGCAAGGAATTTGAAATGGGGGAGGGAGTCACTGTGTGTCAGGGATGTGCCTTTTTTCATTCTTCGTGACCATCTGCACAAATTTGGACAAATTATAAGCCTTTGGGCAAAAAATGTTTGCACATGTTTAGTAGAGGCTTGAGCTAAAAATCTCAGAAGATTCAGTTCCCACTCAGACCTCTCACAGCTCCTAGTGCTGACCAGAGTGTTCATGTAGCATCCCCACAAAGCCCAGGGCAACAAGGGTGAAGTCAAACTCCAAGTAATAGGTGCTCTGGGGCTAACGACTGAAAATAATACCTGGGAGCTTATCTCTCCTGTGCTGACAGTGACCTCCCTGCTGACACCAAAGCAGCCTAGCGGAAGCTATGTGATGCAAGTGGAGAGAGGACAAGACCCAGACCTAGGAAATTGTGGAGTAGATTAGTAGAAAGAGCCTGGGGGTGGGAACTGGGCCTGTCCAGCTAAGGAGACTAGGTCTGTAACCTAGCAGGCACCTAGTGGGCCTGGGGGAAAGAGAGACATCAGGCAAGCTAGGGGAGATGAGGATGCTGAAATTAGAGGAGATACCCAGGGAGGGAGACTGACTGGGAGCCAGTGGGGATGGGAATGTGTGTGTCCAGGGGTTAAGGGAGTGTGTAGCTGGAGGCTATGAGAAGGAAGAAAGAGATCAGGGCGTGGGAGAGAGAACTGGGAATGGGCAAGGAGATGGATAAGAATCCTGAAGAGTGGAGAAGACTGACTAGGTTAGAAAACTGGGACAAAAGGCCAGTGGTGTGGTAGACACTGGACAAGTTAGGAGAGAGAGGCAAAAAAAAAAAATCAAGCTTAGGGGGAAATGGGTAGTATATTTTATGCCTAGTAGACACACTGCTCCAGTGCCTGGAATGGAACCCAAGATCCAAATCTCACCATTCTTTGTCAGCAAACATTTGAGACCACCACTGGTAAAATGTCCATCCCCTTCTAGATGTGATCCACCTATAGAATGATTTCCTACTACTGCTATCAGTTACTTAGCTCTAGTAGCAGAGGTTTGTATGGTGGATGTAAAGATCTCAGTCCCTGAGGCTGAGCCCTGTAGTTTTCACTATTATGCCTTGAGGGGATTTGTTTTCTCAGTTTACTTTAACTATTTAGAAAATTACAGGCAAAGGTACAAAGTCAAGCAGTCAAAAATTAGGAAGGGCTGGAATTAAGATTGCCTCTGAAACCTTATTTCAGCCCCTTTTTGCGTGAGTGTCAGGTCCAGTTGAGAAGATAAAGCCACTAGGTTCCATGTGTTTTAAGCCTCTGGCATCCGAACCAGTGACTTTAGGCACAGCCCTGCCTTAGGACCACGCAACACACTCATGTTTCTGATCTATCCGAAGAGCTGCAACCACACGGCCTGCTGCACCCTCACAGGAAACAGGTCTAAGGCCCCAAACTCCCCTTGACAGAACTCTACCTTAAGGTGTGAGCTTTTTCATTTACCTCTTCAAAGGGCAGATGACAGCTGTAGCATATAAGAGCATTTCTACACTACAAACTTTGGTTAAGGCAAGTTACATTGGCATATAGTCAGTGAAATTTATATCATTTGGGCATATTTGGTTGCTTGTAGCAGCATTGTGCTTACCAGGAGCACTTGTGTTGATATAAAGGGTGGTGCACCATGGGTAGGTATTCTAGTGTGCCATGTATCGCTGTCCAGTAAATGCCTTTTGAGTTATATTTGCAATGTTTATGGGATAGTAATGACTCACCCAGGTATCTCCAGGAGCTAGCGTTCAGCTTCCCAGCATGCAACTGTCTCCATCCCATAATCTCATTCCTATCCCATAATATTTTCAGCTTATTTAAAAAAAAAAATCACACAAACACATGCAGAACTTTTCAGTTTCTGCCACTCTGAAAGAAGTATGGAGCACCCAGAGCTTTGCACTATTCTCATGAATGTTGCAAATACATGCCATGATTCTCCTGTATCTGCAGACTCTAGGAAGTACCACAACAACCAGGGACGTGACAATTTCTTTGAGGGCAATTTGCTGAAGGATAACAGAAAACATTTCAAGGTTGTTTGGTGGCATTCATGGAGAAGCTGCAGATGGTGGAGTGCTGCGTCTGGGCCTGGAAACAAGCACTCTTTAAAGTGACTCTAGTTCAGGCACAAGAACATCTTTGAAATCTCACATATCATCTTTGGCAGTTCCAGAGGGTAAATCTTACCAAGTTTTTCCTCTGTATGGGTACTTTAGGATTTTGAACCTAGATCTGACAGGTTCTTTGTCTTCAACTCTCTCAATAGATGTACATGGCTCCAGAATTCAGGTATTTCTATAAAATATCAAGTCAATAGATGAACTTACAACGGTAGGTGATCTTTAGTTTTAAAACTGATGAGCTCTTGGAGAAACTAAAGGCCACCAGATCTCCAGTTGAGTCAATCAGTTCCTCACAAAATTCTCTTTCAGAAGTCAGCAGGTGTGATTTCAGTAGAAATCTTCATATCTGTCTATGTACAGAGACCCAGACAGTCTAGGAAAAAATTTTGCCATATCAAAAAAGGTAAAGTTTGTTCTTCCCTCGCCTCTGCTCCCTCAGCAGCAGATGTTGCAACATCCAGCATTCTCAGACTTGCTGCCTAGAGGATCCCAAACCAATTGTACGATTTAAATCTTCACTTTCTTTTCCTTCTCCTTTTTGGAGACAATTCGTCCCCAATTGTTTCAGGTATGACAAGTTATTTAGTCAAACTGCTCTGTACTAGAAATCAAACAGAACAGACACTTCAAGATCATACCAAAATCCAGTCCTTCCTCTCCCCTAGGGGTCTTTTCATGAAAAACTGATGCAAAAAGTGGTCTTGACCCTACTGAAAATTGAAATCTGGAGACAGAAGTAGTACAAGAGCCTTGGAGGGGAGAAAGAATGATTTTATTCCTAGCAATGTCTTATTTCTAATAGAAACTGTCTTACACATTCTACTGCATCTCTGCAAATTGAAAAAATGCCTATGCAAAAATTCTGCTCATTGGAGAAACCATGCACAATATCTCCTTTCAGCTTTTAGGACTGGTTTGCCCCAAATTCTTGAGAGGGCTACTTCCATAGTGTTGTAAGGACAAGACAAAGTTCCTCCAGTTCATAGTAGACAAACACCCTTGCAAACCTCATAATATTCATTAAGTGCTCAAATGTTCTCAGACTCATCTGCATCACCCGAATCTGCAGGTGTAGCCAGATCTAGATGAATGGCTCACAACAGATTCCCACCAGAGGTCTTATCCACCTGGTGCCAAGGTGGGAAAGACTGGTCAGGAGAAAAATCTTACATGAAGTCTGATGGATTCCAACAGGTTGTAGTTAGAGTTCATATTCCTGGGGGAATTCTGCGCCACTGCACAATCCAGAATTTTGCAGAAAGTAATGCTGTGCACGCAGAATTTCCTTTCCTCCACAAAAATTGGCTGCAATGCTGCTGGGGGCTGCTGGACCTGCATGCCCTGAGGGAAGGAGACAGCAGTGTGCAGGAAACTCCACAGAAGTCTGGAACCCAGCATCAGGCTGTTTCTTCCTCTGGATCCCTGGCCTCTGAGGGGTAGGGGGGTGTCTGGGTTGGGGGGGCACAGCTGGGCTCTGGGGGAGCCTATTGCTGGGCTTTTGTGGGGAAGAGGTGTGGGTATCTGGGCAAGGAGGTGCGTGGCTGCGCTCTGCAGGGTGTATGTGTGGGTATCTGGCCAGGGGGCCTCCACGGCTAGGCTCTGTGGGGAGGGGTTGTGGTTATTTGGGCTGGGGGGCCCTGCAGCTAGGCTCCAGGAGGGGGAGTGTGCAGGTATCTGGGCTTGCAGGGGCCCTGCAGCTGGGCTCAGGAGTGGGAGGGGACAGAGAAACAGGAACTGGGTTGTCATAGGGGTTTCTTTAACTCTACTCCCAGGGAAATTATTTGTGTGTGTCTGCATTGTCAGAGACAAACTTGTGACAGGTATTTTGAAATAAACTACCAAAATAATTGAAACTGGTGTGATTATGTAGTGTTATGATAAATAATATTTGCAGAATTTAAAATATTGTGCACAGAATTTTTAATTTTGTGGTGCAGAATTCCCCCAGGATTAAGTTCAGCACAACAGATGACAGTTCTTTGTCCTCCAATGTCTCTTCCACCAGAGCCTTTGAAGGCTCCTGGTGCTTTGGGCAAGATGGACTATGTGGGCACCTCACTACAGATAACCAATGTAACCATCCCAGATCTGAGGAAGCTCTTTCTGGGATCCTAGGAAACTAGGTACATTTGGTGAGACTCTTGTCAGAGGTCTATTACCATGCAGTTTCTTGGAACCACTAGCACTTAAGAGGTACTTTCCTTGTTTTCATCTGCAAAACTTTAGAGTCCTGGTCCTGGTGCTTCCTAAGGAGACATTTTAACAAGAGGATGACCCCTTTCAGCCTGGTATTTCATATCAGGCTTAAGCACTGAGGGAGCCTTAGCCGTCATGCTACTTGTGCTTGGAGACACCTTTCCAGATCTCCCATTCTCATGTGCTACTTGATCCTCTTAAGTAGAGGGTGCTATTGTCCTTTTGGGACCCTTTTTGTGAAGGCCTTACGGGAATTGATGTTACAAGGATACCATTCCCCAAGACAGAGACATGAAAAGTGGTTTTTATTTGAAACACAGAACATTGCAGGGAACGGGAAATACCTCAAACCATTTTTAGATGAATCCATCTAGCACATATTTAATTAAAGTAAAAAACTAAAATAAAACCAAGACCTTTCAGCCTAAACTCTAAATTCCAACTCTTCTTTCTTCTCCTCTATACTGCTGTCATCTACTGTCTGCCCAACTCCTCCCTGTCAGCTTTTCTCTCTGATTTTGACTCCTGACTTCGTCTGTTCCTCTCCTCACTGTGACATTCTATACCTTGGGGGAATACCCTGTAACCCCCATACTCCTCATTTATATACAATTGTGATCTTGCATATAAAGCATGCCATGTAAGGTATCGGGAAAGTTTATGATCTGGTGAAAGTAACGGTTCTATCTAAATATGTATATCATTAATGCATATGAAGTTATGAGACAGTGTTGTATGGTTGTCACTAAAATATGCTGTGGGTTTGGGAACCGCCAAGATAGTAGCTCTCCAGAGACAATGACAAGGGAGGTAATCAGTGCCTGGGTGGGTGCTGAACAGCAGACTTCACCAGTCATTGTCCAGCAGAGGAGTTACAATTCAGTGACTCACCTGCATAAGGCCACACCAGGGGAATTGCTCAACCTTGCCTGGGGACTCTGCCATGCCTCGGCCCACACCGCTTCCCGCAGCCCCCATTGGCCTGGAACAGTGGGAGCTTGATCGGTCAAACCTGTGGACACTGCAGGTAAACAAACCGTCCCAGCCTGCCAGCGGATTTCCCTGACGGGCCACGGGCCAAAGGTTGCCAATCCCTGCTCTAGAACCTCACATCCAAACTTTGTCTGGAGTTTTGCAGATTATTTCTGTGTAACATCTCTAAGGGCAGGTCTACACTTACTTCCTGGTCCGGCCGTAAGCAATCGATCTTCTGGGATCGATTTATCGCGTCTTGTCTAGATGCGATAAATCGATCCCGGATCGATCCCGGAAGTGCTCGCCGTCGACGCCGGTACTCCAGCTCGGCGAAAGGAGTACGCGGCATCAACGGGGGAACCTGCTGAATTTGCGTACCTTAGTTCGAAGTGGGGGGTTAATTTGGACCAGGCCTAAGATGTGACCTTTTCTGTCCACCCACACAGCTAAAACTCTCATCCAAGCTCTCATCTCACTTTGATTAGTTTTCTCTCTGGCCTTGCCCATATCCATTCAGATTGCAGAGATCATTTTCCTAGCTCATCACTTTGACTATGTCACCCTCCTCTCTTTGAATCCCTTCACTGACTTCCCATTCTCTATCTGATCAAACATAAGCTGCTTTAATTTTCAAGGTTCTGCACAGTCAGTCCCTACCCCACCTATCATCTTATTCTCTATCAAGACCTTGGTGCTTGCCTCTGATCAGCCTTCCCTGCCCACTTACTAAATTTTCAAACACCTTCATGCTTTCTCCCATGCTGCCCCACATGCTTTGGAGGTGCTCCCCATAAACATCCATAAAGCTATCTCATCCACTTTCAGATCCCTCCTCAAAACTCTCCTCTGCCATGCCTACATAAAACTTCACAGTGGTTAGGCTGCTGGTGTGCAGAGACCACTGCCTACACCATGCTTACCAATATTATCTGATTACTTGCATTCCCCCATTTGCCTGTATCCATCATTTGCCTCTTGTTTTACTTAGATTTTTTGTTCTTTGTCTGTACCATACCTAGCACAATGAGGTACCCCATGGCTAGGGCTCCAAGGCACCATGGTAATACAAATAATAATAATAAGCTAACAATGTAAACCACTTTTACAATTATTTACAAGTAGATTTGATTATCACAGAAGAGGAGAGGTTAGTTCCATGACTGCTCAAACTGGTGGAAAGAGAGAGAGGGGAGAACAGAAGTCAGTCTGTAGAAGGTAGTGTTTAAGGGAATTGTATGCACTGCCTTACTCCCAACTAAGGCTCAACAAGATTATGTGGCTTAAACTTTCATCTACAGAATTGTTTTCTAAATGTAACTCTGAACCTGTTTGGAAAATGGAAAGAAATTAGCCCCAGAATTTTCAAATGGAGGAGGTTTTTTGTTTGTTTGTTTGTTTAAAAAAGTGTATGAAATAAACATCTTAATTTTTAATGCAACTTTTTTTACACTCATCTCTCTAGTGGTCATACATATTTTTCTCAACATTTCCAAAAATTATCATTTTTGGGTTCAAAACATGAGAAACTTCAGTTCAAAGTTAGAATGAGCATATGAAAGTAAGGATTTATGATTATATTCCCATAAATTTAACTGCAACCCTTTTAATAATCACTGCACTCGAGTCCAAGGAAAAGCAATAATTTTCCAGTTAGAAAACAGTCAGTTTTAGAGTTGCTGAAAATAAGCTAATAGTTACATTATGAAAACATTTTACCTTCTGAGATAATCTCAGACTGGAGCCCCCTCATTCCCAAGTACCATCATAATAGACTGGAGGAAATCAAATCATCCAAATGGCTGCTGCACATCTTGTCACATCATGGCCATCAGCTTGGTTGTCTTGAGACTAAGGGTACATCTATGCAGGAAAAAAAAAAAAAAAAAAACCCCAAACACTGCAACAAGGCTCAGAGCCCAGGTCAACTGACTTGAGATCATGGGGCTTGTGCTACAGGGCTAAAAATAGCAGTGTATATGCTTGGGCTGGAGCCTGGACTCTGAGACCCTTCCTCCTTGCCAGGATTCAGAGCCTAGGTTCCAGCCTGAGCCCAAACGTCTACACTACTAGTTTTAGCCCCATAGCGCAAGCCCGAGTCAGCTGGCCCAGGTTCTAAGATTCGCTATCAGGGGAGTTTTTTTGCTGTGTAGATGTACCCAGAGGTGGAAATCACGCAGCTAAGTTTTATAGTTGAACTACACACAAAATGTGTGTTCTCTTCATGGCATCTTTGTGATGTAGGACTTTTTTAAAAACTGAGCCCATCTTACGTTTGACCACTTTAGGGTTATCCAGGCCTGAACTTCCAATTTTGCTGAAGAAGAATAGTGACAATATCAGAAACCTGAGCTACATCTTTCCAAGTCTCAGGCAGTCTAAGCAGGTACCACTATGTGACCATTAGAATAATCACAACACAAATTATCTAAGTCAACACCTCGCTTAGTTCATGGCTGAGAAAGCTGCAGTTCAGTGTTCAGACTATTGTGATATCACTGTCCTCCTCCAGCAAAAACAGAAGTCAAGTGCAGATCATCTTACATTTAAAGAATTATGTTGTGTAGGGTGGGGCAATTGAGACAGTGTCATAAAAGAGCAAGAAACACATTTTTAAAATCAGGAAGGAAATGAGTGCTACAGCATAACTAAATATAAAAATGAACAATGCATTTTATAAAGAAACCGTTACTACAGGATGTATATCCTATCTCCTAGAACTGGAAGGGACCTTGAAAGGTTATTGAGTCCAGCCCCCTGCCTTCACTAGCAGGACTAGTACTGATTTTTGCCCCAGATTCCTAAGTGGCCCCCTCAAAGATTGAACTCACAACCCTGGGTTTAGCAGGCCAGTGCTCAAACCACTGAGCTATCCCTGGCCCCCAGTCTAACATAACATTTCTTAGGTGACGGAACCACTCGACTGCATTTTATTACAACACAGGCACATATTTTATAAGCATTATTGCTTAAGGACATGACTTTAGGAATCTTGACCCAAATTTTCTAGTCAGTGTCTAATGCCCAAGTCTAAAACTAATCTATATATTTTGTTTCTTAGGATTCACCACATAATTTCAGGGCAGCTTCCTCAGCTAGTAAAGTCACTCCACTTTGTCATAATGCTACCTGAGAAAAGCAATACTTTCCTTAAAATGCATGGCCTTTAGAACACAGACAGACCCGCCTCCCCCCCCCCCCTCCCCACACACACAACTCCAGGCACTGGCATTTTCATCCACATGGATTGTAATACATCAAACAATTAAGTACTTAAATCACTTCCTTCAAAATCCCTAAAAAGTGTTAGAACAAATACATTAGGATACTTGCATTTAAAATGAGAGGTGATATTATCCGATTGATTAAAACCTAATGCTGACCTGGGCAACACAGTATGGGAGGAGGTGAGCAGCCCTCAGTGGTGAAAGAACAGATTAAGGACTATTTAGAAAAGCTGGACATGCACAAGTCCATGGGTCCAGATCTAATGCATCCGAGGGTGCTGAGGGAATTAGCTGGTGTGATTGCAGAGCCATTGGACATTATCTTTGAAAACTTGTGGCAATTGGGGGAGGTCCCAGACAATTGGAAAAAGGCAAATATAGTGCCCATCTTTAAAAAAGGGAAGAAGGAGAACCCAGGGAACTACAGACTGGTCAGCCTCACCCCTGGAAAAAACATGGAGCAGGTCTTCAAGGAAACCATTTTGAAGCACTTGGAGAGGAAGGTGACCAGGAACAGTCAACATGGATTCACCAAGGGCAAGTCATGCCTGACTGCCTTCTATCATGAGATAACTGGCTCTGTGGATATGGGGAAAGCAGTAGACGTGATATATCTTGACTTTAGCAAAGCTTTTGATACTATCTCCCACAGTATTCTTGCCAGCAAGTTTAAAAAGTATGGATTGGATGAATGGACTGTAAGGTGGATAGAAAGCTGGCTAGATTGTAGGGCTCAACGGGTAGCAATCAACGGCTTGATGTCTAGTTGGCAGCCGGGATCAAGCAGAGTGCCCCAGGGGTCAGTCCTGGGGCCGGTTTTGTTCAACATCTTCATTAATGATCTGGATGATAGGAAGAATTGCACCCTCAGCAAGTTCGCAGATGACACTAAACTTGGGGGAGAGGTAGATATGCTGGAGGGTAGGGATAGGGTCGAGAGTGACTTAGACAAATTGGAGGATTGGGCCAAAAGAAATCTGATGAGGTTCAACAAGGACAAGTGCAGAGTCCTGCACTTAGGACAGAAGAATCCCATGCACCGCTACAGGCTGGGGACCGACTGGCTAAGCAGCAGTTCTGCAGAAAAGGACCTGGGGATTACAGTGGACAAGAAGCTGGATATGAGTCAGCAGTGTGCCCTTGTTGCCAAGAAGGCTAACGGCATATTGGGCTGCATTAGTAGGAGCATTGCCAGCAGATTGATGGAAGTGATTATTCCCCTCTATTCGGCACTGGTGAGGTCACATCTGGAGTATTGCGTCCAGTTTTGGGCCCCCCACTACAGAAAGGATGTGGACAAATTGGAGAGAGTCCAGTGGAGGGCAACGAAAATCATCAGGGCGCTGGGGC
Organism: Terrapene triunguis; assembly: GCF_002925995.2. Taxonomy (NCBI): domain Eukaryota; kingdom Metazoa; phylum Chordata; order Testudines; family Emydidae; genus Terrapene; species Terrapene triunguis. Next base: position 18,988,218 of record NW_020664419.1, read on the forward strand.
ACATGACTTACGAGGAGAGGCTGAGGGAACTGGGCTTGTTTAGTCTGCAGAAGAGAAGAATGAGGGGGGATTTGATAGCAGCCTTCAACTACCTGAAGGGGGGTTCAAAGAGGATGGAACTTGGCTGTTCTCAGTGGTGGCAGATGACAGAAAAAGGAGCAATGGTCTCAAGTTGCAGTGGGGGAGGTCCAGGTTGGATATTAGGAAACACTATTTCACTAGGAGGGTGGTGAAGCACTGGAATGGGTTATCTAGGGAGGTGGTGGAATCTCCATCCTTAGAGGTTCTTAAGGCTCAGCTTGACAAAACCCTGGCTGGGATGATTTAGTTGGTGTTGGTCCTGCTTTGAGCAGAGGATTGGACTAGATGACCTCCTGTGGTCTCTTCCAACCCTAATCTTCTATGATTCTATGACAGAATTAGGCTGATTAATTAATCGGCTAATTTTAATGACAATAAAATAACTAGCAAGGGTCTTACACCACCACCAAGAGAGTTCAGAATATTAAAACTGAACTCTTCCCATGTTCAGAAAGTAGGACACACTACTCAATTTTAGATATTTAAAGCTAATTAAATTATATATTTTTGTTTTCCAATCTCAAATATTTTGTGGAACATGCATGTACAGTCCTTTGTTTTCATAAATGCTTTTCTTTTTAGGCTAGATGTGCATACCTAGCAAATACTTAAATTAATCTGTTTGGACTAATGAGCTCATCAGTGGATTTCTGTAATTTTGTGACCAGAATGTGAGAACATCATTGTTTAACTGACATTCAAGTACAATACACTCCAAAGCAAAGCTAGTAGCAGGGCAGAGCAAAGAGGAGTAGAGCAAAAGCTAGATTACAAGTTTTTGAAATCCAGATCCCAGATATATCTCGAGCATGTTAAACAGAAGCTACAACAACTGAGACATTTTAAAATCAGCAGATCCAGATAACTTGCATACAAGAGTTTTAAAACAGTTGGCTGAGGTGCTCGGTGTTCTATTAATGTTGATTTTCAATAGGTCTTGGAGCACTGGGGAAGTTTCATAAAACTGAAAGAAAGCTAATGTGCCAAATTTTAAAAAAGGTAAATGGAATGACCTGAGTAATTATAGGCCTGTCAAACTGACATCGATCCTGGGCAAGATAATGGAGCGGCTGATATAGGACTCGATTAATAACAAACTAAAAGAAGATAATGTAATTAATGCAAATCAACAGGTGTTTATGGAAAATAGATCCTGTCAATCTAACTTGACTTTTTTTTTTAAAACGAGCTTACAAGTTTGGTCAATAAAGGTAATAGTGTTGATGTAATATATTCAGACTTCTGCAAGTGTTTGACTTGGTACTGCATGGCATTTTAATTAAAAAACTAGAATATTAAATTAACCTGGCACACATTAAATAAAAACTGGCTAACAGAGGTCTCACAATGTATCTGCAAATGGTGAATTGTCATTGAGTGGGTCTGTTTCCAGTGGGATCCTGCAGGGATTGGTTCTTGGCCCTACCATATTTAACATTTTTATCCATGGCCTGGAAGAGGATAGGTCACTGATTCAGAGCAATTTAGATTGCTTGGTAAATTGGACACGTTTTAATATGGCAAACTGTAAATGTATACATCTGGGAACAAAGAATGTAGGCCATAGAATCATAGAACTATAAGGTTAGAAGGGACTGGAAGGGTCATCTAGTCTAACCCCCTGCCAAGATGCAGGATTTGTTGCATCTACTCTAAATCAGTGGCAGACCGGCTTTGAGAACCACTGTTCTAAACCATCCAAGACAGGTGGCTATCCAGCCTCTTTTTGGAAACCTCCAGCAAAGGAGATTCCATGACTTTCCTAGGCAGTTTGTTCCATTGTCCTACTGTTCTTACAGGAAGTTTTTTTTTTTTTTAGGAAGTTTTTCTTGATATTTAATCTAAATCTGCTATAGATCTATAAATCTAAACATGCTGTAATTTGAACCCACTACCTCTTGTGCTATTCTCTGTGGCAAGAAAGACCATTTCCCCCCATCTTTCTGATGGAAGCATTTCAAGTATCCAAAGACCACTATTATGTCCCCCCTTAATCTCCTCTTTTCCAAACTAAACATAACCAGTTCCTTCAGCCTTTGCTCATATGGCTTGCATTCTACCCCTTTGAGCATTTTTGTCACTCACCTCTGGATCTTTTCCAGTTTATCTACATCCTTTCTATACAGTTGTGACCAAAACTGGACACAGTACTCCAGCTGAGGCCTAACCAGTGCTGAGTAGAGTGCTACTACTGCTTCTTGTGACTTACATGCTATACCGCTGTTAATGGCATTTGCTCTTTGGGGGGAGGGGGGGCAGTATTGTATTGTTGACTCATGTTGAGGTTGTGATCCGCCACAACTCCCAAATCCTGCTCAGAAATGCTGATGTCAAGCCCGTTATCCCCCATTCTCTATTTGTGCATTTGGTTTTTCTTTCCCAAGTGTAGCACCTTACCTTTGTTTTGTTGTTATTTTTGTATAGCCCAATTCTCCAATTTATCAAGATCCCTTTGAATTTTAGTTCTATTCTCCAAAGTGTGCAATCCCTCCTCTCCTCCTCTGTGTGTCATATACAAATTTGAGCAATATGCTCTCTATTCCTACATCCAGGTAATTAATAAAAATGTTAAATAACATTGGACCCAGAACAGATCCCTGTGGAATCCCACTTGAGACCTCCTTCTAATCTAACATTCCATTAATAGTTACCCTTTGTTTGTGGTTGTTTAACCAAATATGTATCCACTTAATGGTAGTTCTGTCAAGCCCACATCTCTCCAGTTTATTTATGAGAATGTCATGTGGGACTGTGTCAAAAACCTTGCTAAAGTCCAAGTATCTTATGGCCACCGCATTCCCATACCCACCAAACCAGTTACCTTGGTTTGACATGATTTGTTCTTGGTAAATCCATCCTGGCTGCTAGTGATCATCCCTTCCCCTTGTCTTCATTACTTAAGCCTAGATGCGCAGTGTCCGGATTTTTGTCACCATCTGCCCCATAAGACTAGTTTCAAGCTCTCCTTATCAGGTTAGCCAGACAATGACCAAACATGCTTTTCCCAATATTTGATCGATGGAGCCAATCCCAGCACAGTAATCTTCCTTCCTGGAACATCATCTCATTGTCAAAGAAGCCAAAGCCTTCTACTCGACACCAACTGCATAGCCAGGCATTTACTCCCATGATTCAATGGGCCTTGCCTAAGACTTTTCCTTCAACAGGGAGGATGGACGAGACCACCACTTACGCCCCAAACTCTTTTATCCTTCTTCCCAGAATCACATAGTCTGCACTGGTCATTCTTGGCACTATCATTGGTGCCCACATAGAAAAGTATTAAGGCTTGATGAGTCTCAGTAGATTCTATGTCACATCCTGAATTTGGGCTCCAGGCAAGCAGCACATTTCTCCGGATTCACGGTTCAGATGGCAGATGAAGGTCTTCCTTCCCCTTAGGAAGGAGTCCCCGACCACATTTCTCCTCCTGGGAGTGGTGTTCGTGGAACCCCCATCCCTAGGACAATGCATTCCATGCTTTCCAGTCAACAGGGTCTCCTTCTGATCCCTTCCCTCAGATGACTCCTCCAAGGCATTCTCAGAAGTAGTATCTGTGCTGACAGCCTGAAAGCTGTTGCTTACCTCTATCTCTGTTGGGGGATACCGTTTCTCCTTCTCCTCTTGGAGGTCACACACTGCCAATTTTCTTTCCCGTTCTTTAGTGCCCCCTGCACCGCCCTCTCAGATTCTTCAGCATGCTGTGCCTGCAGTACCAAATCCTGACTTCTCTCCAGAAAGTCTTCATTTTCTCTGATACAATGATACTTTGGGCTCCACTCCTTTAATCTTTTCTTCCAGTATGGAGACCACCTTGCTCTTCATTCAGACGAAGTCACTTCTATCCTCTGGGAGAAAGACAAACATGGCACCTCCTGTGCAGGTCACAACAGGTGATCCCTCACAATCCATATTTTCTTCCATTCTTACAGGATGGGGGACTCTCTCCCTGGAAGCAGCGACTTTGAAAAAGATTTAGGAGTGGTGGTGTATATTCAGCTGAACTTGAGCTCCCAGTATGACAGTGGTCAAAAGAGCGAATGCAATCCTGGGATGCATAAACATGGGAGTCTCAAGTAGAAGTAGAGGTTATTTTACCTCTGTATTTGACAGGGGTGTGTCCATTGCTGGAATAGTGTGCAGTTCTGGGGTGCCCACAAGTCAAGAAGGATGTTGATCAACTGGAGAGGGTTCAGAGAAGAGTCATAAGACTGATTAAAGGATTAGAAAACATGTCTTACAGTGATAGCCTCAAGGAGTGGAATTTATGTAACTTAAAGAGAAGGTTAAGGGGTGACTTGGTAACAGTCTCCAAGTACCTACATTGGTAACAAATATTGTACAATGGGCTTTTCAATGTAGCAGAGAAAGGTATAAACACAATCCAATGGCTGGATGCTGAAGCTAGACAAATTCAGATTGGAAATAAGGTGAACATTTGTAATGGTGAGAGTAATTAACCATTGGAACAATTTACCAAGGGTCACGAATGGATTCTCCATTATTGACAATTTTTAAATCAATACTGGATGTTTTTTTCTAAAAGATATTTTCTAGGAATTATTTTTGGGGAAGTTCTGTGGCTTGTGCTATATAGAAGATAAAACTGGATGATCACAATTGTCCCTTCTGGGCTCAGAATCAATGAATATCTTGGTGATAGGCACAATATAAATACCTAAACAGCTGTAGTTTACTGCTAGCTAGAATGAAAGTCAACCTTCACTTCTGGATTGGCATATAGTGAGTGCACAGAATAAATTAATTCGATAATTCCTGAAGAAAAGAAAATGTGTGGCCAGCAGGAATCAGCATAATGAAGGATTTTACTAAGTTTTCCTTCCTTTCCTGTAAAGCCTATTGTATACCCAGTGGAATCTGCACAAAGTGCCAACTGCACCTGTTGTGGCTCTCAAGATGCATGTCCTCCAATTTTTTTGAAAAGAAATATAAACCTACAAAATACCTGCATTAACCTACAGTAATCTGCACTAGCAATGGAGACTCATTTCCAAGAAAAAAAAAACAACATTCTACAATGGGGTCCATAGCAGAATCTAGATAGATAATCCAAGTTTGCCCTTTCAATTGCCAACTTGTTTTTCCAACAAAAATTCATAGAACTTGAAGTCTGAATACATGCATACTCTCACCCAGGGCAAGGGCACAGATCTGCCTCTATACAAGTCTTCTGTAAATAGTATGACTACTTGCAAATTAGTAAAAAGTGTGGAAATTTAGAAGCCTGCGAAGTTTGTAGATGCTCTCCCACCATGTAATTGGAGCGAATAAGTACAGCTCTCTTCCTAAGTCACAGTATATGTTAAATTTATTTACAAGACTAATTATAGGCCCATTTTTTCAATTGCTCATTCCAGTTCCAGACAGATTCAGCATCCTCATTTGCATGAGTACTAGGAAATAGAGGGACGAGGTGGGCAAGGTAATATCATTTACTGGACCAACTTCTGTAGGTGAGAGAGACACACTTACGAGCTTACACACTGCTTTTCTTCATGTCTGGGAAATGTACTCACTGTCACAGCTAAATACAAGGTGGAACAGATGGTTTAGCATAATCAGTTAACACATTTCAAGGGACCATTCAAGCTGAACTGGCCTGTTAACACCCCTCCAGTCACTGGGGGGTGAGGGGGAGAGAAGAGGGAGGCAGCTGGAGGGGCTGTTAGTGGGTTATAGATTGTTGTAATAAGCTATAAATCCACTGTCTAGTCAGTCCATGATTTTTAGGCTATGTCTACACTACAGACCTTACAGTAGCATAGCTGTTCTGCTGCAGCTGTGCCACTAAGGTCTCCCGTGTCGCCACTCTATGCTGGCAGGAGAGAGCTCTCTCGCTGGCATAATTAAACCACCCCTAACGAACAGCGGTAGCTATGTTGTCAGGAGAGCATCTCCCGCCAACATAGCGCTGTCCATACCGGCGCTTTTGTCGGTTAGGGTGTGTTTTTTTTCACACCCCGACCGACAAAAGCTTTGCCAACAAAAGTGCTAGTGCAGACATAGCCTTAGTGTCTCGCAAAATAATAAGATATTACCTTACCCACCTTGTCTCGACACAGCTACAACACTGCATACTAGAAAAAAGTCACTTTCAATTTTTGAAATACTTGTCTTACATTTCTTGTAAGATTCAAGCATTTTGAAATTGTAATGGACTGCTGACCCTTGTCTAGTGGTAAATTCTGTGCATTTATTGTCTGTGTGTGTGTGTGTGTGTGTGTGTGTGTGTGTGTGTGTGTGTGTGTATATATCAGTTTCCTATTTTTGGAACGTCAACTATCTGTATAGAAGTTTACTCATGTGTGTAGAAATATATGAAATGTAGATCAATTTGATTGTGTCCTACTCAGCTGAATAATCAATACTTTTTGAAGTTACACTTTACTTTTAGTACTAGATGAAACTAGTATCTTCCAGGGAAAACGTATTCAAAAATTAAAATAATGTGAACTATGGAAAAGGGAAACTAAGCCAGAAGATAAATGTAATGGGAATACTTCAGGAATTGACTTGCAGCAAGCATGATAACTCATGAAGCCACTGCCTGAAGTGTTATTAGAAGAGATGTTTCAATTGCATTTAATTGAGAATGCCAAAGAAGAGGAAGGTACTACTGAAATAAGGAAGTTATAGACCTTAGTCTGAAAATGAAAAGTTCTTGGCAGTGACAGTAACAATAGCAATGCAATTTTTTGCTAGCCAGAAACATGATGTGAGAGCCTGGGAAAGCAAAATTTCTAATACTTTGCATGCCAAGCAATTGACATTTAACAGGTTTATATATGCATCAAAAATAAATTTATCCCAGCTTTCAAGAGAGCACATGGGGCCAAAAGAGAAAACAAAGGTAATACTTGAGTTTCCAACAAGAACAAAAGTTAACAGGAAAGTAGCTTTATACAAAATTGAAGAGCTAAGGAGCGGCACCGGGGAAGAAAACGCAAGAAAGCAAAGACTAGTTTCAGTAAATTGGAAGGCATGAAAAGATTTATTAAATTCTAAATATGAAACAGAGTGGCAGGAGTAAAAGGTTACTAGTGTGGGATTACTGAAAACCAAAGTCAGCAGATGCTTGTCAGAGGACAAGCAAATGGCTGGAGAGCTAAATAAAATTCTCGGAAAAGGTACTCTTAAAGAACCACCATCATGTCCCAATAAATACACCATAGGCAGGGGACAAACTATAGTTTTGCAAACAAACTGATAAAGTGTATATATTAGTAAGTCACTCAAGTCAGATTGTTTACGCTTCAGAATATGAAGGAAGCTCTGATAGTGGTTGGTAATCTCACTATCATTCATATTCAATCTGTGAGGGATTGTGTCAGCTGTTTGGAGGGTGGCTGGCTACAATAATCTTTAAAACGAAGGATATATTAAAAAGCAGGAACCAGAAGACTTCTAACTTTAAAAAAGTCAAAATGCTAAAATGGAAAGATTGGGTTGAAGATTCAGGAGTTTAAATGAGAACCTCAAAATCATTTAACAAAAATATACCAACAGACTGAAGTCTTATGAGTCAATTGTGACCAGTGAACGTTTTTAATGGTGTTAAACTGTCTACACTAGTTGCAAAGTCATGGTTTAGTGAATAAGATTTTAAACATTTTCAAAAAGAGGATCTATTCTTCTAGTCTAGACAGGGCCTAAAATCAGGCAGGTTATTTATTGTCAAGGGGAATGTGTTTAATTGTAGTAAAACTTTTGACAACAAACCAAAAACACTTAACTAATCCACATATGGATCATAGGCATAGAAAGGAGCTAGAAATATGGTTAAATAGCATCAACAAAAAGGGCAAAGGAAGTCAAGTCAGGTTTAAGTAAACCTAGAGCCTCCAGCTAAGCCATTTGGAAAGTCTTATTCATTGCTTGGCCTAAAATACCATTTGTAACTTTCTTCATCCTGCCCCAAATTCATATTCCCTTCCAGCAGGTGTATAGTAGGGGCCTATAATGGGACATGTTGATGAAGTTAAAAGAATTGTGTGTGGAGGTTTCCTGGTAAATGCAAAAAACAGGGAGGTAAGTTTGGATTGTATTTCAGCCAAGAATTCCTAGGTCTTCAATTATCACATGAGCCAGATGATAGTCCAGCACAATGTAGTTTGAAGTATGAGTTGTAAGTATCACACCGCTGCTTGAAGCTCTCTTCTGGTAGGGTGGATCCCCTGAGGCTGCATGTTTGGCAGCACCATCTGAACCAGCTTTAATGGAAATAGCAATAGGTCCTACAGAAATCACAAGTGACTCCACATGAGAGATTCATATGGTGGCTGTTGCCTTTTTTTTTTTTTTTTTTTTTTAAAAAGGTCATGTTTAATGACCTAATACAGAATTATGACTATCTAAGGGTAAAGTTTATGATGACACCAGCATTTGAATTATTAATACTTTGACAGAACTATTTCAGAAAGATTTAAACCACTTAGCACACTGGTCTATGAAATGGTTAATGGATTTCAGTGTATGCAAGTGTCAAGTAATATATTTCGGATAAGTAATAAAAGCAAACTAAGTTTGAGTAAACAAATGGAAATTTAATGACAATAAAAGGGCCTTAAGTAGGATTAGCAACATCGGGGGGTGGGTGGGAAGGAACGCATTGTTCTATTGCAGGGGTTCTCAAACTGGGGGTCGGGACCCCTCACGAGGTTAATACATGGGGGGGTCGCGAGCTGTCAGCCTCCACCCCAAACCCCACTTTGCCTCCAGCATTTATAAATTGTATTAATATACAAAAAAGTGTTTTTAATTTATAAGGGGGGGGGGGTCGCACTCAGAGGCTTGCTATGTGAAAGGGGTCACCAGTACAAAAGTTTGAGAACCACTCTTCTATTGCAACAAATGTGGCCAATGTGCTCCTAAGATATTTCAAAAAAGCCTGTAAGTCAAACATGGACAACAGTCCAAGGCCTTGGTGAGGCTACCTGGTGTATTACATCCAGTTTCGGGTATCTGTAGGGATGTACAAATTTTGTAAAGTCCAGGGGAAAAGACACTTAAAATTGATCAAAAGGTATGGAGGAGTCTGAGAAATCATGACAGGCTTGGGATCTTAAGTTTTACGCATTTGATAGAATGGGAAGCTGAGAAATTTACTGCTTTATATAAGCAGCTGAAAGGGGAGTGCGGAGTTTGGATCTGTTGGGACTAAACAGCAACACATGCCCACACAATTTAAAAAAAAATTAGTTTGAAGGACAGAGTTTACCGTTACCCCATCAGATAGTAATTAGCGTTTGGAATTCTCTTCTCTCAAAGGTATTGACACAATACACCTTACAACTATTCAACAACTCGGTACTGGAAGGAGAAAGAAGTGGACAGTTAACCTGGACCGATATTACCTGGTAAACAATGATTCTTGTTCATATACAAATTGGGGTTGGTAAGGAATTCTCTCCAGGACAGATTGGCAGGTACCTTTTTCCTACTTCACCCTAGAGCATGGAGTATCTGTTTCTATCAATTTACAAAACACTTCAAGTCCAAATTTGTGCATCAATGAATTATTTTATATCCGTGCCAAAGATTCCCAGGTCTTAATACCCCAATTAGTAATTGTCTTAAATCAGCGGTTCTCAAACTGTGGGTCAGGATCCCAAAGTGGGCTCGCTTAGACTTGCTGGGGTTTGGGGCTGAAGCCTGAGCCCCACCACCCAGGGCCGAAACTGAAGCTTGAGGGCTTCAGCCCTGGGCGGTGGGGCTCAGGTTACAGGCCCCCTGCCTAGGAATGAAGCCCTTGGGTTTCAGCTTTGCCCCCTCTACCTGGAGTGGTATGGCTTGGGCTTAGGCCCCCCCACCTAAGTTCCCTGTAAACTCTGCGGCCGTGCAGCAACCTATTTAGCGTCAAGCAGGTGCTCAGAGAACCCGCCCGGGCATTTGCTGTGGTTGGGGGAAGGGCGCTCTTCCCCCAGCCCCAACCTAGCCCGGCCCCCAACCTGACACAGCAGAGGACCCCCAGCCCCACCTATGCTATGGCCCGGACCTGCTGGTGTGGCGTGGTGCTTTGCGGCCCGGCCCCAGCCCCAGCCCCGGACCTGTCACGGTCGGGGTGCCCCTCCCTGAACCCAGCCCCAGCTGGACCTGCAGGGGCTGGGAGAGGGGTTCCTATCCTGTGGCCCCAGCACTGCCACGGTGGGGAGAGGCGCCCTGTGGCCCCAGCCCAGGTGTGCTGTGGGGGGAGTTCTCTCTCCCCACTGTAGTCCTGGAGCACCCTCCTGCACCCCAAATCCCTCATCCCCAGCCCCACCCCAGAGCCC
>NW_020664419.1:18998987-19058619 GCF_002925995.2 Terrapene triunguis
AAAAAAGCTATTTACACTACAGTGCTGACACATTTAAAATGAAAAAAATTGGTATAAATAAGCTCTATGGAAAAGCCTGGAATTGTCAAAAAGAATTCTGGCTCATCTTACAAAAAATATATATGTTAAATGTCAGCTCTACTCTAAAACCTACAACTCAAATTATTTAAAGACTTCTTTATGTTAAACCTGCAGTGTTTACAGTGCATCTGGCCCTAAGTGCTTTGATACTTCACAGTTATGGACAGGCACTGAGGAATGTTACAAAGCTACATAAACTATTTTCTGTAACAGATGTGAGGGCAAGTCACAAGCTTGCCTCACAGAATTTATGAATCTTTACATTATTACGTCATTCAGTTTAAAAAGGAATTTAAAACGATATGTACAAACTTAGCACAAAAAGTCATCTTCTCTTTGTCCATGCAGATTTGGATATGTTGAACCCTGTTGTCTTGTATCATACAGACTTATGTGACTTCCAGAGCACAACTTATCCTGTAAGTCGTTGTTGCCAGGTTCAAATTTAGAGTCCACTTCACACTTAAATCCTGTCAATTCAATATTATCTAATTTTCCTTTAACATTCTGACATTCCATATCATTAGGTGCCAATGTCTTCTCAGGAAGATTAACATTCATGGATTCCTCTTTAATTCGGTGAGATGCAATAAGTTCATGTTTTATCTGTGTGAATTCCTGCTGTACATATTTAGTTTGCAGCGTATCTGAAAATTTGGTGTCTTCGGAGGTATTTTTGCTTATTGTACAGATTATGTTGTCAGTCTGAAGTCCAATAACCGAAGACATGGGGTCTGCAGATGTGCCTGCTTCATAGGTGCTTGCATTTTGAGAAACATCTCCCTCTGAGTGATATAGCTTGAGCCGAATGTGCCAAGCCAAACTGCAAACAGCTGAAACTGTCTTGAACTGGTGCACAACATTCCTTGGAATAAAATAAATGTCATTATCATATAATTGAATCCTAGCATATCGAATGCCTTCCCTTCGCAGTTGGTTAAGTTTTGCATCATCAACCCACTGGACACACTGAAGGAGGAAAAATGAGAATAAAGATGAAAAATCTATTCTAAAACATGAGAAATATTCATGATTAATAATTCACAATAAGCTTACCTGTGAGAGTGGAGGCTCATGCAAATCTAATTGCATTCGCTGAACTACCTCTAAGAAATCTTCAGCATGAAAACAAATTACATCTTTGGTTATACGAGGTTGCTCAGGCCTACAAAAAAAAAAAAAAAAAAAAATAAGCAGAGTCAGGGCCACAATTTAAATTGCTACAGACTTTGTTAGTCTCTGTAGCAAGAACAAAGCAAACAGAATCTAAAAATGAATTTTACAACACAAGTTTGAAAAGAAATTTGAAAAAGCCTGTTAGTAACTAGCTCTTCAGCTACAACACACTAACCACACTCAGGAATATAATTCAGTTAACCAGTTTCTACCAGTGCCACCAACAGTGACTGTCTTTCATCATGAAGAAAGGCAGAGGTTAGATGTTCCAGTATGTTCTTCTAACAGACTGTCAAGATAGAGAATGGTACAGACAGAGCACTTGTTGCTCTGATAAAGGACTTCCTTCTGTACAATGACAAGGGACTATCACCAAATACTTGTGTCCCACCTTTAAAGTTGCCCTAGGGATGGAGAGAAATATTCTGACATGCTTCTGGCCAAACACAGAGACACTTATTTATAGGCAACTATTCATCTCAAAAGCTGTCCCCTATGGAACCCTACAAGGTTCAATCATCTCCCCTATATTGTTTAGCCTCTGGGAGAACGGGAGAGATAACATGGGCTGAGATACTAACAGTTGATGGTCAACATCCAGCTCCACATTTCCTTTATGCCAAATGTGACCAGCATTATCTCCCAGCTTTCTCAAAGCCTAGGTGAATCATCACCTGGATGAAAGCAGCAGGACAAAACAATCTATGCAAGACTGAGGTAATGCTGAAAAGAGGGAAGAACTTATCTCCTTTATAACATGCCCCCCCCGGGGGGGGGGGAGAGAAGGGGAGATAACCTCAGATCAAGTCAGTCTGCAGCTGTAGGGTCCTTTGGTCACACAGAGCAGAGTCCAAAGAGCCACCCGTGCAAAAATCCACTAATTTCTATTGGCATCTGGCCAGAAGATTGTACATCAGGCACAGACCTGGCCACAGTGATCCATGCATTTGTGACCTCTAGGATTTGATTACTGTAACTCAAATAGAATGAAGGCACACAACGAATACAGCAGACTGTCTGATTAGCTCAAGTTGTGGTGAGTGCCTTGCTCTGGTGCTCTGCTCTTTCCTTCTGCTCCCTGTTGAATTCAGAGTCCAGTTCCTCATTTCTGTCCTAATATTCAAAACCCTCCATGCAAGTTCACCTCTCATCCCACAACCATGACTTCCCACAATAGTTGCATCATTCAATTAAACCATGAAACTGTCAACCATAGGGAAGAGGCTCAAGAACACAGGAGAGAATTTTCACAGAAGCTGGACTCCAGATAATGGAACCCACTCTCACAAAAAGCAAGACTTACCATGTTCCTTATTACTTTCACATCTGAATCCAAAACTCAGCTCTCCTTCAACAGCATACACACACACACACACACACACAAGCTACTCATGCTATTTCTCCTATAGGGTAGAAAGGATGAGAGGAATTGGATGATATTCAAATATTACACTGATGGGGGGAGGAGATTTAGTAGAGGTTTTTAGGTATATATTGAAGACAAAAGTAATTGTTGAAGTGTCTGTCTGTTCTATTCTGTAATAACACGAAGCGACTGGTTGTGGAAATATGCATAGCAGGGATCGGCAACCTTTGGCACGCAGCCCGTCGGAGATCCGCTAGCGGGCCGGGAAGGTTTGTTTACCTGCAGCATCCGCAGGTTTGGCCGATCGCGGCTCCCACTGGCCACGGTTCGCCGTTCCAGGACAATGGGGGCTGCGGGAAGCGGCGGCCAGCACATCCCGCCTGCCTGATGTATAGGAACAATGTCTACCTGAAAATAATTTCTGGTGTAAAATGTTGTGCATACTGGAGTTGCAATTAACAGGATTACTGTAACTAAGTTTCTGAAAACATCTTCCCTGTGCGACGGGAAATGCTGCATTAAGTATTGTCAAAAACACAAACTGCATCTCCCTTGCAGGGTTGCAAGGCACTTTCTGTGGAAGGGGGCAGACGAAGATATGGAACAGTGTCAGTTCAAGTTTCCCCTCTAATGCCCTGCTAACATGGCATAGTTGAAGAGGGGCATAATTGGTTTCTGAATGAGGGCTCAACTTTCAAAAGTCTAAGAAACAGCAACCTAACAGTTAATTTAATTGTTTCTCTCTTGGTGTAAAGACTATTGAAGAATAGGGGAGGCAAAAACACCTATCAAAAAAGTTTTTGTTTTTAATTCAGGATGTATTTAATAGGTGCTGAAACACCTTGGACTTTTTTTTTTAAAAAAAAAGTCAATTATTTAAAAAAAAAAGCTGATTGTGTCCCTTTAATTGATCTTTGTTTCTAATTACTTGGTGACTAACACATGGAGCTACTCTAAGTTCTAAAGAGTTGGCAGACTAAAATTTACAGTTAATTTAAAACTGAGATAACAAATGTTTAGGCCATGTGCTGTTTTTCTTCAATAACTTGCAATCTCACTATGAAACAGCTAATCTGAACATTTATATCAAGTTGGTTTTGTTTCTTTTATTTAACAGAATAGTGAATTAGTCAGGTATGTAACCTACATCATTACATTAAAACACCAAATTACAAATTCTGTGCTAAACTAGGATGTTCCCTTATGAAATGTAGACACTGACAGTACTGTAATGAGAATTTCCAAAGCTTACAACACAAATTGGATGACAGGAGAGGTCCCAGACGACCGGAGAAGGGCTAATGTAGTGCATCTTTAAAAAGGGGAAAAGGAGGAGCCAGGGAACTAAAGACCAGTCAGTTTGACCTTGATACCTGGGAAGCTACTTGGATAAAATATTCCATTTGCAAATACCTGGAGGATGAAGGGGTGATCTCTAGCAGCCAGGATTTACCAAGAACAAATTATGCCAAACCAAACTGATTTCCACCTTTGACAGGGTTATTGGTTTGGTGAACAGGGGGAATGCGGTGGCCATAAGATACCTGGATTTTAGCAAGGCTTCTGACACAGTCCCACATGACATTCTCATAAGTAAGCTGGAGAAACATGGGCTTGGTAGAATTACCATTAAGGGGATACATAATTGGTTAAACAACCACAAAGAATGGCTATTAATGGAATGATTTCAGATTAGAAAGAGGTCTCAAGTGGGGTTCCACGGGGATCTGTTCTGGGTCATCTTTATTAAATGATCTGGTTGTAGGAAAAGAGAGCATACTGATCAACTTTGTACATGGTGGGGGAGGGTGTTGGGGTGGATGCAAATACTTGGAGGACAGAACTAAAATTCAACAGGATCTTGATAAATTGGACTATAGACACCAGAATCAACTTCAACAAAAGCAAATGTGAGGTGCTACACTTAAGGAAGAAAAAAAAACAAAAACACACAGATACAGAATGGGGGATAACAGGCTTGGCATCAGCACTGCTGAGCAGGATCTGGGAGTTGTGGCGGATCACAAACTCAACATGAAATCAACAATACGATGTTATTCCAAAAAAGCAAATGCAATTTTGGGTTGCATTAACAAAGGTATAGCATGCAAGTCACAGGAGGTGATAGTACCACTCAGCCCTAGTTAGGCTTCAGCTGGAGTACTGTGTCCAATTTTGGTCACCAATGTATAGAAAGGATGTAGAGAAACTGGAAAAGATCCAGAGGTGAGTGACAAAAATGATCAAAGGGATGGAATGCAAGCCATATGAGCAAAAGCTGAAAGAAATGGATATGTTTAGTTTGGAAAAGAGGAGATTAAGGTGGAACATGATAGTGGTCTTTGGATAACCTGAAAGGCTTCCATAAGAAAGATGGAGAAAAACTGTTCTCTTGCCACAGAGGGCAGGACTAAAGGGGCAATAAGTTCAAACTACAGCATAGCAGATTTAGAGTAAATCTCAGGAAAACTTCCTAACTCTATGAACAGTATGACTATGGAACAAACTGCCTAGAGAAGTCATGGAATCTCCTTCACTGGAGGTTTTCAAAAAGAGACTGGATAGCCATCTGTCTTCGATGGTTTAGACACAACAAATCCTGAATCTTGGTAGGGGGTTAGACTAGATGACAACTGTGGCCCCTTCTAATCCTCTGGTTCTAGGATTCTAATTTGAAAGATATGTGATCATATACATACATTAAAAATAAAAAGAGCAACTGCCTGTGGCTCTGACACTTTAGACAACTTTTTAAATATACAAGAAGTGAAAAGCACCTACAAGCATCCTTCAATCAAAACAGCCCAATTACAATAACTAACCTATTAATATTTTAGAACTGAGTTATGTTCTGACCCTTTGGGAACCTCTAATTATTACAAGTTAGTCAGTCAAAATGAAGAAGTGTCATCTCCATTTTCAGATACAAATGAAGTCGCATTTTTATCCCTCACTCCTGAGCATCATAAACTTCAGAGTGAAATGAAAAAAGTGACTATTTTTACATGATTTAAAAATTCAGACAACTCAATGCTAAGGTTCCCATAGTGGCCTTAACTTTATATTGTTGCTTTATGCATTTACATGATCTCATTATACAACTACTCAAACTGGACAATCTGCAATTCAAAGCATCAACTGTTTCTCTTTCAAAATGCTCCGTAGATTTATTTATTACTAAATAAGCTTTGTGTTCATGTAATGAGACATCTGTTACAATGTGGATGTGTGCACATGCCCCCACACATGAAACAGGGCAGAATTAATTTTAGTGTGAATTTTAACTCAATTTTCTGACTTGTGGTTTAGCTCAACTTTAATGTTTCATCAAAAAGATTGATGTTTTCTTTTACAAAGTATAAAAATTATAAAAAACACATACCTAAGTAATTTATTAGAGAAAAGTATAAAAAGGTTTAAAAGAAGAGAATGCTTTATAGAAAGCTCATTTCAGTCTTTAATCATTTTTCTAATAAATGATGTAATTTCTATAGGCCATGACACCTATAATTAAGGGGTCCGCAAATGTTAAAAGGTTGAAAATCACTGCTCTAGAGTCAGAGAGGTGTTTTTTGGTGTATATATACACTGCAACATAAGCCAGTGCTTCAGCTCAGGCTCAAGCCTAACCCACTTGCATCTACACTGCTAACCCAGGACTTGGACCCTGCAGAGCTGGAAGTTCTGAGCTCGAGTTAAGCCAGGACCCAGGGTCCGAGCCCTGTTGCTTTGCAGTGTAGATGCAGCCCCGCTTGACTTAGGTCCCAGGAATCAGTCAGGAATCCCACAATTCCATGGGACAACTTCCTTAGTCCTTTCTATCCAAACAAACTCTACTGAAAATAGAAGTCCCCTTCCTCCCCCCACCCCCCCATTTCCAAAAGGCAGCAGCTCAGGTCAGCATTAATCCATTCTCTTCTGATCACTGATCTGCAAGCGCACTATCAGAGAGCCTCCTGGGTTTGCAATGGAGAGCAAACTGATCAAGCCTTTTTGCAAAGCGAGCTGCTTCCTGGTAACATGCAGGGTGGGCAGTAAAGTTTTCCCACAATGTACTACAGTCCTATGGCTAGAGCAGCCACATTTGGGGAGTGGGGGGGTGGAGGGTGGGAGGGAAATGCTAGGGATTCAGATGTGGTTACTTTGACTGAGGTCTGTGCACTGCAGCATGGACGCTAGAGCCCTAGGTTCGAGCAAGGGTTAGCAAACTCTTAACATAGGGTTAAAATACAATATAGACGCTCAAATCCAGGGTTCCCTAACACAGGTCAGTTGACTCGAGTCCCACTAATCCTGGGTTTACATTGCAGTGTAGACATACCCTTACTGTCCCTGTGAAAAATCCATCCAAGGCCATAAACTGACAATCCCACAGGCAACCTCAATTCTGGCATTTCCTAATCTTTGAGTGCTTGACTTTGCAATATTAACATTCTTTAATGCATTTTTTTGTGTATGTAATTATTTTGTTGTTTCTGGGTTAATATATCTGGGAAAAATGACAAGTCTGTTTATTTATTTGTGAGTTTTAAAAAGTTTGTCAAGGTTGCCTAGATGGGTGCTTTTTAATAATTTGTGTATATCCAAGTAAATAAGCCAAACAATGGAATAAATCTAAAAACGTTATAGATGGCTTGCAAAAGAAAAAAAAATAGGATTTTTGTACTTTTTTTGTTCATAATGATGTATAATGAAGCTATGGAAGTTTAATGTTGTGTCTCTCCCCCCTCCACAAAAAGTATTTTTTTACTGCCTCTTCAGAAATTCTGATCTTGTCTACCCTGAAAGACACTATGGTGACTGAATAACTAGTGAAATCTCAAGACTGAAAGCTGAGTAACTTAAAGGCAAAGAAATGTGTTGGGCTGTTTTAAGTTATTTTTATTAACATTTACAATTCTAATACCTAATGAACACCTGGGAGAAAGGATATCTTTGTTAAAGATTCAAATACTCCCACCATTTCAGTTAAATATGAAGAGTTCACAAATTCCAAGAAATCCTTTTACAAAACTAGGGAAGCCATGGCACAACATAATATTCCTAATCTTTCTAAAAGAAAGAAAGACAAGCTGATTTTTTTTTTTAAATGAAAAATCATACAAAACAAGAAGGCAAACTAGATAATCATAATAATCACTCTTGGTCTTAAAAATCCATAAATAAATATTCTTCTATTATCTTATCAAGCAGTCAACTCCATTGCCATCTTGCCACCCGAACATTACCAATTGTTGTATAAGGATAATTTAGAAATAGGTCAATACAGCTAATACCCAAGTTCCCTCTGGCAAAAAATGCATAGCTTGAGATGTACTGGACAGGAAGCAGAAAGGTATCAAAGACAACAGTGGATGAAGGGTTATTCTTTTTGATCGTTCTATTTCAGAAAAGAATTACACTGAGGACATTGGAATCCCAAGACAGTATATTACCTAGGATATTTAGACACTCTGGGTAAAGGTACGTTTCTTCCCCTCCCACAAAGTTGCATATATACTTGCCTTCTTTCCCTGATAGAAGCTTAAAGATGACCTGCAAAACGATTTTAAATAAATTGGAATTGTAAGTTGTTCTTTTGTTTCATGACACATTAAGGTGGCCTGAAGAGTATTTTTCTGTATTTTTTTGTTTAAACATTAGAAATAACAGGAACATAAAATTTGGACTTCTGCTGAACAATCACTGGGCAGCATACATGTCAAGATGGAATAGAAGCAACTTATGTACAACACAAAGGACCAAACTGTGAAATGCCTGTCACACCATAACTGACAGATAATGCTTTTTGGCTATAAAAACAGTTAAGGATGTTTATTCACTGGGAATAAACCATTTAAAAAGAAAACTGGAAGAACAAATTCCATCACTGTGTTCAATGTACAGATGACCAGGATTCCCGGCTGCACAGCAGCCTCTCTGGCTTCCAAGTTCCACAGGCAGCAGGGTAGATAAAGACTGATGATAAATAAACAAACCTATTTAAAATTAAATTTGAAATCATGACAACCTATGTCAGGGCCTAAACTTACTATAATTATTAAAATCATTTTAAGTAAATAAAAAATATGCTACATCAATGACCCCTACTCAAAGTTTAAGAAGTTAAAGGGTGCTGCTTTTTAAACTATATACAGAGCTTGAGGAAAACATCTTCTGAGGTCAACTCAAGCTTTATAAACGTATTACGTCATGTACTGTATTAAGTTACTAAATCATATTCAGTGTTCATAATGAAGGAATGGGTGGTATTTACATTTTTTCAAGTGTCTGTACTTTCAGTTACTAAACTCGTAGAGTTTAGTAGGGCCCAATGAACTTGATTTTTTGTGTTGGAATTAAACAACTTTTCTTTAATCAAAATCAGCCCAGATCTAACGTGAGCTGGACATGGAGGACTTATCTTCTGATTTGCCCCCCATTAGCCAATCGTCTAGGTACAGGAAGACATGGGCTTGGGGAATCAAAAGCAGCAGTAGAATCCCTATCCTCAGTGCTGACGGGGAATTTCCTCTATGGCTTCCGAATGAACAGGGACTCACAAGAGTTGCCCCTGAAGAGGCACGAGATAGGTGGGTGGGAAAGAGGTATAGACAGGAATTGGATGGCATAACCTGACCTCACAGTGCATAGGACCAACTTGTGATTAGTTATAGCTTCCCAATCACTGAAAAAGCAGGAGAGGCTGTCCCCAAACAGAGGAGATATGGTCAAGAAGATCTCACCTAGAATGATGTCCTCACTAGGAGAGTCAAATTAACTGCTTGCCCAAAGCTGATGGAGGATGGTCTGGTTGGTTGAAATTAGAATGAGAAGGCCTTCTCCTTTGCGACTTACGTCTCTTTCTGGAGAAGTCCTGCTCTCTATCTCGATAAACCAACTGCTGGAAATACTGTTGGGAATGTAGTCGGTAATGTTGCTACTATTGTTGCTGACTCCCCGAGTGACATCTTTATCGCTGGGATATACACTCCCGATGAACCTAAAGTAGTTTGAGTGTCTTTTTTTTTTTTTTTTTAAGGGTGTAATGTCTCTCCAATTTTCTCTGAAAACAAAACTAATCCATCAATTGGTAAATCCTCCATGCTTTGTTGGGCCTCAGGGGCTATGCCAGAGTTCCATAACCACAAAGCTCTTCTCATTATTACAGCTGAGGCCATAATACTGGAGGCATCCGCGATATCTAGTGCTGACTATAGAGATGTCTTAGTGATTAAACGACCTTCCTCGACGAAAACATTAAGCTAGTCTCTGGAGGATTCTGGTAATTTATCTGTAAATTTGTACATAGTCTCCCAATTTACAAATCATACTTTGATAGTGCCTGCCAATTATTGATGAATATTCATAAAGTGAGGTTGAATAAATTTTTCTTCCCATTAAATCCAACCTTTTAGACTGTGTCTTTCAGCACTGACTTAAATCTCCCTTCACTATCTGTCATTTACAGCCATTACAACCAGAGAGTTAAGGGCTGGATGTGAGAAGCAGCACTCAAACCCCTCCATAGGGACATAATACCATTTGTCAGCGCACTTCGCTGTGGGCAGTAAGAAAACTAAGTATGCCAAAGTGCTTCATTTATAGGAAGAACTACCCTCTGGAACTAAACATTGGAGAATATCTACTCATGTATGGGTATTGTCCTGAAAAAAAACTGTGCCTAAATGCCCAAAGTTGTATTCATTCACCTTAGAAGATCCTGATACGATTTAAAATCCTCAGGCACAGGAGGGGAGGAACCTGGTAGAGCGGAACTGTCCTATGAACGAGATGAAGAGGAAAGCGGGGGCCAATGGAATCTGCTGCGATCCTGCTTACTCCTGCTCAGATGAATCAGCTCAGAGAGCACAATCTCAGGGTATGTTTTCACTACCCGCCATATTGGCAGGTAGCAATCGATTTATCTGGGATCGATATATCGTGTCTCGTTAAGACACGATATATCAATCCCCGAACGCGCTCACCGTAGACTCCGGAACTCCACCAGAGCGAGCGGTGGTAGCGCAGTCGACGGGGGAGCCGTGGCCGTCGATCCCGCGCCGTGTGGACCCCAGGTAATTCGATCAAAGATACTTCGACTTCAGCTACGCTATTCACATAGCTGAAGTTGCGTATCTTAGATCGATCCCCCCCCCCCAGTGTAGACCAGCCTTAAGTATGCATCTCCAGCCTAGTTGGGTCGGGAGGTGAGACAGGAAGAGGGTTTGATGATCATGCCCTGGAATGAGTGCATGAATGCCATGGAGGAAATAGACATGGCACTGGGAGCCAGTAGGAACTAGGCTATGAACCCCTATCTCTATTGCAAGAATGGTACCGATCCTGGTACCAATGATGATCCACCAAAGATCTTGAAGACTTTCGAGCTTGGTATCTGGATGAAAACAAAGTGGAAGCTGACTCTGAACTTGAACGCAAGGAACCCTCCAAACAATCCAAAGGGAATGGAAGAGCCATGCCTGGTGGAGCCATCACATGTCCCGACTGACTCATCGGCACAGTATATGGGCACAGAAGGCAGAGCAGTCAGTGCCTTGAATATTGGCAGTGTCATTAAGGCAGCACTAACACTCAATACCAGAATAGACATCAGTATCAAAGTAGAGGCCAGTACTGCATTCGTAGCTCCAGCCCGTATCAGATCTGTAGAAGCCAACATTGTTTCTGAGGGTCGAAGATGGAATCAGTATACAAGAGTTCCCTCAGTGCCAACAAGGAGAGTAGTCTTGTCTCTTCAGCCTGATTTTTAAATGGTGCCAGAGACAACACTTGCAACAGCTTGTATTCTGAGGTAACCAACCCAGACGGTCCAAGGATCACAGAAGATACCGCCACGGCCGAAGACTCCTGTATCACAGCTAAGTCCAGCACAGAGAGGCAGAGTAAATCTGCAGGTGCTTGAAAAGCCTGTGGAGTCAGTATGGTCAGTGTCGAGACCCATGTTGTTGGTAACAGATTCAAGAGCTGCTCTACTAATGGTACCGAGTCAACAATGGGGTGCTGGAATGATCTCACCATGACACAGGAGAGTGAGTAAAGTGCCCTGCTCTATCCTGTGTACTCAAGGAAACCTGGTTGTGGCCAGCACCCCACTTAGACAAGGATGAAGAATCTCCCCGAATCTTAGAGTGACTATGGTCAGTTTTCTAAGTCTTCTTTCTCAGGTGATGAGAGGAAGGATAAAGAGTCTCTTCTTCTCCTTGGAGAAGAGTCAGAGCCTCAGCAGCACCAAAGGCCTCGGAGAGGCCAGACAATCTGATCCTGGAAACGTAGTGGACTTGGTCTATCAGGGGCTGCTTTAGGCGCAAGTCTCTAGTTACCGTGTCCTCTTTGTGAACGACTTGCATATGGAGTATTTAAATATGCCCCTTCCTCAGGCACAATAAGCAATGAGTATGGTGACCATTATTGGGTATGGCTACCCCACATGAGACATGCTTCTTGCAACTTGGAGAAGGCACTGCACCAGGCAAAAACAAAACTATTAATCTAACTAATTGAACACTAAGGGTATTACTACTAACTATACAAAAAAAACCCAGAAAAAACGGAGTTAACACAACAAGTGAGAGGTAACACAACAACACAGAATGCTCCAACTCAAGCCAGGAAGGAATTGAGTGGGGTCGATATGGCATTGAACTTAAAATAGTCTTGGGAAGGGCTACAAGGGCCAAAGGGTGCAAGCACCTCCCCAATGTGTACTGCTAAACAAAGTTCTCTGGCTTTGGTTTGCTGGGCATGTGCACACATGAGTGGAATAGATGTCTGCAGACACATGAAGAAGAGGAGGATACCTACTAATTCTAAAAACATGAAAGATCCAGAGTCAGACTTTAAAAGGTATATAGGTGCCTACCAATATAAATAGGTGCTTAGAGTGATTTTCCAACCCCCACTGGGAGTTAGCTTCCTAACTTGCTTAGGCACTTTTGAAAATTGCATCTATTTAAATTAAATAAAATAAATAAATAAATTAATGGAGATATCCCATCTCCTAGAACTGAAAGGGACCTTGAAAGGTCATTGAGTCCAGCCCCCTACCTTCACTAGCAGGACCAAGTACTGATTTTGCCCCAGATCCCTAAGTGGCCCCCTCAAGGATTGAACTCACAACCCTGCGTTTAGCAGACCAATGCTCAAACCACTAGTTTGGGTGTGCAGCACATTTTTCCAGTTACATAACTATATGCTACATAGCACTAGAAAAGTGGGGGTCAGGATTTCTAGGTTTTATTCCTGCCCTTAGGAGAGAAAAATTTATTTAGTGGTAAGAGCAATGGGTCCGAATACATAGATTTAGCACATTCTGAGGTAATGTGGTTGAAAGGATGAGAGCCTTGGTATACATAAAGGTTTCATTCCCAATTCTGCCTCAAGTGACATTGTGCCACCTCTCAGTTAATGTGAGGGGAATGATACTTGCCTCCCTCAGAGGGAAGGGATATGAGACTGCATCTGGAGACGTCCTGCACTCAGAACCCCTGCCTCCGGACCCCCACCCCTGCAGAGCTCCCTGCACTCAATCCATGACCCTAATGCCCCATCCCCTGCACCATCCTGAGCCCCTACATCTAGACCCCCACGCCACTGACTCCCAACTAGCTGCACTCAGACCCCCCCACCCCAGCACCCAGACCTCCTCCTCCCCTGCTGAGCCCCAACCACCTTCACCTGGAAGCCCCTGCAGAGTCCCATTGCCCCTGCACCTGGAACCACCCCCAACGGGCCTCTGTGCATCCAGATCCTCCCACACCTAGCCCCCCCACTGAGCTGCCTGCACCCAGATTGCCCCACATAGAATCCTCTCACCCCACAACTGGATCCCCCCCACACTGAGCCCCTCCACACTTGGATCCTGCCTGGTTGAACTTGCCTGCCCCACACCTGGTGCAGAGGGGCAGAGCCCCAGGGTGTTTCCTTGTGCTGTGTCAGAGTCGGGTGCAGCCTCACCGCTGAGTCTGTGTCCTGGGGGCGGGGGAGCTTCAGGGTGATCTCCCACCTTCGTGCAGCCAGTGCCCTGTACTCCCCACTGCCATGCTGGAGCCTCTACATTTATTTATTGACAAATAAAACTTGCAGAATTTTAAAATATTGTGCATAGAATTTTTAATTTTTTGGTGAAAAATGCCTTTAGGAGTACTACAGTAGTCAGTGACGACAGGGTGACTTTAGATCCCATGGTCTCTTGGCTTCCTGCCCTGCATACCTTCCCTTGAGTTGAAAGGTATTCTACAGGGCAGGACCTCTTCCTCTCTCCATTCACATTCCAGCTTGGCTGTACTACAGAATAGAGGATAAGCATGTACACCTAAAATTAGATTATTTCTACTAAAAATGTCTGTAGATAGCATTATAATGCATCCAAGCGGTAGAGGCAAGCTGCAATATGTTTAAATAAAAAAAGAAAAACTCATGCAATTTACATATCATTTTGTACTTTGGACTAGCATAACTATGTATTTTACTGTTCATATTCCCCTGTCCTTGCCAGATAGATGCAAGTTGAGATTTATGTGCACATAGATTTTTGCCCTTTGGGACACAATTTTTTAAAAGCATAGTAAAGAGATGGCAGAAGCTGTCATCAGGACATTCAAAATCTCATGATCCCATGACTTCAGAGTGGTTTTCCTGGACCACATGAAGTAGATTTTTTCAATTGCACCAAATGTGTATTTTTGTGCGTTTGAAGAAGGGGTGGCAAAAGGTCATCGTAAGAACAAACATTAGTCCTATGCCTTTAAAACTTTCTTTGCTTCCACAATCACTAACTGCCTATGCATGATTTGTATAAATCAAGATAAATATTTCCTAACTACAACAAAAAAAGAGCATCCATCTAATGCTCTGGGTGCCCTTGACAGTTTTTTAAAAATACACTTAAATAAACATTCTAAATTCCCAAATCAACTCAAAGACATAGTGACAACAAATATAACTAAAATTAATAACTCACCACACACAACCCCTGTCACCACTGCCTAGCTCTACCCCACACTCAATTCTTCACAGGCAAAGGAGAAAAGGTGGGCCTTTCAGCACACCCTGAAGTCTAACTAACTCAGACTTCCTCCAGGGAGGAAGCAAATTCCAAAATGCTGTGCCAGTAACCCCTCTCCCTACTATCTAAGGGTACTGTCTGCACATACTGTTGGAGCAAGCCTCCAGCCCAGACAGATTTGGAATAGCGGGACTGACACTAGTGCTCTAAAAAAAAATAAAAATAAAAAAAATCGCTGTATAGATAGTGCTTTGAAGTTGCAATTCGGGCTCTGAAGTGTAGGGAGGAGGAGGGCTTCAGAGCCCAAGTTCCAGACAGAGCTGTAACTCAAAGCACTGTCTATCCAGCAAATCCTGCCAGCCCAAGTCTATTGACCTGGTCTGGAAGACTCACTTCAAAATGCTATGTAGATCAACCCAAAGGGCTTCACCTCAGGTACTTCCACTAATCCTGCCACTGAGGCATTATGTTATAGGGAAAGAGGCAAGGTCTTACACAGGTAAATCCCAGGCCTTTTAGGGCTTATAGGTAAAAAAAAAAAAAAAATCAACGTCTTAAAATCAATCCGGAAACCAGATGCACAGTGCGGAGCATAGGTTTAATAGGCTTAAGGAAAGAAACATTGCTTCATAAAGTAGGGTTACCATACGTCCGGTTTTTCCCGGACATGTCCGGCTTTTTGGTAATCAAACCCCCGTCCGGGGGGAATTTCCAAAAAGCCGAACACGTCCAGGAAAAATACTCCCAGCTTTGCCGGCATCCCTGGCTTACCTTAGAGTGGGTTCTGGCGACTGCTGCTGCTCCTTGACTCCTCAGCTCTGTAAGAGCGGAGCTGCCCGAGCGCTACCAGCTTTGGGCAGCCCCCATGCCTCCAGACCCTGCGCCCCCAGAGCCCAGGAGGGGAAGTGCCCGGCCGGGGGTGCAGGGTCCGGAGATATGGGGGCTGCCCGAAGCCAGTAGCACTCGGGCAGCTCGGCTCTTACAGAGCTGAGGAGTCAGGGAGCAGCCGCCACCGGAACCCGGGAGGGGAAGTGCCCGGCGGGGGGCACAGGGTCTGGAGGCATGGGGGCTGCCCGGCAAACCGTGAAGCCGGTAGCGCTCGGGCAGCTGTTTCGCGTGGCTGGGAGGGAGGAGGGGGAATGTGGGGCGCTCAGGGGAGGGGGCAGAGTTGGGGCGGGGCCGGTCGGGGGAGGGGCGGAGTTGGGGCGGGGAAGGGGAGGGGCCAGGGTCCCGTGGAGTATCCTCTTTTTTTTAATTTTTAAATATGGTAACCCTATCATAAAGGCACTGCTGAATTCTGCATCAGTTGCAGTTTTTTTTAATAGATTAAAGCTGGCCAACAACTCTTAGATAAAAAAAAAGTACTGTCATTCTAAAGTGTTCCTAAGACTTCACAGCCCACAAGATACTATGCTTTAAAAATCACTTATTTCTAGGCATTTCACTCCAGCTGTGATATCTGATCATTAGCAAGCACCTCAAAGTTGGCTACTGCATATATCAGGAAGCTAATGTTGATATTAAAAATGTTCAGACAGTATAAAAAGTTGGTTTCTAGCTCTGGCAGATGACTACCACTAAAATGTTTAAACTGAACAAAATAAACAAAAATAATAGAATGACATTTTATGGTCTAATCTTTTGTCTTTCTAGGGTTATAAATCCATGTTTTATACCAATGGAATGCGGAGACTCCAATCTTTTCAACAGTATATTCATGATCAGTCCTCATTGTGCAGATGCTATTTCATCTAACAATCATCACTGATCCCTGAACCAAGCAGTGCTTTTTTGGAACTGGTCCAGGACTGTCGATAGAATAAATTATGGACCAATGGAATTTTCGATCTGTTTGCCTTTGACAATATGTAAAGAACAAAACTCAGTTTATAGAGTGGTCAAAAACTAAAAAATGAAAGATTGAAATTTTTTTGCATTCAACTTTGAAGATGAAAGTACACATATTCTGCCTGATATAAAAGAGTTTGCCATAAGTGAAATCCAACCTTTTGACAACAGAAATCCAACTTCACTAAATGCCAACTTCTAAGTGACCAATAAAGGAGACTACCATAACAATGAATGAGTTAATAGAACTGTGACAACATTTCCAAGTCAAACGTGGAACAGTCCTGAATTTGCAGGAACTAGACTACAGGCCTTGAAGCTTAAAAAAAAAAAAAAGTTCACATTTGAATGACCCAGTTCCCTCCCATAGGGAATTTCTTTATTACAAGTTCTGGTTCATGCACTGTTACACATATTTGCACCATTTCACACAAAGAGGGATTAAGTCTGGGCTCTGATGCAATATCAGAATTCTTGTCTCAGTAACCATGCCAGTCAAACTATAAAAAGCGTGCGTGTTCTCAATAACTGAGCAGGGGCGTTGGAACAATTTTTATAGTGCGGGTGCTGAGAGCCATTGAACCAAACTGTAAGCCATGTATATAATGGAAACCACTTCAAGCCAGGTGGTGCAGCAGCACCCCCCAGAACCCCTAGTTCCAGCACCTATGTAACTGAGTGGGAATTACTGAAGGTAATGTACTACTACAGCACCACATGCCAGTCTCAGAAGTTAAGAGGACCAAAAAAAATCCCCCAAATTATCACTTTTCCAGCTCAGTGAAAGAGCCCAACTAAAAGGTACTCTTCTCTTTCTGATAAAACAAGCAAAAATGGATTCTGCTGAGCTGGGCTGATCCCCTGGATCACACATGAGTTTCAGACTATTTGGGACACTAAAGAAATGCTATGCAACTTCCACCAGGCTTAAAACAACCACCACTTCCTCGAACTAGAATTGTGATGTTTGTTTTTATCCACAGACAGAGCAAAATGTTCCCAGAAGATTCTATGTGCAGTTCAGATAAAAATGTAGGCAAGCCACTACTGTACTGGTTCACAAACATCAAGACAAAAATCTAGACAAGTTTGAGCGCAACAATTTACACAACTGTATTTATGAAGCTGTTATTGAGACGGGAGGCCTTTCTCTAGTTTCCACCAGACTGCAAAGTTGTATCTACATTAGAATGTACCCAGCATACCTAGCTCCTCAAGACAAAAGAAAAAAATACAGTTTATTCAATAGTTATGGCTTATTTCCAAAACATACTAGTAACTGGATTAACATATTAGCTAATGATCCTTGTAGAAGCTATAAATGGAAATTCATGCAAGTATTTTTCAAATGTCTAACAAGACTAAACCAGTTGACACATACCACTCTCCACAGTGCACAGTCTTTAACACTCCTACAGCAGCTGTAGTCTGTCGTTCAAAACCTTGTCCTATGTGATCTGCATGGGCTCGTGTCCTGTCTTCAAAGAGCATTTCACGGGGCTCACTAGTTCGAGGTAGATATTGCAGGTTTTTTATTTCATTGGTAGTTCTGTTTAAAAAACAAAAAACAAAAAAACTAAAAATCTAACACTCCCCCCGCTCAAGTTTAGTTTTCTACATTCAACAGGATCCATTTCTTCCTTCAGCATGCACATATATTAGAATAAGAACATCTTGGCCAGATTACAGGATGATTAGCAGTACAAAAGTCATTTAGGGAACATTTATGAAATGCTAAAAGTAATCATATGTGCATTCACATTAATTTGTTTACATTTCTACTGAACAATTTGAGTGTTGTGTATTACAGCTCTGTTCCACATTTCATCACTGGGTAGGAAAAGGTTTGCAAGACTACTCGTCAGAGATGTTAGAGTAAAAAGAGAAAACATCACTGAGGTGGAACAGATCCTCTATGATCATTCAATTGCTAATCTAAAGCTGATAGTGAGAGACCATATCACATTAGGTGGACATCTGAGATTCTACAAACTAGGAGTCCCACCTGAAAAATATTTGGATGGGAAATCCACAAGGAAAATCTACATGCTAAAAGAAGTTATGTTTGATTCTGTAGGTGGCACTCTTCATTTTGAGTCATTATCTAAATCAGTACCCCAATATGATGTTATAGTGACTTTGTACTGTTAGAGGTCCCATCTTTCAGATGAGACAGAAGTCTTTGTCACTTGTAGTTTTTAAAGGTCCAATGGCACTTAAAGGTCCATAAGCACTTAAGAATAGGGGAGTTAATACCAGTATCCTAGCCAAATTCAAATTTGAGTAACCGTGTGCTGCCTACTTAAAATTTCCCCTACAGTATTCATATAGATATAGCATTCTTCACTTTTTCCCCAAAACACATTTCATTTTGCTTTATGCTGTTACCTCAAGGTAGCTGCAGTTTAGGGAGAGTGAAGAAAAGATGACCTGCTTTGTAAAATTACTGTTTTAGTATTCATTACAGAAGCCCAGAGGCTGCAATCAGGATTGGCACATCATTATGCTAGATGGTGTACAAATGCTTCCAAAAACACATTTCCTTCCTTGAAGAACTTAAAAACTAAGAAGTGATTTTGTTTCTTCTTTTGGGGGTAAAAAGCTACATAAACATAAGAATTATGCTATAATATAGCTACAGCCATTGGGATGAGTGGAAAAGGGATAGGTTAAAAAAAACTAACCAGATAACTCACCAAGCTAAGAATCTTAACATACCTTTTCCTTTTGAAAGGTGACTTTGGCATGTCAGCCACAGGGATCATCTGTTCTCCTGGACGTACCCACATGATGGGACCATCATCGCTATCTTTACGACTTTCTAATTTTAGACTAGAGAGTGTCCCCCACGGCAATGTACACTAATGGGAAATATAACAATCCACATTTTGATGTGAGTTATTTTCAAATACATTTAAAAAATGGTTATTTGGTAAAATGAAAAAAGTTAACATCTGGTAAATAAGTGAATGTAGGCAAGTGTGATGACTTGAGGACACATTCTGTACAGTTTATGAATTCTGAACAATTCAGGAGATTACGAACTCTATCTATCTTTACCAAGGTGAAAACTTCATCCTGAATACAGGGGCTAAGCAGTCTTCTCTGTTGTCCCTCTACCTCCATGTTGGACTGAAGTTCCAACAGGTAGTGGCACAGGACTGACAATAGAGGGTCATTAACTCGAAATGGTCCTCTAGTCTAATACAAGCATCCTAGGTAACAGATTGGCTTCCACTTAGAAGAACTGGTTTCTCAGCAAACAGAATGCCTGGCAATAAAGTCACTTGGCAAAGAGGACCATGATCACCTGTTGAGGTCGATCCAGAAGTCACCCGATTAAGGGACTGAAAGGTGATAAAAAGGATTCACAAGGGGAAGGCTGTGGGAGACCAACAGGAAGTTTGGTCAGGAAAGGGGACAGTCTGGCCAAGGTCACAGGAAGCAAGCTGCGGGGCGGGGAGGGGGAGGTGCAAGAGAGCTCCATGGTTCAGAACCCAAGCCATGCATTGCAAACAGAAGGACTCTGGATGGCCCCAGACAACCCTGACCCTAGCCCAAAGAATGCTCTGGAAGGGGCAGGTAACTGAGGCAACGAATGCATGTAGGGTTTTTTTTTTTTTTTTAAATAGATATGTATATTTCTTGTGTTATTAAAGAAAGAGCAGTGGTAGTTCAGAATCTTGTGCAATCTTGTCTGTGTGTATTAAACATGTGTCCCCTTGAAGAGATAAACCAGAAGGCCAAACCTTCAGGTGGAGTTCAGGGAAAGGGTGTGTTTAAGTTCTGAGGAAGCCTGAGGAGCCAGCACTGGTTCCAGGGACTGGGCACTGGTCCACATGGTCAAAGTTCTCAGGAATGGGTGCCAGAGAGAAGATCTGCACCCTGAGTATGTGCCAAGAACAGCAACAGGACTCTGTTCAGATCTGAGGCTTAAAAACCCTGGAGACTTAATGGCTGGATGCCTTCACAGGAGCCTGGTGAATGGCCAACATGGGTGCTCAACCAGACCTGTGAGATAATAAGTATTACAGTTCTTTTACTTTAATATAGAACAGTGGTTTTCAACCTTTTTTTTTTTAATTTGTGGACCCCTAAAAAATTTCAAATGGAGGTACAGACCCCTTAGAAAATTTTAGACAGTCTGCAGATCCCCAGGGGTCTGTGGACCACACGTTGAAAACCACTGATATAGAGTATTTGGAAGAATATCTCCCCTTTCCCATCTTCCCCTTACTTTTAAGAAAGGTGACTCTTCCAACATATCAAGGAACTCTGGAAAGTAATCCCCCACTTCCTCATCCACTGCTCCAACCAAGCTGATCTGTCTCATTGGGCCAGCTCTATATGTACCATGGGAGTATGTTCTTTTTACCTAAAAGAAGAATATGAAAGTCAATTACGAGTTACATTGAGTTCATTAGGACTCAACAAAAGTTTACAAATCAATGCCATGTGCACATCCTGTCTTTCTGTCTTCTCTAAAACATGTGACTAACATTAATACTGTATACAGTCCTTATTAAACAGTATTAACAACTGTATTATATACTATCAATTATAAAACCATTATTTTGAAACACCAACTGGCTGAAGTAGCAGGTAGCTTGAATGTAAAACTCATTTACTATATCTGAAAACATGTATTTAAAATACAAAAGAATAAAGATAGAAGATATTTCTGGCAAGTTGCAAGATTCACAGTTATGTCAAGTTAAGGTGGAATTTAACAGGGTGTTAAATATTCATTACTATGCATATCCAAACAAGCAGCAAGATGTTTTGAGTGATGTTCCTTTTACAGAAAGGGGATGGAATGTTGAAGTTATGGTTCCATGACAGCTGGCTAGAAAGAGGCCTACAAAAAAAGTAGAACAGGGGGACAGAAACAGGTAATATCAATATGAAGCAGGGGAAAGCTAGAGAGAGTGTAACTGTATAAAGGAGGTGAACCTATTGAAAGTAAGAAGATGAAACAAACTATCTTAAAACTTGAAAAAAGGGCAAAGAAGTGAGACCAAGGCCATGTCTACATGGAGACTGTCAAGAAAGTTAAGGCAAATCAACCAAATGTATGCAAGTTAAAGCACATTAAACCCCCAGGTGGATTTTCTCATTCAGGAGTAAAGTGACCTAAGGCATGTCTACACTTGAAACTTACCATGGATTTTGTGTATCTGCAACAAGTGTTTCACAAGCAGTGCATCCACATCACATTGTTATCCTGTGATTAAGGTACTTCTACCTCATATCATTGCACCCACACAGCACTTTTGAAATCAGCAACCAGCATTCTGGGCAGACATCCCAGGCGCACTGCTCTGCCACTGTGCTCTATGCATTCTGGGATTTTTCATGCTGAGCACTCAGATACTTATTGGAAGGCAATGGAGTTCTGGAGTTTACTGTCAAATTAAATTCCCATGATTCCTCATTTCATCCTATCAGGCATTAGGGTTTTTAGAGCCATCCAGTGCCATTTTCAAAGCACTGTCATGCAACATGCAACACACATTGTGATCGCTACAATCCACACCGTGATGAACATAAACAAGCTGCTGCTAACATCTAAAGTTGGGCAGTGACTTCAGAACTGGGATGATAAGGCGACCAGAGGAGGAGATGGCTGAAATCAAGCAGACACTTGCACAACTTTTCCTGAAGCAGCTTCCCTTGGTGGAGCACCACTTTGGAGCGTGGCCAACAAGTACTGACTGGTGGGAAAGTACAGCACTGCAGATTGGGTATGAACACGAGTGGCAGCAGAATTTCAGGATGTCAAAAGCCACTTTCTTAGAAAGCTGTGCAGAGTTCACACGGGGGCTACAGCAGCAGAATATCTATGTAAGAACTGCCCTCAGCATAGAGAGGAGTGTGGCCATAACCATCTGAAAGCTTGCCAACCCTACTACCTACAACCAGTCAGTAGCTAGCCAGTTCGTTGTTGGTAGATCAACTATCTGGGCTGTTGAAATAGAGATGTGCAATATTATCAAGGCGGCTCTATCCCACTATATCTTAAGACTGGGTAATGCACAGGCAATTAATTGGTTTGCATTGTTGGAGTTCCCAACTTATACTGGAGCCACTGATGGGTCCCACATGCCTATTCTTAACCCTGTGTATCAGGCCTTAGAGTCCATCAACAAAAAAGATTTTTCCTCTTCCCCCCATGGTGCTGCCAGGCCTGTTTGATCACCATGGAAAGTTCACCAGTATTTATGTGAGATGGTCTACGAAGTTCCATGACACCAGGATCTTCAAGAAGCCTAGAATGTTTTCTCCACTGACCAGTGGAACTTTTGCATCAATAGTATCAATCAATGTACCTTGGTGGCAATGCCATTCCATCACTCATTCTGGGAGACTCAGCTTACCTTTTGCTTGCCTGGCTTAGCAACAGGTGGCCAGACTTGGCAAATGTTTTGAACAGCCAGACTGGAGGCCCCTACAAAAGGATGTAACTACTCTGGGGCACAGAGCAAGAGATGCATTGTGTTCATACTTCAAGTTTAGGTGCCATTTGTAAAGAATGCATATACTTTTGCATAAGGCACTGATCAGCATTACTGAATATGTCTTCTTGTGTATGTGTACTGGTGCAAGGATTTAATCATACTTGGTGTGTATATCATCACATTTCTTGTTGCGTTTTTAAGATATTGTGAGAATTGTTGTATTATAATGCTTGAAATATAGATGGGGTTTATGTATTTACTGTGCATGCGTGGATACTGTGACCATGATGCTGCACATTTGAATGAATGATGCAAGACTCAATCATGAATGTAAACACATTTTCAATATTTCAAAAGGAATGAATACACCAAATTGAACATTGTGAGCAGTAAAAAATAATATATTCAAATTCATAAAGCTGTGCAGATTCAGATTTGAAGACCATGTGCTCCAGGAGGTTTCTTTACCTCTCCATCACCTGTGTCTGATGTGCTACCCATTTCTCTGACCTTCCCACTCACTCACTCCCTCTCCCCGTGGCTGCTGTGGGGAAAAGAGAGGACAATGGACAAATTATTGTCCAAATTGTAGTCTCCATGCCAACATAGATAAAATGCTGCTTTTTCATTAACTTTGAAATTCCATTCCCATAGGCTCTTCTCAGTCCTCAGTGAGCTTGGAGATGGTAAGACATTTGCAGTCTTCCCCCTTTGACAGGGTCCCGAGCCTGTGGTGTGAAAGGATAGCTAGGGCAGGTGTCTGTTCTGCCAATTTGGGATTCAGGATAGTATATTCCAGGTGGACTATGAGTGCTTGCTAAAGGGAGTGCTTGCTAATAACTGAATGTGTTTCTCTGCAGCTTGCTGATAGAATAGCAGTAGGTTTGGGAGTGAGGGGAGCAGTGGCAGACTAGTAATTGAACATGTGCTTCTGCAGGCTGTTCTTACTTTGGAGGAGGTTACCCTGATACACATCCCCAAAAGACAGAAAAGGATTTGTTTAAGAAGGTATTGAACAAGTTTGAAAGATATGCTGTGCTAGTGTTTGCTAGGATAATTCCCCTAGATTTGGTGCAGGAGAGGAAGGGAAACAAGCTCTGTGGGCAGTGCAGAGATAGCTGCATCACTCTGCAATCTCCCTGCCAAATTAGAGCACTGTTCACGCCTTAAATTGATATCTAACATCCACGATCAGCATAAACTGCACTGCAAAATTAACAGAGTTCTGAAACAAAATAATTCATGTCCCTTTTAGTTAAATGTTTTAAAATCTCTCTCTATGAAAATGTCTGTAGCATGATTTGGGCAAGGTAATATAACTCTCGTTCACTCAAAAATGAGGACATTCACAAAACTGTGGACCATGACTTTGTTTCTTCTTTGTATTAGATGCCTTTCTTCATATAGTCTCATGGGTCAACTAGGCAGTGCTGCCATTATGTGAGAGAAAAGGGGTTGGGGAGGCAAGAGAGAGACCAATAAGCACCATCATAAGGGGGTGTGGATCAGTACATGGCAAGCTTAAGCGGCACTTGTGTTTTTGTTTATAGAAAAAAGGCATGGAGAGTTTGTACAGTCTCTGGTATAACCATCACTAAGTAGAAGGTGTGGGTGAGACAGAGGAGGCAGAGAGAAGGTAGATCAACATTGTGGTACCCTTTACAGTACCTGGAAATAAGTTATTCAAACCCCTCACCCTCCTGGCTTAAAAAGTGTTATTGTAATATGTCATACCACACTCACTAGAATTGGTCCCCTCCAGTTTGGATCTGTGCCTGTGGTTTAGACTGATCCTCCAGCTGTGATTTGAGATGCTCCTGAATCTCTGCAACTGTGTCTGCCCTAGAGTTCACTAGATGAATGAGATCCTGGTTTGGAGGCTCAATCAGAAAGTCCACAACATGCTATGGCTGAGTGGTGCAATCTCTAGCAAACATATGGTCCAGCTCCTAATAGTACCAATAGACTGTGCTAGCTTTCCCTGAGGTCCCATAGTACTTAGCAGTTCTATACTCCAGCTGGAGCTCCTTTGCCTTGATGATGATGATGATGGAGTCTCACATCAATGATGATGTATGAAGAGTCACCAAACACTATAGGTGAACATGTGCCTTACTGCAACACTGGAGAGTGTCACAGTTGTGCCCCCATCTTGCATTTGTCAGGATAGCCACTTTCACACCTGTGCTGAACAACTGGTGTTCAGATGTGCCTGAGCACATGCCTCTCTCTAGAGGGCAATCAAGTCCACAATCTCAGCACAGGACCACAGTAAAGAATGAGGATGACTGATCAATAATCAGGAGCACGACAGAGGTTTGTGAAGTCCACAGCAGCTGGAATTACGAAAGACAGAACCTGGTTGTGTGCCAGCATTTAAAACAGGGAGGTGACTGCTGGTTAGGAGGTCCCTTGAGCAGTGGCGAGCAC
Organism: Terrapene triunguis; assembly: GCF_002925995.2. Classification (NCBI taxonomy): domain Eukaryota; kingdom Metazoa; phylum Chordata; order Testudines; family Emydidae; genus Terrapene; species Terrapene triunguis. The sequence continues at coordinate 19,024,354 of NW_020664419.1, forward strand.
ACAAGTAAACAGAGAGGATGAGCAGATAGCCAGTCAAGTGTGGTATACCAGTAGGATGACTTAGCAGATGTGCAACCATTTTTTTGGGATGAAGATGCACCCACACATACTTTGCTGAAAGTAAACTCCTCCCGCATCTCAGTGAACCCATCTTCAAAGTGGGTTTAACAATACACATTAAAACACTAGATGATTTGTAACAACAAGAAACAACGTTTAGGATGCAAGGCATTTAACAAAAAATAAATTAATCCACAACAAATTTCAAGCACAGACAAGCCCTTAGTTCACTGTAGCTTAATCCTCCGCCAAGGGGAGTTAAGCTACAGCAAACTAAGGCTATTTTACTATTGAATGACAGAATTCACAAGGGGGTTTAATGCACTTTGACCAATGTGCATTAATGTCACACCTTTAGTTGATTTATATTAACTTCCTGAGTGTCCCCATATAGACAAACCCCACTACTGGGGCAGATAGAAACCAGAACATGAGATTCCACCTTGGGTAGGGAGAAGCTTTCAGATCCAGAACTTTTAGGTGACTGATTGGTTGGGAGTTTATTTGTTACAAGTTTTTTTATTTTTTAACTCATACATTTCCTACAAATCAAAAATACGCAATTAGAAGCGATGACTGCAGTAAATTAGCGTCCCAAAGAGATTTATACTTTTATATTTTAAAGATTTACATTTCAGTCAATGGTTTTCAATAATTCTCTTTTCCTCTCTGCTTTCTATCATAAAAGTATAACTTATTCATAAGAACATAAGAATGGCCGTACTGGGTCAGACCAAAGGTCCATCCAGCCCAGTATCCTGTCTACTAACAGTGGCCAAGAGAAAGTGAATCTAACAGGTAACGATCAAGTGATCTGTCTCCTGCCATCCATCACCACCCTCTGACAAACAGAGGCTAGGGACACCATTCCTTACCCAACCTGACTAATAGCCATTAATGGACTTAACCTCCATGAATTTATCCAGTTCTCTTTTAAACTCTGTTATAGTCCTATCCTTCACAACCTCCTCAGGCAAGGAGTTCCACACGTTGACTGTGCACTGTGTGAAGAACAACTTCCTTTTATTTGTTTTAAACCTGCTGTCCATTAATTTCATTTGGTGGCCCCTAGTTCTTATTTTATGGGAACAAGTAAATAACTTTTCCTTATTCACTTTCTTCACATCACTCATGATTTTATGTACCTCTATCATCACACCCCCTTAGTCTCCTCTTTTCCAAGCTGAAAAGTCCTAGCCTCATATGGGACCCGTTCCAAACCCCGAATCATTTTAGTTGCCCTTCTCTGAACCTTTTCTAATGCCACTTTGAGATGAGGAGACCACATCTGTATGCAGTATTCAAGATGTGGGCGTACCATGGATTTATATAAGGGCAATAAGATATTCTCCGTCTTATTTTCTATCCCCTTTTTAATGATTCCCAACATCCTGTTTGCTTTTTTGCCTTCTGCTGCACACTGCATGGACGTCTTCAGAGACCTATCCACGATGACTCCAAGATCTTTTTCCTGATTAGTTGTAGCTTAATTAGCCCCCCATCATATTGTACGTATAGTTGGGGTTATTTTTCCCAATGTGCATTACTTTACATTTATCCACATTAAATTTCATTTGCCATTTTGTTGCCCAATCACTTAGTTTTGTGAGATCTTTTTGAAGTTCTTCACAGTCTGCTTTGTTCTTAACTATCTTGAGCAGTTTAGTATCATCTGCAAACTTTGCCACCTCACTTTTTACCCCTTTCTCCAGATCATTTATGAATAAGTTGAACAGGATTGGTCCTATTCAAATTCAATTCAATTCAAATTCCAACTAACATTCAGAAGGTATTAATGAGGTTTCTAGTTTTTAACTTTATAGATAAGCATTAACAGACTATACTTTTATAGAAGTTATGCAATAGGAAAGGAAATACACCTCTACCCCGATATAACGCGACCCGATATAACACGAATTCGGATATAACGCGGTAAAGCAGCACTCCGGAGGGGGCAGGGCTGCGCACTCCGGCGGATCAAAGCAAGTTTGATATAACGCGGTTTCACCTATAACGCGGTAAGATTTTTTGGCTCCCGAGGACAGCATTATATCGGGGTAGAGGTGTAGCAAGTACTGGACTTTGAAGGGGAGATAATTTAAAGAATCAACACTAAGAGAAAAAAGAAGTCTTCATTAGCTCAATAATTAAACAATAAATAAGAAAGAAACTCATAATGAAAGCAGACTAACCAGTAAGAACAGTATTCAAAGTGGCATAAAAGGTTAGCATGATACTTACAAGGAACCAGAAAAAGATATCGCATTCATTGCTTCATGAACGCTTAATTTTATTTCATACATGCACAAACTCACACACAATGTTGCCGCATGTTATATGAACAAACAATACTTAGGCATAGAACAAGACAAAGACTGAGGAGCACTGTTAAGTAGGGAACCGGAACCACAAACTTTAAGAGGAACCAAATCCTGGAGTGAAAGACCTACTGGTATTATACAAAACATGATCACATCAAAACAAATGAGAAAGCAGATGGATTAGAACACAAAGTAGCCAAAGAGGGACACCTCATGGAGTATCATCTACCATGATCCTGCATTCAGAGCAACAAGAAAAAAGGAAAAAAAGAGCAGAAAATAGTTAATTATACACAACTCACTCGCATCTAAACAGACTATTAGATTTATAAGAACAAGAACAGAAGAGAACCAGCAGAAGCAATTCCACAAAATATAACTAAATAAGCCATACTGCAAAGTTGAATACCTCGTCCTTCCTAGAAATTAGACTTGCCTAACAAGTGTGTTCCAGACCGGTAGGAAGAACCTAGTCTTCAGAACATCTGCTGATCACTAAGTGACAAATGAGTGGAGGCTTAAGTGAGACCTTTGAATCACCAAATGTTTATATAAATCAAAAATTTATGCTACTAAAGTCAGAAGCAAGGAGGTGGACTCAAAAGTTTTTTATGGATGTACCCAAAGTTATCCACAGCTTTAACTAAATGGTACAGTCTCACACATCAGGGAGAACAGATTTTTCAAGCACTGGGTTGAAAGAGGGGTAATTGGGCATAGTGGACAGCACAGATGATGTGGGAGAGTTTGTCAAGGTTTTTAAAAAAAAAAAAAAAAAAAATCTGGCAAATGTTCCTTTATCGGGAATATATGCCACTAAATATCTACAGAAACAAAACATTTGAAAGTTTAATACCGGATTCATTTTAATCCTTGAATGAAAAAGTTGAATGTAAGATTTAATCTACAAAGGGAAAACAATCAGAAATTCTTAGGAAACAATAAGGAAGTTGTTATTGTTACAAGCCTGGATGATAGGGAGAACAGATGGAGAGGTTAACTGGTTTTTGGAGAGGGGGTGGATAGAGGACAGAATCCACTGTCACTGGATACTGAAGGGAACAAGTGAAGTTGTGAAGTGTAAATGGACTTAGTTGCCAGAAACTAGGAATTTCTGGAAGGTGGGTAGGGATCCAATAATAGTTCTATATAAAGCTGGCTAACTCATCATATTCTTCAGTCTTCACCCAGTGTTGTATTAACTGAGTGGTTATGCCTCATTCTAATTGTAATAAATGTGAAAGCTGCTGACTGTAGATCTGGCTTGACATGAGTAACTAGACAAGCTAAATTAAAAAAAAAAATCCTAAAAGGTCAAAAGCGCCAATGTCTGTTACCTATTTGCACAAAACCAAAGCAAAAGTATGCCACCCTTCAAGGACTATATTTAGTAAATACAGCGTTGCAGGCAAAATGTACTACATTAAAAAATAAATGCCAAAAAAAAAAAAAAAAAACACCCCTTAAAGCCACCAGAAAATTAGCTTCTATGGAGATATACCTATCTCATAGAACTGGAAGGGACTTCGAAAGATCATCAAGTCCAGCCCCCTGCCTTCACTAGCAGGACCAAGTACTGATTTTTGCCCCAGATCCCTAAGTGGCCCCCTCAAGGATTGAACTCACAACCCTGGGTTTAGCAGGCCAATGCTTGAACCACTGAGCTATCCCTCCCCCCTAAAATGTATCACTTCAAAACAGTTTTTGCACAAATAAACACTGCAAAGTTCAGAGGGAATTAAAGAGTTGCGGAATGTGACAATGTTAAAGTAAAAGCATTAAAGAGGACATTAAATTGTTAAAGAGGAGAATTCTTGGTTTAATAATGAAACCCAGTTATAGTAGTATAACTCAGTGCAGTCACGTCCAGGGAAACCCTTAGTAATAAAACAAATTGTGCAAAGGGGAGGTCAGGTGATGACAATTAGCACCACTATGTTTTTTCCCCCATTAGAAGTGTTCATAGCCATTCTGGAGGAAATGGGCCCTTCCTGATGGAATGGGTCTATAAATAATCAATTGTAAATGACACTGCACGTACACAGTGACAATTTTATTTGTATTTCTAGACTATGGACAGTACAGTTGAGACACTGAGATACTGGTAAAGTAAGAACTGCCTATGCTAGTAACAAGTATTGTGTGGTGGCTAAAAAAAGACCACTTCTGGCATATTTTTAAATAGTTATACCAATTTTTAAAATGTAATAAAAGCAAAATTAAAATTAAAAAAATGCTTTGAAGACAAAGCAAGCCTGTAATGTAAAATTACACCCTATTGGACTATACCAGAGGAGATGAGCTTGCACCCCCAGGATAGTACTTTAAAGACTACTATTAATAGTAATTCAAATAATTACAACTACTATAATCTTCAAAATGTGTTGCTAAATAGTATACTTTAAAAAACAAAACAAAACATACAAATAAAACAAATGCTAATATTAAAAACAAAAGCAGTGGAATGTAACCCTGGCTTGACACGAGTTACTGGACATGTGTGAGGCCTTATTTCTTGGGAGACAGGATTAGGGAAGTAAATGGATCAGCAGGCTGGAAACAGAATGTCTGTACTAGCTAAGTCCTGGTCTACACCAGATAATTAGATCATAACTATGTGGCTCACGGATGTGAAAAATCCACACCCCTGAGCGGCATAGTTAAGCAGACCCAATTTTCTAATATAGACAGCGCTAAGTTGACAAAAGAACTCTGTCAACCTAGCTACCGCCTCTTGGAGAACAGGCTGCCCCAACACTGATCAATATTGCAAATGAATGATTACCAAATACCAGCATGAATTTCTGACTCAATATTCCCAAAAGTTGAAAAAACAAGTGACTGGACTTAAGGAATGAAAACCAATAGCCATTCCAAGTAAAATATAAACAAATATTGTCAGGAGTTGTTAAGCAGCAAGATAAAGGATTCATGTTCATTGAGAAATGAAGAAAATCAGTTTATCTGGATTCTTTTTTAAGATCACATGTGCCACTGAGTAAAGTGTTGTCTAGTGAAATGTAAGAGAACCTGAGTGAGACATTTTCTGTAACTGAATGGCATCAAAATGAAACTGATAACAGAAGGCCCTATTCCACATCTTCCAGAAGAGCTCTTCAACCAGGTCTGTTCATAATTCTGTTTGCTATTTGCTGGTCATTGTAAGCTAAGATCAATCAGCAATTATGCCATAAAAACCAAATTAAAAGGAAAAAGCAAACTAGATAAGAAAATCATGAATTTTTACACTTTCAGTGTAGTACAAGAGGAGAAATTTAAAGGAATGACTGCACCACTTAAACCTGGATATACTCCTCCAGACTGATTTAAAAATGTGTAGGTCCACTATTAGTCATTGCAAGTGAAGTAGTGGAGCAAAACTTAAAATAAACAAAACTAAAAAGAATCAACAACATTAATAAAAGACAGTTGGTCAAACAAGATAAATTACTGGATAATAGCTATAAGCATCCATATAAGGGAAGAATGAATTCCTCCCTAATTTTATTTATTCTAGTCAGAAAGGAAATCAGCAAAATATTTTGTCCTGATCAAAGTAGCTGAAGATGTCATTCAAGAATGCAGATAAAAGTATGACAAGATCTTTGTCAATTACTCAGACAACAAAATAAAGTGAAACCTTATTGAGAAGGTAGCGATAGCAAACAGTCTTCATACACACTGCAATTTTGAAAAATTATTTTCACTATCTCCCTCATTTAACATGATGGTTGGTATTGAAAAAGAAGGATTAATGCCTAAATTTCTGACGATATTGTCAACTCTTAAATACCATAATGATGAATGGAGTCTCAAGAACCTAATCAGAATTATGTATCTACATTTGCTATAAATTACCCTATATTTCAAATCTGCACTGAGTATAAGTATAGTAACTGATCAAAATATAGCATGCTGTTTAAGGGACTATGCACAAAGGTAATCAGCTTACAAAAACAATGATAGGCCCTTTCTGAGAGACTTGACAGATTACAGGCTGATACTCCACTGTCACAGTGCCAGTGAAAATCTTGCTTATTACAATTAAACAGAGAACTGGAACCATACAGGCACAAAAATCAAGAAAATATTCAAAGCAGCTATGGAATCTTTCCATTATGTAGTCTGCATGACTGAATCCAAATTCACAAGACATAGCCAGAGTCCAGCAGAAGAAGAAGTGACATAATGTCTACTATTTAAAATTGAAGATACAAATGTCTACCCCAAATCTGTCTGTAAAGGAAGTTGTGTCAGAGTTTACTGCATGGAAGTGATGTAAAATTGTGGAAGTAAAATCATCAGACAGGATAGTTGAAATCAAAATTGTCAGTTTTTCACTAACATCCATTTCTGTGGTCAGCGTAGTACCAATCAAGTGTGTTTTTAGCACAGTCTGATTAGTTTAATAAAGACTTCAGAACAGTCCAAGGCTTTAAAAAGCAAATTAATTTGGTAAAACTGTACTGGTATCTAACAGGGAAACACTAAAGCGTTATTGTGGGGGCTCAATACAGAATTACAAGGTTCATTTTGGACAATGTGGACTTTATTTGTAAGCATTTTTAAAGTAAATCACATAGTGTATATTTTAATAAACTAAATACTTTTGTGCTTTCCTTTTCCAAATTGGGGGCGGATAGGTGATAGAAGCTAATTTTGGATTAGGGCAAGTCACAACCACACTTTGGGTTTAGTTTAGCAGGTTCAGTCCTCTGGCATTCATTTGATACATTTTTCAAGCCCTAAACTACAGTGGGCTTGTCTACATGATGCCAGCAGAGCACTAGAAGGGTGTGATTTGTAAAGCACCCAGACTGGCACATTGGAGATCCTGCTGGTGCACTTTAAAAGGGTACCACATTGCATTAACAGTCTGTGTGAAACAAGACTATATTAACACAAACTAGGTTCCTTTTAGAGCATGCCACCTGGGTCTAACACCGGGCAGTCAGAACGCAGCACATCAGTGTGCTTTACAAATCACACCCAACCCCAGTATGTTGCTGTTGGAACTTCATATTTTCAAATCCTGGATTTTTCTGTTTTAAGATTTCAACTTTAAAACCAGGAAGTCAAAATACAAAAGGAGGAGGAAAGTGGTGCAGACAGACTACTTTAGGCTGCAGACACAATTTAATGCAAAAGCTGAACTGGAATTAAGTACTTCTGGAAAATCCAAACCTCTATGTGAACACTTGTGTAAAATGTGTTAGGAGACCAAAGAGTTGCAGGAATGTAGCTTTGAATTTCAGTGCACAACGGCATAAGCCATGCGCTTACACTTGTTACTGCCTATCTTCTGGACTTCCTGCCTCCTCACCTAAAACTTACAACTGGCTGCTGTAATAGCCCTGTTCAGGAAGTGGTGGGGTAAGGAGTGCAGCAGGCGTCAGGTCTTCGCTGCCACCTCTTTAAGCTCTGCAGAGCTGACTCGGTAACAACTCGTCTCCCTTAGTCTTCATGGAGATCTTGGCTCTCACCCTCATCTAGCTCTTATACTTTTCAGAGTAACCCTCCTACTGCACCCTTTCACTTCATTTGATACCTGGTCAATATGCTACACAGTTAATGGTTTACCCAACCCACAAGATTTTAAAAAATTTTCCCCATCGCGTACCGGGATGAAAAGGAAGAAGAAGAAGAAAAAAAAAGCTGAGACTTTTGCAAATCAAAAATTAAAAAAAAAAAAAAATTCAGATTAACAATCAAAACATTTTGTTTTATAATTTTAAAATGTTTACTTTTATTTCAGGTTTTTTAATTTTGTTTTACTTTTTTACTATAAATTAACTTACATTTCAAGCAGAAAAGTAATTTCAAACCAAAAAAATATATATATATAATTTTTTATTTCTAAAATATGTCCAAATTGAATTTTTGACAACTGGAAAACGTTCCAAAAACAGAAAATTGATTGAAACCAACTCTTTCCTGTGAAAAGTTTTGGTTTTTGACAATTTGGCAATTTCTGATAAACATATTTTGTCAAAAAATATCCGACCAGCTCTACTACACAGCACAGCTCCCTCTGTTTCCCTCTACCATTGCTGCTTACCTCTGTGGTAAAAGCGCTGCCTGGCTAGCCACTGCTGGGGAAGACAGAGCATGAATGCACCAGACTTTCTAGAGCATGCTAACCTGCAACTCCACATGTGAATTGGGAATGGCAGGAAGAGAAGGGGAAAGAAAGCCAGTGGATGAACAAGATGATCCAGGTAATTATATGCCTGTTATCTTACCTGGGATGGATTTTTAAAAATAATGTAACTAATAAGGGACTCAACAATAAAAAAAAATTCCAATCTTTAATGCCAATCAACATGCTTGCATGGAAAATATATCTTGTCAAATCAACTTCACAAGTTTATGGAGTCTAGTTGAGAAATGTAGCCAGCTGTGTTGACATAATATATTTAGACTTCTAGAAGGAATTTGAATTGATATTACTAAAAATTAGCATTATACAAAAATCAACAGGGCATATATTAAATGGATTAAAACTAGCTCAAGAGATCTCAAAATATAATTGTCACTGAGAAAATCAACAGGAGTCTGCATGTGGTTGCTTCTAGTATAGTTTCATGTAGACTGATTCTCTGCCCAATGCTATTCAATATTTGTATAAATAATCTGGGAAACAAAATCACTGCTTTGAGTTAAACTTTGCAGATGACAGATTGGTGGAATAATAAATGAGATATGTCATGCAGTATCATCTAGATTGCTTGGTAAAATAGGATGCAAACAAGCGAAGTTCATTTTAGTACAGCTAAGTGCAATCATAAATCAAGGAACAAAAGTATAGGCCACACTTACAGGATGGGGAATTTGTACAACAGAAAGCAGTAACTGCAAAAAGAATTTCAGGGTTATATTCTATAACCAAGTTAACATGAGCCTCCAATGCATCACTGTCTAAAACAGCTAAGGTGACCCTTGGATGTATAAACTAGGGAATATGAAACAGGAGTAGGAAGGTAATAATACCTCCGTATATGGCATTAGTGAGACTACTACTAGAATACTTTGTCCAGTTTTGATGTACACATTTTTTAAAGAATGTTGAAAAACTGGAGAGGGTGTTCAAAAAAGCTGATTCACAGTATATAAAATATGCCTGACAATGAGAAACTTAAGGAACTATTAGCTTATCAAAGAGAGGGTTAAGAGGCAATTTGATCATGGTCTATGAGACCATTAAATTTTAGAAGGCTCTTCAATACAGTAAACAAATGCATAGCAAGAACCAATGTTTGCAGGTAGAAACTCAAAAAAATTCTTTAGAAATAAGACAAATCTTTCATGAGATTAATTATTGGAAAACCCTACCAAGGGATGAGGTTAGAATTTCCATCACAGAGAATCTTTCAATCAAGATTGGATGTTGCTCTTATATATATTTTAGTTCAACCACAAGTAGGCTTACCAACTTTCCAGGATTGCCCTGGAGTCTCCAGGAATTAAAGATTAATCTTTAATTAAAGATTATGTCATGTGATTAAAGCTCTAGGAATACGTCCAACCATAGTTGGCAATCCTAACCACAAGTAATTGTGTTTGATCTAGAAACTACTGAGTAAAAATTCTATGGCCAGTGTTATGTAGGCAGTCAACCTAAAATGGCCATGACCAGGGCCCTGAGGTACCACACAGCACAATGAGAACAGAACCCTTAAATTTCATGGCAGTGCTAATTTATTCTGCTGCCATGACGGTAATCCTTTGATATTTAAAATAAAAGGTCAAATTCTAAAGTAAGACTCTGTAGCAGGAGCTGAATTCTGCAGAATTTTGCTACATCACAGAATACCCAAGGCCCTGATAATAAGGTCCCTTATGGACTTAATCTATGAAATGAGCAGATGAAAAGAACTAGGTATTTGTGTAAAGGCCAAGAGATGAGGAAACAAGGTAGGTCGGAGATGAGTATTTATTCCCAAATATGCTGCAATATTCCTCTTCACACATCAAAAGAAATAGAACGCTGGCATGGCAGCTGAATTTGACAAATTAGAGAAGGAGTAGACTGAAGAGTAAGTAGCTCCTGTACAAAGGGGACTACTACAAACCCACCAAGGAGGGTAGCATTAATTGGAGGCAGGGGACAATGAAGAGAGAACAGCATAAGTTAGGTAAAAATTAGTTGAGAAAGAGAAAATGGCTGGAGAAACAAAAAGCCAAATCCAAACGTGTCAAAAAGAATGACCTGAAAAGTGATACAGGGAGAACCAGGGGCATGAGTATGTGAAGAACCAGAATCACTGCCTGGCCAGGTTTGCTTAAAAAACAGAACTACGCTTATCACCAATTTACCCCTCTAGGACAGGAGTAAAGCATGGCAAATTGATTCAGGAAGTAAAATTGTTAGTAGTGAAGTATTTGTTGTGCACTGTGAGGATCTGGGGCCACAACAAGGGATTACCTGTCATCCAATGCTAGGGGCATCTGGCTGTAGTCAACAGGAAGGGGCTGTTTGAGGCATTTACCTTGAGTTAATGAATAGCTTAGACAAAAATGGGATGACTGCAAGGCATAGGTTACTCCTGGGGGAATTCTGCGCAGAATTCATACTGTCTGCAGATTTCTTTGCTCCCCCACAGAACAATGGGGGAGCAAAGAAATCTGTGGGGAACACACGCCCCTTCCCTGTTCACTGCGGGGGGCAGGGAAGGTAAGACTGGATGTGCATGCGTATGTAGAGAGATGTTAAGAGGGCAGGGCTGGGCGGGTGCCTGCCTGAGAATGAGCAAGAAAGACTCACTTTGTCCCTCTCGCTCACTGTTGTAGTGCCCCCAGCTTGGAGGAGTAAGGCTTTGTAAGGCAGGTTCTGTCCCTGAAGCAGAGCAGAAATGTAACAACTAAGCAGGTAGGCTGCTAATGTTCCTATTGTCAGTTAACTGTTCTCATTCTTAGTCAATTCCCCCAGGAGCCTAAAATGTGTAAAAGTTTTAAGGCTCTTTTACATTGCCAGAGTGGTGTAAAGGAGTCTTATTGTAAAAGACAGTAAGGGAATCCTCAGCTAGAAAGATCTATGTGCTTTCTTGCTTTTTTCCTGTGCCAGAGTGGCACAATGGGGTTAGATTACAGTTCAGGATCTATTTTACTTACCCATTTTTAAAAAATGCAGCACTATGATTAACAAAACTGTATGACTTTCATATGTGAAAGTCTGAGCAATTTAAAGTGACATTCTACTTTATTTTTATTTTGGTGTTTGGTATTCTGTAATGTAATTTAAATGAAAATCCAGGATTATAACTGGAATGCAAGGTATTGGTTACCAAGTATTTGCAACTTAACTTTCATGTGTTTAGGAAATGCTGACCAGTTATTCTGATTTTTTTTCTGTATGGTAGTTTAAATAAATTACCAAAATAAGTGGAACTGATGTGATTATATTGCATTATTTTGACAAATACAATATGTAGAATTTTGCATGATTTTTAATGTTTTGGTGCAGAATTCCCCCAAGAGTAATAGGTGGTGCTCAGATGTTTCAGTGATGGGGCTATATAAGGAAAGAGTGTACAAGAAGGAAAAGGTTCTGTTTTGGAATTGGCTTCCTTGTGGATGACCGATTTTGAGAGACAAACTGCAGACAATTGAAACATATATGGCAGTAGAAAAAAAGAGTGAGCATGGAGTACTGGGCCTGGTGTAAGACCTGAGACCTGAATCATAGTCAGCAAAGTCAGACCATGCCGTGAATCAAGGTCAGGCCATGTATTAAAGCAGATGCTTACTAGTTCACTGTCTGATACATGAACTTGGCAAGGGTACTGCTAGCGTTGCTAAAACACAGGCACGCCTAAGAAGCAACAGATGCTGGGTTGTTGTGTGTATGTATGTTTGTATGTGAATACATTCCAAAAGATTAACACAGGTGCATCCTGACCTAACACAAGAAAAAAGGGCTTAAATAGAAGTGATGTATAGGGATGTTTTGCTCGAGACATCTGGAGCAAGGTACAAGGGAGATAGATAACAAGCAGATGTCATGAAACACATAAGGTGGTAAGCAAATTGTTTGTCTCAGTCTATAAATATCAGGGTACCACACTGTAACCTTTTGTGTGGCCAAGGGGACAGCAGAAATTCCCGCTGCTGACTGAATCATTCCCGGGCAATCATGTTAGTGTACCTGTAGCTACTATGGGATGCTAGTACTGAGCCTTGAGGGCAATAAACTTGGCTGAGTGCCTTTTGTCACCAAACCATTCCTCTGGTCTCTCTTTATGAGTAACGTCAAGGTCTGCTGAATTAGCAAGCTGCATTCTCTTCTACAGTGTTCCCTCTAAGCTGCACATCTGCGTGGCTGCACAACAGTCCATCAAGTGCCACACACTTGATTATTACAGCCATGCACATCCTCAGCGACTTGTGTTCAATGCCCCATCCCTACTGCCACACTGCTCCTGTCCTCTGCGTTAGAGTCGCCCCAGCCAGCTGCACCCAGGAGCCTCCTGCTTGCTCCCGGGAGCCTCCTACTTGTATGTGCAAAGGAGGGAGGAGGGGGGTTCTGAGTCAGGGTGTCCCCCCCCTCCCTCTCACCCATGTACCCCATCCCCACAGAGCAGGGGGGGAGAAGAGGGTCATGGCTTGGGAGCAAGATGGAGCTGCTGGCAACTGCTGCTATGTCAGAACAAGCCTTCAGACTGGTGAATGCTGCTCTGCTTAAAGTGATAGTACATGGTTTCTCGTACACTTTCCCAGCACACAGTCTCCATCTCTCTTACACACACTGTCTCTCACACGGTCTGTCTCACTCTCTTAGACACCCACAGTTTCTCTCTCACACTGTCTCTCTTTCACACTGTCTCTCACTCTTTTACACACACACACACACACACACACACACACACACACTCTTGCACACTCACCTCCCAACACATACTTTTATTGTTGGTGTTGTTACTTCTTGGTACTTCCTGCAATACACATATATTGTCTGTAATTTTATTATTTCAAAGTGCTGTTATTTTAGTTTTTTGACTGGTCTATGCATTTCATAATTTTCATCTCTCTCATGCTTAAATTTAATTTTTTGAGTAGTGAGTTTTAAAATGCCTAACCTGTCCTGGCTGGAGTAATTATCATTATTACTTTTATTATCGTATTGTGCTTTGTCATTCAGTATTTAAAGTAGGTACAATCAAATAATAGTACCCTTCTAGAATGTAACTTTAACTTGTAACCTTAGCTGTGCCAGTTTAAAAAACATTAACTAAACACATAAAACTTTAGACACTGCAGATGTACGCTGCTTATTTTCAAATTGTATTTTTATTTATATCTGTAAAATAACTTAAAATTTGCATGAAAATAAATGTAGTAAATCTAGGTTTTTTGTTTCTACTGGTGGTGCACATCCACACATTACCTCAATATTGGTGCACATAACAAAATTGATTCCACACATGAATGGAAAAAAATTAGAGGGAACAATGCTCTTTTAGTGCCGATAACACTGGAGCTCCAAGAACGGAAGCACTAAGCACCTGTATCAACCTGGCAACAGTAACAACATTCTTAAGCAACATACTTAACAATGGCCACCTACAACACCGAGGCAGATGGTCTAAGGGAGAAGATCATAGATTTTATCTAGGTCACCTGCCAACAGAATTACACTGCCACATGAACTCACATATCTTAAATTCTGTTATGGGTGTCTTCCAATGAGAATTAAAGACAAATATCTGGATCCTGACCCAGCACCCTGAGGAAGCACAAAGCAGTAACAAGTATGCGAGAAACAAATGTCTAGAAATAACTAAGGAGAAAATGAGCATTTGGGAATACATATGTAGCTCAACTATATTTCCAACACTGAATCATAGACCTCATAGATCTGAGGGTATATACTACTATTAATGAAGGATTCATCTGCCAAATGCAGAAGGGATGGCCTTATCACCAGGTATTGAAAAAACTAACCTGAGAAATACAGAAGTTCAGAAACAGCTAATATGACAAGGAAAGGGGTAACCACAAAAAAACATGAAAGCATAGTGGAATCTTCTCTCAGATTTTGCTGGAAACTGAATCCAGATGCTAAAATGAGGCCTTGAGAATGAAAAACACATACTGAAGGGAACCTCAAGTATGCATTTCAGCTAACCAAAATTAACAGGATGACAGTTGAGGCTCTGAAGCAAGTCCTTCACAGTCTTGCAGAGCCATCCAAAACCAACTGTTGTCTGGCCCAGTAAAAACTTAAATTACAACTACACCTCTACCTCGATATAATACTGTCCTCGGGAGCCAAAAAATCTTACCGCGTTATAGGTGAAAACGAGTTATATCAAACTTGCTTTGATCTGCCGGAGTGTGCAGCCCCCCCAGAGCATTGCTTTACCGCGTTATATCAGAATTCATGTTATATCGGGTCGCGTTATATCGGGGTAGAGGTGTACATTGCATACAGCAGCAAGTTGAAATAGTCTATTTAAGGCTGAACTGGAAGAGCTAATAAGAAGGCTGCAAGTTTGTGGAGATCAGGAAGAGGATACAACTGCTTCCCACCCACAACATGAGTCTGATTCACCAAAAGAGTAAGATTCAGTGATGATAATACTAATACATCATACTTTATATGCAAGGGTCATCAGAGGATCTTAAAGTGGTTTATAAAATGGGAATATTTGCTCTCCTTGATAGACGGGAGAAACAGTACAATTAAGAAGTTTTTCATGATTACACTAGAAACAGTCTCTAAGTCTCCCAACTCATACTCTAGCATCCTATCCACTGGACTATATGCAGGCAGAGTGCTCACAGATGGGAGCTATGCTGGAGGTAGAAGCCTAGGACTTCTATAATGCAGAGCTAAAGGCAGATTTGAAAAGTGAAAATTCTTCAAGATGTACTGCAATAGAAGCAGAAGGCGTAAGAATCCCTTGGGTAACCAGGGAATATTCAGAAAAAATGTTGCAGCTCAGAGGAAGCAGCTATGAGACTCGTATCCAACGGCTGCAAGAATCTTAGTTTAACTTTGTAGTCCTAAAATCTGCCTAAGAGGCAAAATGAGAAACACGAGAAGATGGATATGAATTACAAGCAAGCAGACAGATTGGGGAGGCTTAGCAGCATTAGCCCTTTATGACCAGCCATTCAAGATCTTGATTCCACTGTTTTCTGGAGACATTAAACCAAAGATGGTAATGAGAATTTTCCCAATATATATATAGTGTGCCTATTAAGTTAGCAAATACACAAGCAGCAAAGCATTAGCTGTCATGCAGCCAAATTCTGACAAGCCAGCATATGGAGAGAGGTCAGTGATCCGACAACAGAGAATGCACACCAAATCTACGGAAAACTTGACAGAAAGCACAGAGAAGAAAAAACACAGGATACAAAGCTTTCATTCCAAATAAAATGCAGACAATGAAAAAGAAAGAAGAGAGAATCTTGGATGCATTAATGCATGGATCTTTTGCCTCCTCAATCCCTATCATCCTTAGTCTTTTTGCATGTCTCCAACTAAAATTTTTAAATTTAAGCACAGAAGATTTTAAAAGTTCTTACAACCAACAGTCACAGAACTGCTGTAATTATAAACGAGGAATGGAGACTGTTATAATGTGGCATTAATTAGTAGTTTTAATTGGATGTTTGATTTACCATTTATATGAACACATGTAGGTACAGTTACAAAGCAGAACAAAAAGTAACAGTTCTTCTCTGTAACTTGAGATAGAACAACAACGAATTCTGGGGAATGTAAAAGGATACACAGAGTAATATTCTTTTCCTCCCTACTGCTAGTCAAACAGCCATCAAATGGCTCTTTAAGAGAAAAGATGGAATATTGAATTAAACATTCCATAGCTGTTGGCTACAAAAAATAACATAAAAAAAGGTCAGTGCAAAGTATAGGGACAGCAACAAGTTCTCTTTGAGAAAGAAAGGCTGAAAAGATTATAGGAAGCAGTGTAAAGTGGGAGAAATAGCATAAGGGAGGTGAGTGAGTTGAAAATAAGGAGGCTGGAGTGAGAAGAGCCAACATAACCAGACAGAGAGAGAACAAGGATAAATGAGATGTGCTCCTAATTGTACTAAGAGAATTCAAAGGGTTTATTATTGCCTGAACTGCCTCAGTACAAGAGACAAGCTACCTAACATAATTTATCAGAGAGAAAAAAAGTCTGAGAACACTAGATGTTCTGGTGAACGGTAATTTTGTTCAGAGGGCAATACTACTAGTACTGAGGCAGTTAATGGAACATGGTACTGTGATTCAGATTCAAAGAGTTATCAAACTAAGTGACTCTGGATCATTCAACTCTAGTTACACTGCACTGGAAGGAAGAATTATAGCATGTGTTCTCTCTAACAATTTCAGACCTAATGACAGTCCACAGAGGAGCTATACTAATCTTTCTTTAACCAAAAAGAGGCTGCTGAAATGCAAGGCTTTTGTGAGGGCTTAAGAGTAGATCACAGATGACACCTATTGAGGAGACAACAGCAGAAGTGAAAAAACAGAAGGAGGGAACGGCAGAAAAATGGTATGGGAAGGAGGAAACAATTGGATTGGAATATTTTGGCCACAAGTTCAGTCAGTATATGACAGAATTAGATTAAAGAAACTGGAAGAATCTCTCCACTTGAGAGAATCTGGGAAGGTCTTCACTTGAAACTGTTGCTGAGTGACTCTCTAGGAATGTAACTAAACAATTAGTTTTCCCTACAGCTAACCTAACTATAAGGATAGTTAAGCTCAGGAATAGGCTTCCAGGGGAGGCTCTGGCATCCCCATCATCAAAGTTTTTTTAAGAACAGACGGGACAAACACCTGTCAGGATGGTCTAAGTTTACTTCGTCCTGGTACAGTGAACAGGGCTGGACTTGATGACTTCTCATGGTCCCTTCCAGTCCTACATTTCTATGATTCTACAATAAATACAAGAAAATCAGTTGTATTTAAAGCTCTCTTATTATGATTTCTTATTTAAACATATGATTCTATTGTAAAATGCAACTAACATAACACAGAGGTGGTCCACGTGTTTCAAATTTCCAGATCCAATTTGCTCAATTTACAAGATATTTTATTTAACTGATAATACTACAAACTGAGCTGGGACTTAAAGTCAAGTTGTGGTCTGACTTATGCTACAACAGCAGCTACTGCAACTGAAATTTTGCTATACTGATTCACGAGACAGAAAAGAAATCTAGTTCACTCTCCCAGAGCTATGTATCTCTCCGTGGTGCTAAAAAAAAGCAGAAGCTTATATGTGTCACTTGAAACAGGCAGATAAGATCCAGAATATACAGCTGAACTTTTCCCTGTGTAAGTGCCATCTTCACATACATTTCTTGCCATAACCATACAGGTAATCAACCCATAGCTTCAGGGTGGTTTATCTATCTAAGAACTCACTAATGCATACATCACCACAGTATCTAGGTACAGAATTAAAGACCACAGTTGGATCCATCTTGACTACTTTAAGTTGTCTCATGAAGTGAGAACATTTTTGGTAATTATTCCATAATTCTAGAAGTCTTATTTAAGACAGGGAGTAAAGCTTTGGTACAGATATTTGTGGCAGTACTGAATATAGGTGTTCTGTAGCAAAAGAGGATGCTTTGTCTGTTAACCACCAGAGTTTTCACAGCAACATGTCTTAATTCTGGGTATTCCTTGTGGGCAGTTCTTTTCTGTACACTACGCATGTTTTAGCAAAAGGTTATTTTGCAAAGTTTTACACACAAAGTAAGATGTATAGTACACTATTCACATTTGAACACAAATTTTTATGATTACATTTATATAGGCGAAAGTTATATGTGATGTTTTTGAATGATATATGAACATTCTTTAAAAACTACATAGTAACTGGTTTCTTCTGGCAAAAAGAGTTAAATGTAAACATTATCCAAATTTGATGTTATCAAAAATAGAATTCTTCAGCTTCATTAGTTCTTTCGTGAACATCTATATAGGTGTTTATACGGCATTCATCATGGTAATCTAATGAAACTAAAAATAATCTCCTGAAGTTATACAAACTGAAATGATTTTTGTTTCTCTAAGAAATAATAATGTCTTTATAGCTCTTAAAGAAAGTTAAGAAATATCTAGCAAACAGCAGCTATTGTTCGAGATTATACAATAATTTTCCTCAGATAAAACCTGATTCAGGAAGTTGACCCACCATTTTGCCCCATGATTTAATAACTTTCAAGGGAACATAGTTAACTGAAAGGATTCAGACTAGCTGTAGGTCAGTGCCACTATATGAATGCATTTAGAAGCATCAATATACATCTTAATATACAATAAAATGTGCATTAGATGGGCTCTATGTATAAAATGTTACTATTTTGTGAAAAAAGAACTGTTGTAGCTTTATGATTCGTGTCCAGATATCTAAATGAAGCCAGCACCAGGCAGAAAATTCATTCTCATGTTCCAAACACGACAGCTATTTTTCAGCCAAGGAAAACCAATCTCCAGAAGTGCATACACGTACACACACTTCAACTGATCATAAAAAATGCAATGTAATGTTTGAATGCAAACAAAGCTTCCTTCTTGTCTAGATTTTAAGACTAAATAGTTGATTACTCAAATATTCTTCGGTTATTAATCTTCTGTTTTATCTATACACTGTAGCTGATAGCAACTGCATTAAAAAAATCATTTACAGTTTATTTGAAACCATTAGATGTTTTTAGAAAATAAAATGTGTAACCTCTTACCTGAGCATGGAAATTTGACATAGTCGTTGTCTCTATATCCTTCTTTCCCAAAATCTCCATTTTCACTGGTGAATTGGGAAAATTAAATGAAAAGTAGTCTAAAAAGTCAGGTAAATAAGTAGCTGCCCCATGAACAATACCCATTACATAGTAAGCTGCACAGTTTTCATTTTCACTAAAAACCAGACCCACAAACTCTTCTGCAAACCTCTCCATCTCCACAGGAGACAAGTGAGAGAGTTCATTACTGTAGGCATGGATAACTGATGCACCTCCATTAGGCTGGTGCTCAACATGAATGAGCTGTTTGAACTCCAATGTGTCCAACCTTTTGAGTTTATTCTGAACCCGTGGCTCCTTTAACGAGACAAATGGAAACTCACTGTTCTCAGGTATCTTGGACCCACAGTCCTTCTTGGGATCCATATTCTTCTCACTGAAATCCTTAAGATGATCATCTATGATGCCTTTGGCTTCTTGATCCTCAACATCAGAAACCAATCCTGAGCAGATGGTCTGAATAGATTTGCTGTACATTTTTGGACGCTTCCTTTTCTCACATTCTTTGTGTTTCTTTTTCTTTTTCTTCTTTACCTTTTTAATTAGTAATTCTTCTGCATTGGTTTTTGGTTTCTCCTTCCCACCTGTAAAGAGGAAAGAGATTTCTGAAACATCTTTATTTCCCCATTTAAGTAACAGCATTAAAAGTTACCCATACATACCCCCATAAGAGGCATGCTGAGTGAGACTTAAGACTACAATTAAAGTATCAAACAACTTTAGAAGCATTTTACTGAAACCAAATAGAAACTAGAGCAATGTTATACAGTCACGTTATGTCTGACCACTTATTCTAGCAGGATATTGACCATACCACCAGTCATCTCCAGAACCCCAAAATTTACCATTAGCTATAATTCTATCAAATGTATTTTATCTTCATATTATGCATTATGAAATAAGTACTCTGGAATACTGTAGATAGAATTACTATTTATGATTAGAAACATGGCCCAATTGTTAAAAAACGGAGTTTTCAGCTTTTTAAAAAAAAATTTCAGCAGACTCATGCACTCTGAAAAAGTTAACCCTACTCTGAATATTTTTTTTTTGCTTATACTACTGAATTAGATAAGATGTGTGTGGGTGCAGGAGACGGCAAAGAAAGGCATACCAAAAAAACCAAGATTGACCATGAAAGGAAAGTTTTGTACAATCACAATCTTACCTATGCTGTTTAATCAGTAGTGCAACCGCATCAGCAATTATGCCAGTAGGTTAAATGATTTAAATGCAGACTGCAGTGTTGTAGCCATGTTGGTCCCAGGGTATTAGAGAGACAAGGTGGGTGAGGTAATCTATTTTATTTACTCCTGGAAGAATTCTGTGCCCCTGCGCAATGCAGAATTTGCACAGAATTAATGTTCTGTGCAGAATTTCCTTTTTCCCCCTAGAATTGGCGCTGTACAGCCCCTAGGAGCAGCTGGATCTGGCAGAGCCCAACACCCCAGCTCGCAAATAGAAGACTGCTGGGGGGAGGGGGAAGGAGGAGCTGGAGAGTTCCTGGCAGCTGCAGTTCCTGGCACACCCTGAAGGAAGGAGGCAGTGTGCAGGAAACTCCATACAAGCCTGGGACCCAGGCATCAGGCTGTTTCTCTCTCTCTCTAGATCCCTGGGCTCTAGAGGGTGCCCTGAAGCTAGGCTCTGTGGGGAAGAGGTGGTGGGTGTCTGGGCTGGGGGGCCCCATGCCTGGGCTCTATGGGGGCTGGGTGAGCACCCCAAGGCTGGGCTCTGAGGGGGAAGGTGGTGTGGGTGTCTGCACCGGGAAGGGGCACCCTGCAGCTAGGCTCTGGGGAAAGAATGTGTGGGTGTTTGGTGGGGTTTCTTTAACTCTCTACTCCTGGGGGAATTTTTTTTGTCATCTGTATTGTTACAGACAGAGTTGCTGACAGATATTTTGAAATAAAATTACCAAAATAATTGAATCTGGTGTGATTATATAGTGTTATTTTGACAAAATATGCAGAATTTGAAAATATTGTGCACAGAATTTTTTGGTGCAGAATTCCCCCAGGAATATTAATTGGACCAACTTCTGTTGGTGAAAGAGACAAGCTTTCAAGCTACACTGAGCAATTCTTGAGGTCTAGGAAAGGTACTAAGAAGTGACACAGCTAAATACAAGGTGGAACAGATTGTTTAGAATAAGTAGTTAACACATTCTAGGAGACTATTCAAGATGAAATGGCCCATTAACCCCTCTGCAGTCATAGAATAAAAAAGGAAGGTGGTGCATTACAGATTGGATTTATGGCTTATTACAACAATGTCTTTATTAAGACCATGATTTTTCGTGTCCATCAAAGTTATGAATTTAAGCTCCCAGGCTCGTCTTTTGAAGGTGTTGCACAGGTTTCCTCTGACAATGAAGACTGATAGGTCAGATATGGAGTGATCGTTTTGTCAAAAATGTTCACCACATGAATGTTTTTGTCTTCTATCATGTTTCTATGAGAGTTCATTCAAGAGAGGTGAAATTGTCCTGTTTCGTCCACATTGTATTTTTTGGGGGCATTTAGTGCAGTGGATGAGGTACAGCACATGTTGCAATAGACATGTGTAGGTAGGGTTACAATATGTCCAGGTTTTCACTGACATTGCCTCTTATTTGAGGTTCTATCCTCTGTCCAGGTGGTTTTTCCAAACAGGAAATATCCTGGATTTCTACAAAGCAGACACTGCAGCTCAGAAAGAGTCCCAATTGCACCAGCCATGCTGCCACTCTGACAGGGAGCAACACTACTCCCCCATCTCTAGTGAGTGCCCCCGCCACCGGTACCCCCTCCAACTCTCCCAACTCCACCTCCAGCAGTATCCTCTGTTTGGGAACTTGAAATATAGTAACCCTATGTGTAGGACCCACAGATCTGGAAAGGTAGCGTTATGGGGGGTATTGAGATATGTCTGCAGATTTTTCATCTGTGGTTATGGCTGGTTCTGGTGCTGCTTTGTGTTGGTGTCCTAGTCTGTGGGGAGCTTGCTTCCGATTATGAGCTTGGCAAGATTGGGAGATTGTTTGAAGTCCAGAAAAGGGGGTCAAGAAAGATCTCTTTCAGGATATGGTCCCCACTGAGTAGGGACTGTAACTGTTTAATGATACTCCATATGGGGTTCAGTTATGTGGAAGGTGCGTTATTACTTAGAATGTGTCTTTACTGCTTATGCTAAACAAGCTGTTCCACCTCTGAGTACCATTCCCAGATCTGAAGAGTTCTCTAGGGCAGCATTTCTCAAGTGCAGCCACCGTGACCACATGGCCACCAGGGTCTTTTCTTGTGGCCACAGGCTCCTGGGCTGTGACTTGAGGGGGGGTGTCTGGCATGCAATATAGTGGGCCCTCCCCCTTACCCTGCATGCACCACCTTGGTGTTGATTGTTTGGGCTGCCGGCAGGGGTTGGGCCCTACCCCCCTCTGGAGACACCTGGGGCACAATGCTGGAGGAGCAGGCAGCCAGTGAATTCTCCATCTTCCCAAGGGCAGTGGGGGGCTCAGGCTTAGGGCTTCAGCCCTGTGGGGGTGGTGGGATAGCAGGTTGCAGCCGGTGGGCTTCAGGCCCCTGCTGCCTCCCCAGCCCCTCTCCCACCCATCAACCCCCATTGCTCCTGGCCTCCACTGCCTCCCCCGACTTCCTATCTCGGGCTTAATTTGGCCCCAGGCTTGATAGAGCTGAGTAAGTCTTCTGTGAAAAGTGATATTTGTATGCTTATTAATATCACTTTTAACAACAGACTTACTACCTAGCAATAAATAAATTACAGTGATTTGGAGGTGTATATGTACATATTTATGTGTTTTTCCTAAAGCAAATTAAGTATTTTAGGAAAAAGTGAGAGCAGCCACCAGCAAGAGTTGGTGGCTGAACTCTGAGGCCACCAAAAAACCATGTCCTGAGAACCCCTGCTCTAGGCCTATGTCTACACTTAAAATGCTACCACAGCACAGCTGCAACGCTGCAATTATGCCGCTGTAGCACTTCACTGTAGACAATCACTACACTGATGGGAGGAGTTCTGTCACTGTAGTTAATCCATCTGCTTGAGAAGCAGTAGCTAAATAGTGCTGTCTGCACCAGGTGGTTAGGTCAGTATAGCTACAGCCAGAGTTAGGTAGACATAAGCTGCCTTATGTTGACCTAACTCTAAAGTGTCTACATTACAACGCTGCTCCTGCTGATGTAAGTGCCCCACTACACTGACCTAATAACTCCACCTCCACAAGAAGTATAGCACTTAGGTTGATGTAGTTAGGGTGACACGGTATCTGTGTAGACACTGCACTACTGACATTGCCCCAGCTGGGAGCCCTGCACCCAACTCCCTGCTAGGAGCTTGGCGGAAAGCCAGCAGCCTGAGCTGTCAGCATGCTACACTGCCCTACTTAAGTCTGTTCAAGCGCTCCTGGTGAGGACACACACCACCAGCAGAATGAAGGTAGCGTGGACATGAAAATCTGCAGTAATTACTGCAGTGGCTATGACTTAATTGTGTAGTGTAGACAGGCCTATGTCTCTGAGGGGTGGATTTTTCACATCCAAAAAAAGATATAGCTATGTAAGTTTTTGGTGCAGACCAGCCATAGCTCAACAGCTCAACTCTTTCACCAACAGAAGTTATCTTTTATTGGAGCATTATCTCACCTCTTTAAATGTTGTCAGACAGGTTGCTAAACAAAAGATCTGAAAATTGCCATTGTGCATCCATCCATTCACCTAGTTGCCTGAGCTCATGCTGCTGTCAGAGTCCTCTCCTCTCTTGTCATGTAAATTATGGAGTGGTCCTGCCAGCACCACATACAGTTGAGCAGGACTTTTCAGATAGAGCTAGTTTTTCCAAAGTGTCTTAAAATCTACATGTATACTGAAGTTGGCCTGAAAATTGCTAAACGGACCAGAGTAGAGTTAGTGGTAGAAGTTTGGGATCATTTGCTAAAGGGGCTCCCAAGCATAACTCTCTCCAGACCATCTCATTTTAAAATTTGCTGTTTCTTACAGCACTTTTCTTCCAACTTTTTTTTTTGGGGGGTGGGGGGGGGAGAAGAGAGAAAGAGGTACCCCTACAGTGTCCCTATGGGCAAAAAACTTATCCCCCAAAAAACTTCTATCACGGGACTACCCTGATCTTATTTAGAGTCTGGCTCCACAATCCAGCTTGAGAATTTAATAACTGAAGTTTTAGGCTCTCTTACTGGGTCTACAGAATGGTGCACATGACTGATTCAAGCTCAAATTAGCCACATGCCAGAGGCTCCCCTTAGATACAGTGAGAAAGGCTTGGAGCAACATTACTGTACCACATATAACCTCTAAGTGCTCTAAAAATTCTCAAATTCCAAAAACTGGTATGCCACACCAAGGGTTGGGTGTAGACATTGCAATACAAATTTGGGGTCCTTGAGCCAAGAAGTTCCAAAGATGCAGTTCTCCAAAAGTGACACATTTTAAAAAATGGTGGCTTGGTGCATAGCACTGTCCACATCAAGCTGAGAACTAGGAGGTTTGGGGTATGACAAGCATATAGTGCAGAGATTAGCAGGGAGGAGAGAACCACAAGTTGATGAATGAGTTAGGTCACACCTCTGCCAGGCTACTGAGGTGTGAAGCTGCTACTACAAAGCTCCCAGTATTTCTGAAGGGGGGAAAAAAATAACATTTTCCCCTGCTTCTGTGTGGGAGGAGGAACTCTGAACTCTTTTCCCACCTCATTTCCCCACCCAAACAAGGAAATGGGCTCTGGGATTCCCCATCACCCATCCTTCATGACAACGCCCCCTCCGGTCACCAGTTTCTTAAAAAATAGGACTGTCACACAATGAAACAAATTAATCGCGATTAATTACACTGTTAAACAATAGAATACCATTTATTTTAAATATTTTTGGATGTTTACTACATTTTCAAATATATTGATTTCAATTACAACACAGAATACAAAGTGTACAGTGCTCACTTTATATTTATTTTTTATTACAAATTTGCACTGTAAAAAACAAAAAAGTGTATTTTTCAATTCACCTCATCTAGTGCAATCTCTTTATCATGAAAGTTGAACTTACAAATGTAGAATTATGTACAAAAAACCTGCATTCAAAATAGAACAATTTAAAACTTTAGAGCCTACAAGTCCACCCAGTCCTACTTCTTGTTTGTCGGAGTGATTGGCTGACCAAGGTTGGTTACAATTTGCAGGAGATAATGCTGCCTGCTTCTTGTTTACAATGTCACCTGAAAGCGAGAACAGGCGTTCGCATGGCACTGTTGTAGCTGGTATTGCAAGGTATTTATGTGCCAGATGCGCTCAAGATTCATATGTCCCTTCATGCTTCAACCACCATTCCAGAGGACGTGCTTCCATGCTGATGATGGGTTCTGCTTGATAACCATTCAAAGCAGTGCGGACTGACGCATGTTCATTTCCGGCATCTGGCTCAGATGCCACCAGCAGAAGGTTGATTTTCTTTTTTGGTGGTTCGGGTTCTGTAGTTTCTGCATCAGAGTGTTGCTCTTTTAAGACGACTTCTAAAAGCATGCTCCACACCTTGTCCCTCTCAGATTTTGGAAGGCACTTCAGATTCTTAAACCTTGGGTTGAGTGCTGTAGCTATTTTTAGAAACCTCACAATGGTACCTTCTTTGCGTTTTGTCAAATCTGCTGTGAAAGTATTCTTAAAATGAACATGTGCTGGGTCATCATCCGAGACTGCTTAAGGTGAAATATATGTAGAATGTGGGTAAAACAGAGCAGGAGACATACAATTCTCTCCCCCAAGGAGTACAGTTACAAATGTAATTGACGCATTTTTTTTTAAACGAGCATCATCAGCATGGAAGCATGTCCTCTGGAATGGTGGCCAAAGCATATGAATGTTTAGCATATCTGGCATGTAAATACCTTGCAACGCTGGCTACAAAAGTGCCATGCAAATGCTTATTCTAACTTTCAGGTGACATTGTAAATAAGAAGCAGGCAGCAGTATCTCCTGTGAATGTAAAACTTGTTTGTCTTAGCAACGGACAGAATAAGAAGTAGGACTGAGTGGACTTGTAGGCTCCAAAGTTTTACACTGTTTTGTTTGAGTGTAGTTATGTAACCAAAAAAAAATTTTTTTTTAAATCTGCATTTGTAAGTTACACTTTCACAATAAAGAGATTGTACTTCAGTACTTGTAAGAGGTGAATTGAAAAATACTATTTCTTTTATCATTTTTACAGTGCATATATTTGTAATCAAAATAATAATATAAAGTGAGCACTGTGCACTTTGTATTGCATTGCAATTGAAATCAATATTGAAAATGTAGAAAAACATCCAAAAATATTTAATAAATTTCAATTGGTATTCCATCGTTATAAGTGCGATTAATCGCGATTAATTTTTTTGAGTTAATTGCGTGAGTTAACTGCGATTAATTGACAGCCTTATTAAAAACAAGGGAAATTCACTAATAAAAAGCTTTGTTAAAGGGGTGTTAAGGCTGCTTAGCAGTGCCTCATATCCTTCCAGAATGTGGAAGTTGGAAGCCAAAGAAAGGCTCTAAGAATCAGGAACAGCATGCAACCAGACAAAATACAAGTTCGAAAACCAACTATTGTCATGCTTCCTATACCACAATGGACCCAAAATTCAGACAGAGGAAGTATAAAACCCAAAAATATGGCACAGGGAAGTAGGTATGTGTCTTATACACCCACATGTGGCTCGTAGCAACAGAAGAGGGGGGGGAAGGGTTGGTTTTTGTATTTTCTTAGTTAAATAAAACAAATTATAGATAAGCAGGGAGCTTGAAGGAAGGTGTAATACCTGAAACCACTTAGCTCTTTAAATTGTCTAGATTTAATGTTGGTGACCCTGCAGGTACCATTTTAAATATTACTATACATTTCCAGACTGCCCTATGCTGAAAGCTACTTTGGCAACCATGAGTGAGATCAAGGGATTCATTTATCTGTCAGGGTAGGGACAACCTTCCCTCCACTTTCAAGGTGGCAAAGAAGGGAATGGAGGTTGGCTTCTTTTTGGGGGGTACTATCAGTAGTATTGAGAATGGCAGCCAAACCCATTAACACAAGTATGGAATTACATCTGATTTTTGATTGTTTAAACATACCATGAAGTACTAGTAAGTTCCTACACTTTATTTTTAAACAGATACTTGTTTCCCCTTACCCCAAAATGACACAGAAGAGTACTGAATGTTTCACTGTCTATCTTGGGTACTTTGTATAATGGCCCCCATTACTGTAGTATCTGAGCATATCACAATCTTATCTATTTGTGCAAGACAGTATCTCAGAAACTAAGGCTTGGTCTACACTTACCCCTCAAGTCCAAGTAAGGTACGCAAATTCAGCTACGTGAATAACGTAGCTGAATTCGACATACCTTACTTCGAACTTACCGCGGTTCAGACGCGGTCCACATGCGGCAGGCAGGCTCCCCGTCGACTCCACGGTACTCCTCTCGTTGAGCTGGAGTACCGCAGTCGACGGCGAGCACTTCCTGGTTCGATTTATCGCGTCCAGACCAGACGCGATAAATCGAACCCGGAATTTCGATCCCCAGCCGTCGAACTACCCGGTAAGTATAGACCAGCCCTAAGATAACAGAAAGGTTCTTTGATTGGTCTTCTATGGGGGATTATGCCCAGCTCTGGCTGTTCAGTGAAGCCCAAACAGCAGATGCTATCAATATATTTCACTCTACCTCTCCTGCTAAGGAAGATGCAAGAGTGGCAAACACACTTGTGCAATCTTCCACTTCTGCTGTACATGCTTTGTAGAGATAGTGGTGAGAAAGAGAGAAGTCATTTCTCTTACATGCAGTTTTTAAACCGTCACAGATGATTCTTAGCCACACTTGGGTGTGCTTAATTGTATACATTGTGTAGTGTACAATGCAAACGTAGACCCCCAATGAGCTTGCAGTTTAAGGCTATGTCTTCACTACCGACTATGTTGACAAAATTTATGTCGCTCAGGTGTGAATATTCCACTCCCTGACCACCACAAATTACGCCAACATAGCACTAATATGCATAGCGCTATGTCAGCAGGAGAGCTTCTCCCGCTGACATAGCTTATGCCGCTCACATGGGTGGTTTTTTTATGCTGGCAGGAGAACGCTCTCCTGTTGGCATAGAGCGTCTTCACCACGTGCGCTATAAGCATAGACCTACCTTAAGGCAGAAGTACTCAGTAAGTGGACAGCGGGCCAAATCCAGACTGCCACATGATTTTAAACAGACCATGAAATCTTTTTTATTTACTTATTATCATTACTGTTATTGCAGTGTGAAAAATGTCTCTCTGGAGTCTGGACCTTGACTATACCTTGACCAAGAAATTTGGACCCTGGCAAAAAATAATTGACTTCCCCTGATCTAAGGTCTTGTCTACACAAGAAACTTGCACACGTTTAAACTGATTCTGAAATAGATTTTAGTTAAACCAGTGCAAACCCATCTCACACGTCTCATAATGCTTCCCCAGTCCTGTTGTCCCACTGAAGTCCATGACCTTATCTTCACTAGGAAAAATAATGGTGTATTTAACACATTGGCTAACGAATGTGAAAATATACGTTTCCCCTCCCCCCACGCCCCCTCAGTACAGAACTGGTTCATCAGGTTAGTTAATCCTTCACCAATCACTAGAAAGAACTATCTGTTCAGTTTTGGAGGCAACAAGTATACATACATACATACATACATACATATAAAACCCCTAAGATTACTAAAACTGAAATATATTAGCAATAATCCCTATTTCTTTCATTAGAAATATAAGCATGACAGGAAGTGAAAGTGACTGTATACAAAGTTTTTATCACATGCTGGAGTGATTATACCATTTATGCACATAGCTGCAGTTATATCAGAACTATATTTGCCCCCAGGCCCTACAAGAAGGCATAAGGCTACTGTTGCTATGTGAGGTTTAGGGTCAAGGAAGCACCTGCTGGCAGCATGACCCTCAACAGGACCAGAGAGAGAGGTCCTCTCATCTTAACAAGACTCAAAAAAAAGTACTGGAACAGCCAAGCAGGGTAGGAATTAGTCTACTTTCTCTGACCTCCACACCTGGGGGCAGGAGAGGGACGGACAAAAGAGAAGCAAAGTGCTGGATGAAATTCCTCACCAGATCTTGAATGGAAAGCAGTGGAGATCCCCGCATACTATCTCCCATCTACAGAAAATAGCAAGGAGAAGCAGCA
Organism: Terrapene triunguis; assembly: GCF_002925995.2. Lineage (NCBI taxonomy): Eukaryota > Metazoa > Chordata > Testudines > Emydidae > Terrapene > Terrapene triunguis. Next base: position 19,053,722 of record NW_020664419.1, read on the forward strand.
GGCCTGGAGATCAGAGTCATCCCTTGATCTCTCCTTGGGGCAAGGAGGGTGGGAACACCTCCAAACAGAGAATATGAGCTGAGCAAAGAGGAAATAGCACAGACAGGAAGAGAAACTGAAAACAGCTCATATTCCCCTGCTGAAAGACCCTTAAAATACACCAACTAGAGTGCAGAAGTAGTTTTCTTATTTTTTAAAGGAATTAAAGTTTCTGGGCTTTACTGAGAGGCTGCACGATTAGAGAACTGGGTACTTTAAAGTTAGTCTTCTTTAATCTTTCAAATTGACAGCCTCCCTTTAAAAAAAGGAAGATTTTCTTAAAGCTCCCTGCATTCTTACACTGGTCTTATTCTTCACTAAAGTTATCATTAGAAACAGTTTAACAATGCAGAACAAGTTTTTTGTTTTTGTTTTTTTACACTACATACATGTTAGTTTTAATCAAGCATTGTGCTTCACTTTTACTCTGAAAGCAAATCTTGCACTTTACTTAACAGCCCAAGTTCCTGTATGGAAGATCCTTGAATCCCACTATAATCATATGGGTCACTATCTTACTACATATAAAAAAGCAACATTAAAAAGAAAGTTATTTAGATTGCAAAATCAAATTGTTGAAATTTAGAAATGCCAAATTTAAGATTGTGTTCAGGATTAATCCTGGCCCTCTTGTGTGCCCTTCCAATGCTCTGAATGAGACAGGGATCCTGTGGTAAAAAGTAGCGTATGATCATGCAACTAAAGACTGCATCGTAATGCATATTATGCACAATGGGGCCAAATCAATGTTGCACAGAATCTTAAATCAGGCATTTCTTAACTTTTCAACTTAAGTGTTCTTTAAGTTGATTTTTACTTCCCCAAGAGAGCAAGTAAGAGTGCCTCTAGGGCATAGTGCATAAGCAGTTTGATGAAAAGATTACACAGCAATCTAAAGCCAATTACATTCCGATATCAATTCTGTTTTACTATTCTGAATCAAAGCAAGATGAACAGTTAAACTATAAAAGGCTTAAATTCCAAGTTAAACTTGATTTTTATTTTAAAAATTCAAATTTCAAACATGGAAAAATGTAGGGCCCACTCAAGGATATGCCACTGGCATTCACACGCACTGAGCACACATCAAAAAGCTAAAGGTATGTGTTCACTGCAGAGTCAACTTGGATGACCAGCACCCAGGTTAGCTTAGCTCAGGTATGAGCAGACACACTGCAAACCATTCCCAAGTTAGTGTCCTCACTGGTGCTGCATTCAATGATGTGTGTTGCTAGGACTCCTGAGGGCGTCTCTCATTGTTCTTTACACTGTAAAAAACTCAGCCACTCTATGCTTCCTTCCCAGTGAATTGTGGGAAAACTTGCCATGTGCCCGGAATGACATACAAGGGGAGGGGGAAATTGTGGAAAGGTTTTGGAGGACTATCAGCACCCAAGTGATGTAGCCGGTGTCCTCACAACACACGGGATAAGTTACCAAACAGACTGAAAGCAGCACTGAGCTCTATCCTATGCCCCCAGCTAGCCTGGCCTGAAAGCACCACTAAAGTGCTCCCCACTGAAGTTCAATGCCCTGTAACGTACACTGTAGCTGACAGTCATTGTAGGACCCTATCTATTTTTCTCTGCATATTCTCAGTCTTAAGTTCTGCTATATCTCCTCTGCAGACATGGAGAAATAACTCGATTTTGTTTTGCACATTAAGAATAGCCACATGCCCAAGCCGCCCGTATAGCTTGCAAGCTCCTTCCACTCCTACAGCGCTTTTGTGGGGTTGGGGGGAAATCATCCTGGTAAATAACTTCACAGCATATCTTGCTGGTCTGCCCTTTGCCTTTCTGAATAAAGCCACTTTCTACCTCCTAGTCATCCACCTCAGCATAATGTTATTGAGAATGAGGACAGCCTAGATGTGGAGGGAATTACAATCCAGCTCACCTCCCAAGAACCCCATAACCCCTCTCTTTACACCTATGACATCATAACAGCACTTCCAGCACACAAACAGAACTGCAAACATAAACCTGGAACCACCCTCACCCCTAACAGCATGGAAGCAGACACAGTACACTGAAATCCAAATACATGCTGACCACTTAGATCTCTGAATTTCTTCCAAGAATGGGAAGTGTTGCGTGTAAGATCACAGACATGCTTAAATCATGGTGCTTGTTGTTCATATCCCAAACAAAGTAAGCTAAGGTTCCCTCCAACCTTCCCCCCCAACTCCCACAGCCATAGCACCTGCAACAGCCAGACAATCAAGGACAAAGTCTCTATATACTACTGACAGGCTGGCCAATCTGAGGGGGAGAAAGACGGCGACTAGGGACAACATGTTTGCAGAATTCATTCCAGAGTCACAGAGGAAAGCCAGGCTGCCTGAGAGGTGGAGGCTTTACATGAAGAATCAGAAGGACAGAGAAATGCACTTATTTCAGGAGATCATGGCAGCGGCCAAGGACAGAATCACCATGCTCAAAGAGAGCATGGAAAAGACAGATGCAGAGGCAACTCATGGACACTATCCTGAGCCAGAACGCCCTCCTGCAAAACATGCTCCTGATAGGGCAACAGGCCCTGCATTCCCATAATTTGGGACCCAGCCATGTCCTTCAACACTTGGACACTGCTTTCCATTGGGACCAGCAACAACTCCTAACCTCTTCATCCCCACAGCAGTGCTCCCAGCAGCTGTGATCATTCACCACAGATCCAACTTTTGGGCACAAAGAACACTTGCACCTGGAAGTCCAGCTCTTTTAAGCTTTGCAACAACGCTGAAAATTTTGAGCAGAGGCACTCAGACCCAGAATGCAAGCCAACAAGAGCCAGAGGCAAGGCTTACAGTCACTTATCTCCCTCACCAAACTGTGGTATTTGAAATGTCCTTACTGTTGCACTTTGAATTCTGTTTGCACTGTTGCGGTAATTAAACACTTATGTACAGTTGGTTAATATTGTATTTAGAAACATTTAACTAACCAAAGATATTATTTTTCCATTGGTTTCATTAAAATTTCATATTTTTTATTGTTTCATAATAAAACCATTTACAATACAGGCAGAGTCATCACTGCATTTAAAATAAAGAACCCTTGAAATAAAACTGAAATAATTCACAACGTTTTACAACGGCACATAAGGAACATTAAACTTCAAAACATGCACACAATGTTCCCCAGTGTTCATGTCTGCATCTCACCACCCACCCCATCCCCCCAGGCTAACATGTTCAGGCATGTGACTAAAATACAAACAGTAGGCATCCCTGACAGCATTCCTATGGGTGTTTATGTTCTCTGTGGAACCCCTGCTGTCTGCTCAGACCTCAGAGCAAGTCTTCACACCTCAGGTCTCCCATCCATCAGTAAGGCTTTCCTCTGGCTCTCTCAAATATTGTCCAAAAACAAAACATGCAATTACAATGGTTGGAACATCTTTTTCTGCTGCTTCCAACCTATTCCACAAACAATACCATCTGCCTTTCAAATGGCCAAATGCACACTTGACTACCAACCAGCAGCTACTCAGGTGATAATTAAAAATGTTCCTTCCTTCTGTCCAAGCAACTTACGTATGGCTTCATTAGCCAAGGCTTCTAGGGATAAGCCAGATCTCCCAGAATAACCAGACCAACCTACACACCATTAATGTCCACATTACTCCTGGGGGGCAAATAGTTCTGAAAGATCCAAGCATCGTGGACCCTTTTAGACCACCCTGCATTTATGTCTGTAAACCTGCCACAGTGGTCCACAAGTTCCTGCAGCGCCATGAAGAAAATCCTCTGTTTATAAATGCTGCACCACGGCAGACGGAAGGGAAGGGATTGGGGGAGAAAATGATGGGGCAATTGATGGAACCATGTGCCCAATTCAGTTTAGGAACTTCACGCATCAATAATCTCTGAGCATTACTAAGCTTCCTGAACTGGTTAGACAGCATCTTAATGGCTTAGCAAAACTGCATGAGAATAGTCCCAACAGTTGATTTCCCCTCACTGAATTGGTTGTCTACAGACCGGTAACATTCTGAAGTGGTCAACTGCCAGATGGCAATGCCAATGCCAACCTGTCTCTTCACAGATAATATGGGGCAGCGCACCTTGGTATGCTGTCCCTGAAGCTCCTGGGTCAGTTCTATACTGGTCTCAAAAAAGGTAACCCTCCCTGCTCTAAAGTTTTCTTGTCACTACTGGTCATTCGAGCACTGCAGAACCATCTTCTCCCACCAATCCACGCTGAATTTCCTGGCCCAGAAATGACACAAAATGCTATGTAGATGATCCAGGAATTGGTCCTCTTATTCCAACATCTTGGCATCCTCCAGTTCTTCTACCTTGTCCAGCTGCCACCACTGCAGAATATCTTCCCGCTGCTAGAGGAGCTGCTGCTGCCATAGAATATTTTCCTCCTCCCACATCAGCTTGGTGACACACAAAGTCCAATACAGAATTAATCTGGCTCCAAGTACTGTAATACAACTGAAGCAGCCTGTGCATATTCACAGTTGTCACCATAGAGATACAGAGCAAGTTGGGTCCAGGCTGACGACAAACAGAAAAATGGCATGAGCCAGCCCAGAAAGGAAGTATGGGGCAGTTTTGGTTTTTTTTAAATTGGTACCCACCTGACTTTCCACATTTACAGCAAAAACAATCTTAGGATGCACACTGCTCAGCAGCAAAGCAACAGACCATAGGATATCCTTAGAGAACACTACATACACTATGTGCAACATCTTAGTTGAAACATTTTCTAATGAGATTATTCCAGTGTAGACATGTAAGCCCATACAAAGAAAATAGCTTGCAACCTCAGGGCAGGTCTTCACTACGGGGGGGGAGGGGGACAATACCAAGCTGGGAGTGGTTGCAAGAGCTCTGGAGGACAGGA
>NW_020664419.1:19058629-19072743 GCF_002925995.2 Terrapene triunguis
GGAGTGGTTGCAAGAGCTCTGGAGGACAGGATTAAAATTCAAAATGATGTGGACAAACTGGAGAAATGATCTGAAGTAAATAGGATGAAATTCAATAAGGACAAATGCAAAGTACTCCACTTAGGAAGGAACAATCAGTTGCATACATGCAAAATGGAAAATGACTGCCTTGGAAGGAATACTACAGAAAGGGATCTGAGGGTCATAGTGGATAACAAGGTAAATATGACTCAGAGTAACACTGTTTGGGGGAAAAAAAGGCAGCAAACATCATGCTGGGATATATTAGCAGGAGTGCTGTAAGCAAGACAGGAGGAGTAACTCTCCACTCTACTCCGTGCTGATTAGGCATCAGCTGGAGTACTGTATCTAGTTCTGGCACCACATTTCAGGAAATATGTGGACAAACTGGAGAAAGTACAGAGGAGAGCAACAAAATTAGTAAAGGTCTACAAAATGTGACCTATGAGGAAAGACTGAAAAAAATTGGTTCTCTTTAGTCTGGAGAAGACTGGGGGGGGGGAGGGGGGTGAAGAGAGGGGCGGTGTGTGTGTGTGTGTGTGTGTGTGTGTGCGCGCGTGCGTGAGAGAGAGAGAACGAACGAGAACATGACAGTTTTCAAGTACTTAAAAAGGTTCTTACAAGGAGGAGAGAGAAAAATTGTTCTCCTTAACCTCTGAGGCTGAGACAAGAAACAATGGGCTTAAATTGGAGCAATGGAGGTTTAGGTTGGGCATTAGGAAAAACGTCAGGGTAGTTAAACACTGGAATAAACTGCCTAGGGAGATGTGGGATCTCCATCACTGGAAGTTTTTACGAGCAGGTTAGACAGTCATCTGTCAGGGATGGTCTGGATAATACTTAGTCCTGCCTTGAGTGCCGAGGACTGGACTAGAAGACCTCTTGAGGTCCCTTCCAGTCCTACAATTTACTATGATATTTCCATCCGTAAGTATGCAAAGTTGCAGCTACAAAGAAAGCTTGAGTTCATATTTCAATGAGGAACAGGAACAAGGTAGGGCAAGATTACAATTTTGCTTCCATTATTTGGCTGGAAATATATCATTACAAGAATGAGTTATCAGAGAAGCAGCATATTAACACAGGAACATTAAAAAATATAATTTGCATTTAATCTGTGTATACATACATGTATGTGTTCAGTGAGAAAAGGCTCTTCTCTCTGCACTATAACTTTTAACATGCCTTGTCTACCTTCAGTTAAAATTATTTGCAACCATAGCAGCTAACAGTTTTTGCCACTGCCTGAACCCTAAAATGGCACATGGATTCCTTCCAGCAACTAGTTCAGTACTCTTTGCAGTGCTGACAGAACCCTTGCTACGCCCACTTGACCAGTCCTCCCTCCTTTCTTCCAATTCTCTGTACAGCAGGATCTCTCAGTTTGTACTGCTCCCCATGCAGCACACAGAGCTGCACTAGCATGTCCATACCTGTTAAGGTTGGAGATTCAGAATTCCTGCAGTTTTATGCAAATAACCCAATGCCCTAATCTGCATGCTTGGTGAATATGCATATCCTTAGATACATAAATGGCAGCATATTTCCTTAACACCAGATCTTAAGACTGACAAAGCTGCAGCATGGAGGAACAAACTTTAGGAACTGTAACACTCCCGGGTGGTTTTGGCATCTTACCAGAGTTAACATCCAAGAGGGATGGGGGAGGGATAGCTCAGTGGTTTGAGCATTGGCCTGCTAAACCCAGGGTTGTGAGCTCAATCCTTGAGGGGGCCACTTGAGGGATCTGCGGCAAAATCAGCACTTGGTCCTGCTAGTGAAGGCTGGGGGCTGGACTCAATGACCTTTCAAGGTCCCTTCCAGTTCTAGGAGATAGGATATCTCCATTAATTTAATTTAATTTTAAAAAACTCTGGTGGGTCTACCTGGCTGCTTTTGGTCCTCGACCCTATGGAAGGTTTCGGTTGGGTTGCTAGCCTGGTGCTGCTTGCTCTGGATCAGGAGGCAGATCTGTCTACCTACTGTAATCAGCTGTGAAATACTCTGCTTGGGCATATGGCTCCTACCTGGGTGTCTAGTTCTGGCTACACCTTGCAGGGGAGGCTCTAGATGCCTCTGCACATTGCTCCTTGGTTGGGGGAGGGAAGGGGAGAATGGAAAGGAAGCAGCTTTTGGCTGCTATTCGGTTACAATCCCAAGTGACCACATAACCAGGTTCTGGAAAACTTTTTTTTAAGCCCTATAAAAATCCACCCACCAGCTGCTCATTTTTAAGCTTACATCACTCAAATATTTACAGGACTATAACAAGTGAAAGTTTAATACTAGAAGTTAAACTCTAATTTTAATCCATTAGTGAAGAAGTTTATTCTATAAAAAGAAAATGATGAGAATGGTAGAGTTTCTATTATGCCTACTAGAGAATAATAAGTGTCTAGAAATTCTAGATGGATGGGAATATGTACAGTCATTGGTAAACAACAACAGGGGTAAAGCGAGCGTGCCGAATCCCGTCGCTGGACAGGCTGAAAAACTAATAGGCTATGTGCTGCAAAAAACAAAAATATCTTAGAGAGTGTACCAATACCTACAGTCAGATACAAAAGTGTAGCAGGCCTAATCAGTTAGATTGGGAACTATCAGCGATTTTGTTTTAACTTATAGAATTGCAAGCTTTTATTATGGGAAGCGTGCATAGCTTTTTGCCTGAGGAATAAATATGCTTAAAAAACCACACAGCACATACTGTGTAATTCACTCTTTATTTCATGACCTTTGTGGTGTTTGGAATTCCCTCTCCCTCCTGGTTGAAAGTCACAACCAATATGGGAAAAGCTGACCAAATTTTCCAAGAATGCACCAACACAAAACATGATTAAACAGCCTAATAGGTTTAGACATGAAAACAGGATTTAAGAATAGCTGCTACATGGCTACAAAAACTGTACCACACCATGTTGAACCACGTGGCTTCATAAAAAGAGCAGAACTTCATTAAGATCTGCAAACCTGCTAGAAAAGCATGATTAGAATTTCTTAATTATACTTAAAAAAAAAAAAAAAATCCACCCCCTTCCCCAGTGCCAAATCTAATCCTCAAAGGAGAGCTATTTGTATGCAACTGCGGGAGTTATGTCAGTTCCCTGAGTTACTAAGGAGCAAAAAAGGTTTTGCTGGCTGGCAGAGCATTCTTTCCGCACGATTAGAACCTCATGCCACTCTCCAAAAACAGAAACATCACAACAAAACTCACAGCTAGGCTTTAATAAGCTAATTTCCATATAACCACAAATTTCATCTTAAAAAAATGATTCAATGATGGAGAAAGATATCAGAGGACTTCATTTATCAGGGCTGTCATGCTGTTCATTTACAAGACTCAAGCACGGCAAGCTTCCCACTGACATTGCCCTCCCAGCATGCTTCATTCGGATATGGAAGAAATTAGGAACTTTTAGGAGTAACAGAGAAGTTTAGTCTCTATGGCCCATGCAGATCTCTGCTTCGGTTGAATCTGCTAATTAGTGCAAATCTGTTAATTAGTGAATTTGTCATGTTGGGGCTGGAACTGAGACCCACCAAACTCATCTTGTATAGAGATCACAAAACAGCCATTAAATGGAAGCAACTTTTAATCCAGGGGTCGGCAACCTCTGGAACGCGGCTCGCCAGGGTAAGCACCCTGGCGGGCCGGGCCAGTTTATTTACCTGCTGACGTGGCAGGTTCGGCCAATCGCGGTCCCCATTGGCCGCGGTTCGCCGTCCCAGGCCAATGGGGCGGCGGGAAGCGGCGCGGGCGAGGGATGTGCTGGCCGCGGCTTCCTGCCGTCCCTGTTGGGCTGGGACGGCGAACTGCGGCCAGTGGGGGCCGCGATTGGTCGAACCTGCCGCATCAGCAGGTAGATAAACTGGCCCGGCCCGCCACGGTGCTTACCCTGGCGAGCTGCGTGCCAGAGGTTGCCAACCCCTGTTTTAATCCCTACTGAGGTAGGCTGGATTCATCTGATGATTTACCTGTGAAAGGCTTTGTAGCTCACTAGCAATGCCCTGAGGTATCCAGTCCCTCTAAAAGGAACCGCTCCCATTAACCACAATACAAAACACTAAAAATGCAACAAATATTTACGCAGCATCTAAGTTTGTGTCTAAATATGATGGCTTTACACTTTAAAATAATTTTAAAAGTTACAATTAATTTCAAAGTCATCAAAACAATTTAGAAAGAACTCCGCCCTCTCCCCCCCTCTCCCAAATGGGTCATAAGGAGGCTTTGAACCCAGTCTTCAGATCACCATTAGAAATCTCTTCTACATCATCAGAAATAACTGGAAGAAAAACAGCCTTTTACCTCGATATGAAGCCCGCGGAGGGAAACAAACGTAATCCAATGGCAAGTAACAGTCAATTATTTGTGAGACTGCATGAGATGTTGCAAAGTATGATGTATGGGGCATTTAAACTATGATAGCAGGGAGAAAATACGTGTTTCCTATCTAATAGCACATATGACAAAAGCAGATTTTCAGTTTTCAATTTGCAACATTTACACTGCCTCATTACAACCATCTGGAAAATGGGCTTTTAATTAAAATATGAAAAGTGCCACTAAAATTCAGCATTCACTGGAAATATACAATTATTTTAGATATTAACATTACTGATGAACACTGCTATTTCGTTTGAACCTACCTTTCTGCAATAATGTGACCTCACCATTCTCTTTCTTGATCTCATTAATTATTTTATGTTTCTTCTTTTCTTTCTGCTTCTCTCTGTCCCTCTCTTTAATTTTGTCTTTGATTTGATCTGAAAGGGAAACATTTTAAGACTGAGCAGAAACAGAAGAGTTTCACATGAAATTGTCACACGTATGTTCCATACTACACAAAGGGTCTAATCAGTCTGGGGAGGGAGTGGGAAAGGAAGAGCTATTTAAGTCACAGGACTTGGACAATCAAACATTTACAAGTATCTCATATCTGTTGTACAATATTGAAAGTTTGTCTAGCTATGCTGAACTTCTGTTTTCTGGTTCTGTTGAACCAACTGTACACAAACTTTTATACACTCTGGTACTGTATCAGTGGTTAAAACAGTTTATGCATATTCATCACAAGTCAGTACTTCTGGCTATGTTTATATTTCATTGCAAGTAGATTTGATTTCTTGAAGTTCACAGGTTCATTAAATATTTTGTCTATTTCTTATCCTCCAAAGAAATCCAAAAGAAAAATTGGAATTTGCATTTTCCTACAGGCATGTCCACAACAGCAACTCTGCCCCAAAATATCCTCAACCTGAATACTCCATGTTGCAAATGAAACTTCAAAGGATACTTGAAAGATTCGAGTTGGTTTTACATTTGTCACTATTGCTGACCTGTTTGAAACTAACACTCCAGCCAAATCTGGAAATGCAAGATCTTTTACATGGAATGCCCTGGTTTCAGTGTAGCATAAACAGCAATTAGAATTAGATGTTAGTTTCAGATGGAAATGGAAGAGAAATATCAGGCCAGCTAGGCCTCTCCTTTTGCAATATTGTATTGGCACAAGAAGAATTCTTTTTAAATTTTAAGCGTCCCAAGCATTAGGGCTTTCACCACTTTTCCACAACCTAATAATGCTTACCTGGAAGATTGTCTCAATATTCAGTTTTAATTTTCCCCCTTTTAAATTCAGTCTGGGTTTTATCACCATTTGCCATGGCTCTGACTTCTGAAGACTGAGCCATATAAGTAAGTTTTTGCACTTCATTACATAGAACAGTAAGTACTGGATCCATAGGTGTATGCTCTTGAGGACTGGCTCTTTCAGCAGAGGCCAACTCTCGGGACTACGCATTTATGCTCAGTCAAATGCCATCTTTATTCCTGGAGGAATTCTGCATCACTGTGCATGTGCAGAATTCATGTCTGGTGCAGAATTCTCCCCCTCTCCTCGCCCCCGGCAGAAAATACATTCTGCCCAAGAAGTGCTGCAGTTCCACCTTTTACCCACCAGAGTCCGCTGTGGTACCAGAACCACCAGCAGCATGAACGCAGCCGGTGGTTCTGGTGCCACAGCGGACTCTGGTGGGAAAAGTTGGAACTGCCGCACCTCTTGGGCAGAATGTATTTTCGGGGGGAAGGGGGAAATGGGAGAAGTTGTTCATCACAGCACCCTGCCCACAGAGCCAGGTTAGGACAGAGTGGGGCACACAGAACTGCTGGGCGGGGGGGTCCACAGACTGGGGTTCAGAATGGCTGGGGCGGACAGACTAGGGCACAGGCTCAGGAGCTAGTGGGGTGACAGCGTTGAGCCAGGGGTTGAATGGGAGTGGGGATGCAAGGCCACATGGGGATGGGGGGGGAGGAGGCTGCAGAGACCCCTGAGGATGGGGGGGGGGGGGGGGGGGGGGGGGGGGGGGGAGGTTGGGAGACAGGGCAGATGTGCCTGATTGAATGGGAGAGGCTTGGGGTCAGCCAGGTTCTGCATGGGGGAGGCTCCCCAACTCCTTAACAATACAGCCCATCCCCCCAAGAAACCTGTTCCATACTTCTCAAACCCACATCCAACAACCCTCCAAGTTCACTCCAAGCTCCTTACCTCTACCTCAGCTCCTCTGCTACCCCTGACTCCCCCCAAGCCTTTGCATGGTTTCTGATGAGTGCAGGAAATACAGTTATGTATTGTAATTTAAATGAATTACACAGTTCTATATTAATATGCCTAGTAAGGAATCTATTTGTCAAAAAAAATTACCAGAATTTTTTTTTTGGTCTGTATTGTTACAGACATACTTGCTGACAGGTATTTTGAAATAGATTACCAAAATAACTGAAACTGGTATGATTATATTGTGTTATTTTGACAAATAAAATATGCAGAATTTTAAAATATTGTGCGCAGCTTTTTGGTGCAGAATTTCCCCAGGAGTAAATCTTTGTGGATTCATAGTGACTGACACCATACCAGGCTTTTTAACCCCCTCAGTGAGGTCAGAGCTGAAGCTGCTGTCACCGCACTTAAGGAACCCTGCATTTCAAAGCCAGAAGGCTTAGCCACTAATACTTCCTCAAGGGCATAGCAAGGAGGCAATTCTAATAGTCCTTTCTGGTCCTGAGGGTGCACACAGAGCAAGGAAAAAAGTTAATTACTTTCCATTAAATACTCCTGAGGGTGTTCTGTGCCAAAAAATCCTGCACCAAAATATTTAAAAAAAAATTCCAAACATTTTATTTGTGAAATAAATGTGGAGGTTCCAGCCTAGCACTGGGGAGCATAGGCCACTGGCTACACAGATGTGGGAGATCACTGTGCAGCTCCCCCTGGGACACAGAGTCAGCAGTGAGGCTGAACCAAACCCTGACAGTGCAAGGACTGGACCTGCCCCAGAAACACCCCAGGGCCCTGCCTCTCTGTGCCACGTGCATCAGGTGTGGGCAGGCAGGCTCAGCAAGATAGGACCCAAGAGTGGAGGGGATTAGCATGGGGGGATCCAGGTGTGAGTTGAGAGGGTTCTGTGTGGGGCAATCTGGGTGTAGGCAGCTCAGTGGGTGGGGAGGGGGAAGAGATCCAGGTGCGCGGAGGTGGGTGAATCTGGATGCACAGGGGCTTGTTGGGGAGGGGTTCTGGGTGTAATGGTAATGGGAATCTGAGGGGGGTCCAGGTGAAGGCGGTTGGGGTTCAGTAGGAAATGCATCAGATCCTGAGCCTAAAAAAGAAAAAACCTAATGCCTAATTAAAGACATCAGCAGCACTGGAAGTGATCTAGTCCAATAAATCCAATTCCAAGGACCTGGCAAGGTTCCTGATCCACCTGCTATCACAGTTGTAAGGAAATGAGGTAGTCTGTGTGCAATGTCCCTTTTACAGATGCACCCTTCAAATGTTCAGAACCACAAAGGTAGGGGCAGGGGACATGAAAGCGCCAGTCCAAGTCCTCTAGCACATCAAGAATGGGTATGTGAAGAGGCCCCTTGAAGAAGTACCACATTTTAAAGTGACTCACATGGAAACAAGTTTTGGAGATATTTTAGGCTGCATTCCATATTCAACATATTGAATTCACATGAAATACAAAGGAATTTTGAGAAGATGCCAAAATTGAGATATGGCCCACAGTTCACAATATTGTTATTAAAGTTGATTTAAAACTTTTAGAGAAACAAACTCAAGCACTATAGTACTTATGTAGAACAGCTATTTATTAATCAAGACGTGCAAAACTCCTTCACCAAGATAAGAGCCAATACACAGCAAATGACATTTAAAAAAATAAAAAGTATTGCCATTAAATCTAAGATTATATTTAGTGGGTGCCCTCCTTTAAGCTTTTTTTTTTTTTTTTTTTTTAAACCCTTTTGAAAAACAGAGCACTAGAGAACTGCTGAGATTATGTGATTCCACTCAGAAAAAGAAAAATAGTAAAGGTTCTTGCTTATTCTTCCAAATTATAAAGAAATATAAGCTAATCATAAGAATCTTCTAGGATATATTTCAACCACATGTTGATAGGGTAATCTAAAAATATATTGGCATAAGTGGATCAAATTCTGGCTGAAAAATCCAAGGCCAACAGCAGGAACCCAAGACAGACGTTAGATAACCTTATTCTGATTCACCTGGAAATCGGTGGAGACTGTTCTAGAAATCTTAAAGTAGCCACAGATGGGCATTCTACCCTGAAGTTCAGAGGCTTCACAAACTGTGTTCCACAAACACATATGATTCATACTTTGCAAATGTATATGAAGTGAGGGTGCATGGGGCTGACAGCAGTCTGTATATAGATTGTTGTCTGCATCTATAAAAGGAGTGTTAGGAGCCTTTTGGTGCAGCTACATAACTTGACCTCTAATGTCAAAATAAACTTTCAATCATCATTTATTAAGCACCACAGATGTACACTATATACAGCATAGTTTAGCAGCAGAGAGATGACAGACTGAAAGGATTTAAAATGTAAAAATAGGACACAAATAAAAACCTATACCCAATCTTCTTTTAAGCAGTTTCTTGAAGGTGGAGACTGATGGGGGTTGATATGTTAGTGAAGTAATATTAAGCAAGATATTTACAAGTTTTTTTGTTTTGTTTTTGTTTTTTAAAAGACATGCACCATACATTAAGACTCAGAGTACGTACTGTATATCAACTCTCACACACAACATAATTACATCTTGCAAAGGACAAACACCATTGTCCACAAAACAACCAAATCACCTCCTCCCCTCCCTACTTGAGAAAATAGCACTTGGACCATCCTGAATATCAGTAAGCTTGTGATTCATTAAATCTGAAGAGGGAGCAATCTCCAGAGCCAAAAACCCAACACCAGAAGTGTCCTGCCCCCACAACTCACTCATGGCATTAACACCTGAAGATTTAGTTCAAGCATCTGGGCTAACCTCAGCTGATCACAAGGAGAAAGTTTCAGATAGCAAATAACCTAACCAGGGTGGATAAAAAAAAAATAAAAAATCAATGATTTAAAAAAATAAATAAAAAATGATTTTGATAAAATGCTTTTTGAGGGAAAAGAACACCTATCTAAAGATAAAGATATCTTTGAGCTATAACGTATCTCATCATGGAATAGGGATTATAAATTCTATAGTATGAGACAATATATTCATGTAATGTTTAAGAAAAGTTTTGTAAATAAGTTACAATAGTTCATGGATTAGGGACCCAATTTTATGGGGTTTCAGGGGCTTCTGTATAGATTAATCTTTCTATCTACGCAATGGGACTCAGTGCTCAGTCTAGAAGATACCATCAAAGATGCTTAGTTTTGCAGTTCTTAAACTGTGGATTTGTGTCTCCAGAGAAAATATGCTTGTTAACAGCAAAAATGTGTTTAAATAAATAAATATATAGAGGTGAGAAATAACAGACCTCAACCCTATTGTCCCTCTGCAAATTTGTGTACACAGAGTCAATCCCTTACCTCTCACTAAAAGTGCAAATTTTCAAAAAGTTCAATGAATAGAAGATTGTTGGGGGCGGAATAGGTCTGGACAAGGAGAAGAAGTCTGGAGAGAAATGTGAGAAGGGAGGGACAGGCAGTAGAAACAAAAGTGAAACTGTTTAAGCAGCATATTCCAGAAGTCTCAAGGTCTTTCTGAGTGTAGCCTTCATTGATTTGAGATCTACCATACTATTCTCTCACTAGAAGAGAAAACTTATAATGGCAGCAGGCCGTAAAAGAGACCCAATTTGGGAATATTTTAATGAAGTTCCTCTACCAGTGGGTAAGACAGGCATGCATGCAAAATGCAAACAGTGCAACAAAGAAATGCAAGGCCTGGTTGCCCGAATGAAACAACATCACAAGAAGTGTTCCTTCTCAGGAGGAAGCTGCGTTGAAGATGATGAAAGGCACATGTCTGAACATGCAGGATCTTCAGATTGGTAAACTTTATTTCATACTTTTCTTAAGGACTGCCGGTCTTCCTTCTGGACTGTTCTTGAATTCTCATGTTTCAGAAAAAAATATAGTTGTTACTCTATGGTACTATCATTTTAGATGCAGTTGTGATAAAAAATAAATAGCTGAAATAAGCTGATCTTCATTTTACAATTTCCCCTTTAAAGTAATACTGAGTGTCAGTGAATGCAAGGAGTAATACTAAATGAGCAGTATGATAATAATAATTAAATAACTGCACTGACTTTTGTTTAGGAGAATCCATCCTCAACCTACAGCATTTTGAAGACTATCCACCTTCAAGATCACCATCATTTTCTATAGTTTCAAAGTTATCTGCCAATGATAGTGTTTCAGTCACATCATGTATGTCACATGACCACAGTATATCACCTGAAGCAAAAAAAAGAAAAAAAATCTCCATCATCCAGAAATCACCATACATAAATTTGGGATAAGAACCAGCAGATTACAAAGAGAGGTAATTGATGAAAAAATTGCCTGGTTTGCTTATGCAACAAACTCTCCTTTCCATATGATTGAGAACCCACACTTCATTAACATGGTTCAGTTATTAAGACCAGGATACAGTCCACCCAACAGAGCAGAAGTCACAGGCAAATTGCTGGATAAAGTGTATGAAAGAGAAATTGAGCAGTGTGCAAGATGTCTAGAGGGTGAAATTGTTAACCTGAGTCTTGATGGGTGGAGCAAGGTCCACAATTATCCTGTTGTATGTGCTTGTGTGACAATAGAAGAGAATGTCTTCCTTACAGAAACAATTGATACATCATAAAATGCACACACAGCAGCATACTTAAAAGAAGTAGCAGAAAAAGCTATAACAAACAAAAAAAATTTAAATGTCTAGCACACAACTTGGTCACAGACAATGCTGCAAATGTATCCAAGATGAGAAGAAATTTAGAAGAGAGTCCCAAGCTAATGACATACAGTTGAAGTGCTCATTTGATGCACCTCCTAGCCAAAGACTTCAGTGGGGCTTAGAGAGACTATTTTTGAACATTTAAAAAAAAAAGGGGGGGGGGGGTAAAATATGCATCTCGTATATGCCACAACACCCTGGCTATAAAGGTTTCAGTTGTATTAGTTTGGAGGAGCTGCATAACACACTTGCATGATCACCACTTTTGAAGAATGCAGGAGTTTCAAATTCATGTTGATACAGGCTTCATACTATGTTCAACATTCTCTATTTTATATACTATCTAAACACTACACCTACCACTGAAATGCAATCAACTAAAACAAGAAATGATGACTGTTTAACAGCATACTCTGCTGTTAGATCAACACAAAGAATCCCACTGCAAGGAAATCTTCGTTCCCACCCCAAGATACAAACCAAGGAATATTTACTGAACTAACTCAGAATTAAATGAGAAATGCAGAGTCCCTCTCCAAATCAGACAGGCTTGCTTTTATTTCAAGGGGTGGGGAGAGGGAAGGGAAGAGATGGGTGTGGGCTTTGTTTTTGTTTTTTAAGATTGAGAATTACCCATTCCCTTTTGTACAATAAACAGCCTTTCGAATTTAATTACTGCATTTTCCAGTATTAGTATCTACTAACCAGGTATCTTGCTGTTATCAACAATTTTCTAATTTTGCCTTCCAGCAACATGAAATCTGAGGGAAGGACAATCCTGTTCAGAATTACAAAATTTAGCCTAAGGTCTATTGGGGGCTTTCTATACATATAGTGTTTTAAAATGAATGATCATAAAACAAGTCAGTCAAATTATCCCCAGTCTTGGAAGCAGAATACATGCAAAACAAATGGTAGCAGCCACATTTTGAATATCGTATCCCTAAGCCTATGAAGCCGCAAGAGAGGTTTAACCAGTCTGGTTTAGAACTGGAAGCAACAAGCTTTAGGACCTTATAGAATGTCAAAGGCTGTGGCTCAGGGGTTCTCAAACTGGGGTCGGAACCCCTCAGGGGGTTGCAAGGTTATTACATGGGGGGGGGGGTCACGAGCTGTCAGCCTCCACCCCAAACCCCGCTTTGCCTCCTGCATTTATAATGGTGTTAAATATATTTAAAAGTGTTTTTAAATTTATAAGGGGGTTCACACTCAGAGGCTTGCTATGTGAAAGGGGGTCAACTGTACAAAAGTTTGAGAACCACTGCTGTAGCTGCTTTGCGTTAGTTTTCCAGATAGTAACCCACATCAGTAGTCAATCACAGATTACATTCTAAGTGTTCTTCCTCTGCCTCCTCCCTTTGATTTAAAAAGAACTGTCATAAGGCAAAATATTTACAAATTACTGTTAAAGGATAGTCAATGTTGCTAACACCGACTGTGCTACATTTAGGAAAAAATTAAGAAGAGTGAATGTAGAATATTGGTCTTAGTCTGCCCCTCCTCATTTTAATACTAATACTTTTTAAAAGTGAAATCTCAAATATCCATTTGAAATCCACTTATTTGGTTATGTAGATACAGAGGAATGTTTAACAGTTTAAGAACACTACTTCATAGGTTGTGACACCTGCATATGTGAAGTGCAGGCAAACACACAATAGCAGGCCTCCTAGACTTGTGTGCAAACAAAACACACAGCATTTCTGGAATACAGAAAGAGTTATTTTCTTCTTATTCAAACAGCCAGAAAGGTTTGGCTGGTGTCCCTTTAAGCAGGGAAGAACAAGATCCTGGAAGAACAGAACTTGGAATCGGAAACGTTATTCCAGAAATCTCCTTGCCAGTGGAGAGAAGGAAATTTTCCCTCGTGAACGGCAAAGAAAGACTTCCTTACATTTCTGTAAGTTTCTGAAGAATTTAAGTTTTCATCTAAAAGATATAAGGGTTTAGTCTTCATGGTTCCAAAGAAGGCCTTCTAAACATATACAAATGCAGTTTTGGTTTTCTGAATATGCAGGAAACAGCCTGAAGAGAGGTATGAATTTACAAATTTAAGGCCCCAAACCCAGCCTGAGCACTAGGGAGTTCTGCCAGGGATTGGAAGAGGAGGAACAGGACATTGCATCAGCACAGCAAACAAGGCCACCAACTCCAGTTTTAGGGCTAAGGACTATGCCACTTGTATCTTAACTATGTGCAGAAGAATGATCAGTTATTCTGTACAGCAGCAATCAACCTCAGCCCAAGTTTCTGCTGCACAATAGCATGCAGAGCTGGATTCTAGTGTGCATCTCTATATATGCTCTCCACGTCCTGTCCCCTCACAAAATAAAACCTGTAAGAATATTCTGTGGGAACAAAACAGGAACAGGATTTGCCCTCCAGAGAAGTATATACTCCCTCAATTCTTCTCAGAAAGTGAAGCTTCTCTCAGTTTTAGTTTTATATTTCAAAACTAAACTTCTGTATGTCTGGAACTTCTAAGAGAATTCCACCATCTCCACAAGTGCCCTCACACTTAATGTGCACTTAAATATATCCTATTGATCACTACTGCTCAATCTAATGAGATACTGGACGACCTGTAAGAAAGCTGATCAGAAGCTTCTGGAAAGTTTATAATGATAGCTGGAATGGAAAAGTCTGAGGAAGTTCCTACTGTCTACGTTCTGAAAGTGAAATAAGACTACCAATTCCTACTTCACTGAGGAAAGAAAAGGGGAGTGAGGAAGTGTTCACATGAAGCATCATATAGAATATGAAGGAAACGAAAGCAAACCGAATAAAGGAAAAGGGTTAAATTATAAAAAAAAAAAAAAAAGAAGGAGAGGCA
>NW_020664419.1:19072843-19186266 GCF_002925995.2 Terrapene triunguis
AAAAAAAAAAAAAAAAAAAAAAAAAAAAAAAAAAAAAAAAAAAAGTAGGAGAGGCATGCTCCCAATTCCACTAAGTGTGAAAAAGATAAAAATATATTTTCCCAAAGTCAGTGGGGAAGTCTGAATATCAAGCAGGATCCCCAGGAGATGTAAAGTGAAGTAATGCAACTCCAACAATTTCCATTTTTCTATTTCTGTTTAGCGAAGCCCACTAAAAAAGTTAAGCCTACCAAAAATTCTGAGGGTATGTCTACACCCAGCCGCTAGTTCGGCGGCTGGGAATCGAAGTTCTGGATTCAACTTATCGCGTCTTGTCTGGACGCGATAAGTCGAACCAGGAAGCGATCGCCGTCGACTGCGGTACTCCAGCTAGACGAGAGGAGTACCGCGGCGTCGATTAGAGGAGTACCGCGGCCTGCCTGCCGCGTGTGGACCGAGGTAAGTTCGAACTAAGGTACGTCGACTTCAGCTACGTTATTCACGTAGCTGAAGTTGCGTACCTTAGTTCGAATTGGGGGGTAAGTGTAGACCAAGCCTGAGAGAGCTGGAACAGCAGAAGTAAGGAATGAACTACTGCCACATGACCAAGGGAGTGCTGTGGAAGGACTCCACCTACCCTGCCAGGGACAGCAGAAGCAGACAGTCTCTTTCCACTACAAAAACAAAAACAGAGTTGGTTCTTTATTTACCTGCTGTCTTCTAATGGATCCTAATTAGTTTCTTTATAATGTTTTGCCAATTTGTAGCAAAAAAGAAAAATTACTTCACTGGACTCCTGTAACAGTGATTTAGTACCTTTACTATAATTCTGAACAGTAACCTTGCCTATCAAAAGTTATTAAATGTCTCTTTTTAGAATTATGTGAGGTAATGTCAGCCCTGTCATGCTTACTTAAACCAACAGAGGGCTGCTAGAACCCTAAACTTTAAATTTAAAACATTATTTCCTAGCCCTTTTCCTCAGAGACTGATCAGAATGTAACCCAGTCACTAAGAGGTGCACTACTGGAATTTTTTCTCCATAAAGAGACTTCAGAACTTCATAAGGCTCATCTTGAGAACCAAGAGGCCACCTAAAACTTGTTGGAGGTTCTCCCATCCTGTGGGCTTAAAGAAATCTTTAAACAAAAATCCAACCCCTCATAGCACACACATGTAGTGCGCATACTGCCAGAGGCCTTGTCATCCCATGTATTTTATACTTCTGCTGCTGCTCCTTGGCTTTGCTCTGGCACGGAGATCTGTCCTAGGAGTAACCCACTTCCTTCATTTAGTAAACCTTAGCATTCCAGTGACCGTTGGAGAGATGAGACTGGATGTGCCCTCTCTCTGCATGGCAAAACTCAGTCCAAGGACCTCTTTACAGGACCATGTGGAAGCAGGGGGGACTACAACTGCCTCACACCTTGCAATGAGTCTGAATCACAAAGAGACAACATGGGCATATGCCAGAACAACAGATTTGAGAGTGCGGGTAGGAGGCAAAGACACAGGATATCTTATCTAGGGGACCCTGACTCTGGAGCTGTGGGGTGTGCATAATTAACCAGACAAGTCATTTCAGCAGTGACCAATTGCAGCATGGGATAGCCATTGAAAAAAATAATTGAATTGAACTACTTATATCGGAATGGCAATGCATCCACATGGAGCTTACACCAACTGAATTCCAACAAAACTGAGTTAAGTCAATTCTGAAGTGGCTTAATAGTTTAGTTAGCAAGATAAGCAGACAGAAGCTCATCTGTGTGTGAATACAAGGCAGATTGTGCTGGAAAAAGGAAAGTGCAACTTCCTTGCGTGCACAAATCTCAAAGAAGGGAACAGTGCCCAACTACCTCCTTCCTCCACTTCCTTGTTCTCACTTTGTCTCCCCCTCAAGGGCTATAGAAGCAGAGATCCCCTTCCTATGACATTAGGAGATCTGTAGAAGGGAAGGGAGAGAAGGAGGCCTATTGGAGGGTGAAGAAATCATTTTCTTTTCTGTGGATTTAAGAACCACCCCACAAACACTAGGTTCAGCAGCTAACACACACACACCCAGCCAGAAGCTGTTCCCTCAAGGTATGTCTACACTGCAATGAAAAACCTGCAGCTGGCCCATATCAGCTGACTCGGGCTGCGGGACTGTTCCATTGCAGTGTAGACTTCTGGGCTCAGGCTAGAGTCCAGGCTCTAGGACCCTGCAATGTGGGAGGGTCCTAGAGCTCAGGCTGCAGCCTGAGCCCAGAAGTTTTGTGAATGACACAAAGCTGGGAGGTATTGCCAATACAGAGAAGGACCGGGATATCACACAGGAAGATCTGGATGACCTTGTAAACTGAAGTAATAGTAATAAGATGAAATTTAATAGTGAAAAGTGCAAGGTCATGCATTTAGGGATTAATAACAAGAATTTTTGTTATAAGCTGGGGACTCATGAGTTGGAAGAAAGAGAAGGACCTAGGAGTATTGGTTGATGACAGGATGACTATGAGCCGTCAATGTGATATGGCCGCTAAAAAAGCTAATGCGGCCTTGGGATGCATCAGGCGATTATTTCCAGTAGAGATAAGGAGGTGTTAGTACCGTTATACAAGGCACTGGTGAGACCTCATCTGGAATACTGTGTGCAGTTCTGGTCTCCCAGGTTTAAGAAGGATGATTGCTCTCTATAAATATATCAGAGGGATAAATATGAGGGAGGGGGAGGAATTATTTAAGCTCAATACAAATGTGGACACAAGAACTAATGGATATAAACTGGCCATCAGGAAGTTTAGACTTGAAATTAGACGAAGGTTTCTAACCACCAGAAGAGTGAAGTTCTGGAACAGCCTTCCAAGGGGAGTAGTGGGGGCAAAAGACATATCTGGCTTCAAGACTAAGCTTTATAAGTTTATGGAGGAGATAGTATGATGGGATAATTAATTGCCAAAATTAGGCTGATCTTTGACTATTAGCAGTAAATATGCCCAATGGCCTGTGATGGGATGTTAAATGGGGTGGGATCTGAGTTAATACAGAGAATTCTTTCCTGGGTGTCTAGCTGGTGAGTCTTGCCCACATGCTCAGGGTTTAGCTGATCGCCATATTTGGGGTCGAGAAGGAATTTTCCTCCAGGGCAGATAGGCAGAGGCCCTGGGTTTTTTTTGCCTTCCTCTGCAGCATGGGGCACGGGTCACTTGCTGGAGGATTCTCTGCACCCTGAAGTCTTTAAACCATGATTTGAGGACTTCAATAGCTCAGACATAGGTTAGGGGTTTATTACAGGAGTGGGTGGGTGAGATTCTGTGGCCTGTGTTGTGCAGGAGGTCATACTAGATGATCATAATGGTCCCTTCTGACCTTAAAGTCTATGAGTCTACAATGCAATGAAACAGCCCTGCAGCCCAAGTCAGCTGATATGAGCCAGGTGCGGGCTTTTCTTTGCAGTTTAGACATGCCCTCTGTGCCACTCCCTACCCCCCCCTCCCATGACCCTTTTATCTGCTGACCAGTGTTTTATGGAAACACGAGAAGATGTAAACCAATCTGTGTATTAAAGTGCCTTTCAGATGCTTCCTTACTTATGGTGGGTCAAAATTAGCTTTCAATAATTTAAAACCACCATTCATAAACTCTCTCACATTTGAGAGAAGGTACCAGAGGGCCTCTAATGTTAACTTGCCCAAAAAACAAACTGTGCATTTCAAATTTTCAAAGTTAGTATTTGTATTACATCAGCTTAAGCCGGAAATGCTAGGTCTTTAAGCTATGGTGTTAATCATTGTCAGGTAATTTGCAAAGGTAGTTAGGGTCATCAGTTTGATTTACCTGGTGCATTTGCCAGCATACTAACAGGACACTAGTATACGCACACAACAAAAGTTTTCTGTCATTGCCCTGCAAAAACAAAGCAATCAGGTATAGGAAGGAAAAGTGTTTTATGCATGTCACCTGCTATTTTTGAAGAGTTCAGATACCATTTTCTACTCTAAGGTTAAAAGAACTTAAAAAAAAAAAAAAAAAACCAAGACAAATGTACTCCCACTTTTATTCACCCCATTAATAACCCATCAAATAGCTTAGTGCAACATAATATGGTCAGTGCTAGTAGAACAGAAGACCAGGACTTATTTTACATTTTCATTTTATAGTCCCTTACTTTGCTGCCTCTAATCTCCCCAATTTTATGCAACAGTCTTGAACAAACTAAGACACAATTTAACAGTTCATTCAACAGGAGGATCTCAAAAAAAAAAAAAAAAAAAATCAATTAAGCCTCATATATCAAGGTGCTGAGGAAATATCCCCATTTCAAGAATGAGAAAACTGACAGAGATTAAAAGATTTGCCCAAGATAACACAGAGTCTCTTGTATATCTGGATACAGAATCTCAATCTCCTAAATCCCAGACCTGTGATTTAGACACATCACAATCCATCTCCTTAAAATACAGTCTTTTGCTGCATATTCACATTGTCAGTCTTGTTCTTACTGACCCAAGACTTGTTAATGACGACCTCTGTGTTTGGAAATTGATATGCTTATAGAGTGACACACACTCAACTTTATATACTGGCCCTGCATTATATAGATCTTAAATATGTAAAACATTTAAAAATGTTTAACAGCTATAATCAGTAGGGGTATGCTACAGGCCCCAGCTGCCTTAAAAAACAAAGAACATAAGAATATAAGAAAGAAATATCCAAATTGTAAAACCATATTACACCACTTACTGTAACCTTGTAATCTGTTCTTCCTACCTTCTAAGGATGAAATGGAGGGAGTGTGAAGGGAAATTGAATTGAGAACTAATGTATGTCACTTGCACAGTAAGCAAACATTTCATATAATACGTTACAAAAAAACAAAAACAAAAATGGACTGATAGCAACCAGGGTCACAGGGAAACAAAGCAATAGAAAGTGGTGTATTAGAGAAGACAACATTCAGAAGAAAAGGTAGGCTGCTTTTCTTAATTGTAGAAGGAAGTCTACTGTAAATCTGAATAAAGCTACAGAAAAATGCACATGTCTTCTGAAGGTAACCTTTTCTGCTACAGGTCTCAATTTTTTTTTTAAATGAAAGACAGTTGCATCATTTTGACATCTTGTTTATGTTTGATAGCATGGCATTCTGCTGCAGAATCCTGTGCTCTTTAGCTACTACAAGATTTTCTGAATGAGAATCCTGTCATGCTTGGTCATGGAATTTAGTCATCTAAATTGTATCTCTATACCTGTGTTATATTGCTTTAGGTTGATAAGTTTTCAGTTTTGTTCAGAAGAAACTGAGGATGGTCATTCTATGCTTTTACGCAGCAACACATTACTTACCACAGGGTGCATGACATAATTCTAATCCTGGGGGAATTCTGCACAAAAAAACTGCACAGTATTTTTGAGTTCTGCAAAATTATGCATATTTTATTTATCAAAATAACACTATATAATCATACCAGTTTCAATTATTTTGGTAGTTTATTTCAAAATATCTGTCAGCAACTATGTCTATAACAAAACAAACAACAAAAATTCCCCTAGAGTAAAGAGTTAATTAAATAAAACCCTATGACAACCCAGTTTCTGTTCCTCTACCCCCTCTGCTCCCCCCATGAGCCCAGCTGCTGGCCCCCCTCAGCCCAGACATCCATACCAGCCCCCCCCACCCAGAAACCTGCAACCCATCCCCCCCAGAGCCCAGCTGGGGAGGCACCTTCCAGAGCCCAGGAATCCAGAGGGAAAGACAGCCTGGGTCTCAGGCTTGTACAGAGTTTCCTGCAAGCCACCTCCTTCCTTCAGAGTCTGCTGGGAACTGCAGCTCCTCAGAACCTTCACCTCTTCCTGCCCCTCCCCCAGGCTGCATCTTCTATTTGCGAGCTAGGAAGCCGGACTCTGCCAGGTCCAGTAGCCCCTAGTGGCAGCCAGCAGCTCTGCAGCACCAATTCTGTGGGGGGGGAAAAGGAAGTTCTGTACACAACATGAGTTCTGCACAAGTTCTGCATTGTGCAGTGGCACAGATTTCCCCCAGGAGTATGTACTCCGATTGCGTGGAATCTAAGCTCTTAAAAAAAAAAAAAAAAGTTTCTCACTCTCATGGCTGCAGAGAACCTCCCAAAAAATGAACAGAGTTTAAATCGAAGTTATGATGTTCAAGTGTCAACATTAGAGACCATCATGGTGATGGCACTGCCAAGTCAACATTAACCAATCATTCTGGCGGACGGAATAGGTTAGGAGGGAGAAAAGCCATCAAGGAGCAGGAACTGGGAGCTGCTGCAGAAAAGAAAATACAGAAATAAGAGTGTACATACTACATAAATACTCTATAGTCCCCTTGATGTCTGTGGGAATTGCCTACTATCATTAGTGTCATTGTGGAAGGAGGGAAGTATGCCATTTTGAATTTATACCTGGGCACTCAGACCATAATTAAACATAGGATCTGTCCCTCTCATCCAAATGAGCTTCACATCCTTGGTCTACAAGATTTAATTTCTTTGCATTACTCAGGAAGAGAAGATTCCTCAGTAATGAGCTCAACTACCAAAGGAGGTTACCCAGTAAGTGAACAAAAATCAACCGCCCTGACTGATTAAAGATTTAAGTACAATCATTTGAAACAGAAGGAGAAAACCCCACTTCCTTTCTCCCCTCCAAAACATTATTCTCTAGCCATCGAACAACAAATTAGGACTATGGAGATGCCACTGCAAATCATTCTCCCTGTCTGTTGGCAAAGACAACTTTTCTTGACAATTGCGACAAGGTGAAGTTTCTTCTCAGGCTCCTAAACTCATGCCAATTATAAAGATTGGAAGACTTGCTTCTGAAATGTATGTGAGACATTTAGATTGTTAGTATTGCACTAAATTACATTAATAATATTTTTATAAAAACAAAGCCCAGGGACTATTTGTCTATTTCTCAGCCAACTGCTATTTCTCATTTCAGCAACACAACAGCTGAAAGCAGAGTTCAGTACCATTAACAAAAAGACTAGCTGATACACAGACCTGTTTAAAAAGTGCTGGAAATGGGAACAGACTAAGGTATCTTCTATTTCCCTGCCAGTTCAGGATTATTCCCTAAAGTACATTCCCTAAGGTGCCTTTTCCAACCTAATTTTAAGCATCTAAAAACAGGACCATCACAATGTGTCTCAGAAGACTGTTTCCACAGCCTACTATGCATGTCAGGACTTAACTATATACAGCAATGGTTCTCAACCAGGGGTACGCGTACCCTTGAGGGTACACAGAGGTCTTCCAGGGGGTACATCAACTCATCTAGATATTTGCCTAGTTTTATAACAGGCTACATAAAAAGCATTAACCAAGTCAGTATGAACTAAAATTTCATACAATGGCTTGTTTATACTGCTCTATATACACTATACACTGAAATGCAAGTACAATATTTATATTCCAATTGATTTTATAATTATATGATAAAAATGAGAATGTAACCAATTTTTAGTAATAGAGTGCTGTGATGCTTATAAAATCAGACAAATACAAAATAAGTAGTTAAGTGAGATGAAATCTGGGGTACACAAGACAAATCAGATTCCTGAAAGGATACAGTAGTCTGGAAATGTTGGGAACTACTGGTATACAGGTAACAGTTTCCCCTTTTTAAATTTAGTTTCATGATTCCTAGTTATACTAGGAATTTGCTACGATACCCAGAAAACTCAAGACTTGGAAAGCATGGTAGACATCCCACCAGGAGGAGTTTATCCCCATCCCTAAAACAACCAGGGCATGAAGAATATATCTCTACCACTATATCATTCCCCCTCAGTCTCTTCTAGGATCTCCTCTCCCTTGAATAATTCCAGGACATACCTCTGCTAATTCTCATAGCTTTCCTCAAGCAAATGTGAAATTTATTGTTTCAATACTGCCCGTGTTCTGAATACCAACTATGAAAAAGTGACCGACCTTGTAAATTTCATGATGCTGCTCATCATTTTCCCAGTAGTAAAAGCAGGGGGACTGTCTGGCTGCAGACTCAGGACGATGATACTGCTTCAGCTTATATTAAGTTCACATTTAGAAAGTTATAATTACAGCCAAAAGAGCAAGATTAAAAACCACCACAGAATGCTATGGAAAATTTATGTTGGCCCTCATTTGTTTTGAAAAGTTTTACCCATTAGGGTGCATTGATTTTTCAAGCAGTAATTGAAAGTTCAGGACAAAATGTTCACAAGGCTTTACAGCTAAAATCTCAAGTACTTTTGCCTGTCCATATACTATCTCTGTTTGTCATTTCCCAGAGAAAAGCCTGTTGTTGTAGCACCTCTAATAAAGGGCCAACCACTATTTTCAAGAGGGCCCAGCTTCATGTGACAATCATTTTTATCACACAGTATCTTTTAAAGATTGAGACATTTTATCTAGCTATTGTAACATTGTTTCCACAGATGCATTTATATGTTTGTGACACATTGAGACAATATAACAACACTCAATGAACATAAAGATTTTTTCCAAAACTTTGTAGCAAACATACTGCTGGGTAGCTCTTAGTACCCATTTTCCTAGCAGGCAGGAAGACTTCATCCCTATTAGACAGATATATGGAGAAATAGCTTTAAAAAAGATAAGTATTTTTGGTGAGACTTGTGAAAGAAAATATTTTCATAATTAGTCTTAAGTATTTTACTTGTTCAACTATTGTGTCTCTGGCTTGTCAATTTAAATACCAGAAATGTCTAGTGTTTAAGACCCCAATCCCACAAAGACATATGCACTTGTTTAACTTTAAGGTTGTGAATAATATACAGAACTATTCACAACACTAAGCATGTCCTTAAAGTCTTTACAGGATCAAGGTTTAACATTAATGACTAAAAATATGAATAGAAAGAGCCTAATTATTAAAACAAGCTAAGTTTTAACTAAAATGGCCACTAGCCTAAGATAGTCCTAAGCATCAGGAATTGTTCTAAGTTCTTCTCATCGTACATGGGAAGACGGGCTTGTAGACCCTAAAGTTGTGTGATGATTTTGGTCAGACATAAAAAAGCCAACACATTATCTACCACTCCTCCGGAGGAAAGTACAAGCTCTCTGTAGTTAATGTTCACCCACTTAAGTCAGCCCAAAACACCTTCAGTTTCTTCTGAGCCCTCCTAAGTACTTCTCAGAAGTTTTACCCTGATGATCCTCTGGAAAGGATTCTGAAAAGGCACTCAGATGGGGCGTTCAGTGGCCACCTCTCTAGAGTCTAGAAGCATGTTGTTCTCTGCCACTGCATGGCACAACCCATAAAAAATTAATAGCCTGGAAAAAAAAAAACACCAGGGTCTCATATCTGTTACAGGAAAGCGTTTGCAGCTTACACCTTCTCGGAATATTAATTATTTCCGCAGCAACGGCAAGAAGAGTTTCATTTGATGAACTGAATCAGACCACTAGCCATCCTTATTTCCCTAATAGGTATGAAAACCTAAGGCCTCTGGCAGCTTCCAGCTGACGCCATCGCTAATTCCACACCCCCTTTTTTGACAGGATCCGCCAGACCGAGCTGTTGCTGCCACCTTCTCTACGAAACCTACACAACAGCAACTGTCTCTCCCAGCGTGCACTCCAAGCCTAGGGATCCCCGGCCCCTTCCGTTGTCGGGGGTGGACGCGGGCATACTCCCTTAGAAACACCCTTAACAAGCCAACGTATTTACTGAGGGGGGGAGGGGAGGAAGAGAGGCAGCCATTCCGATCAAAGAGTAACTCAACATTACAACCATTTCCTGCTCCCAGCCCAGCAGCTTCAGGGAGACCCAAAGCCCCGTACCCGGGAAACCCCCACCTGCCAGCCACGCCCTCCCCCCCGCGGTGCTGCCCCCTTCCTGTCTCCTCCAGGCCCTGCCACATCCCCCCTTTGATTGCTCCCCCAGCCCCTCCCATCACCACCTCCTCCTCAGTCACCCTCCCTCCCTCCAAGGCCTCCATTGAAACCGGCGGCTTCTCAGGTGTCCCAGCCCGGGGCGGGGGGGGGGGATTGAGGGTTCAGTCACCCGGCGCCACGGAGCGCAGCCCCGGGCACCCACCTTTCTGCAACAGCAGCTTCACCTCGCCGTTCTCCTCCCGGCCGGCCGCACTCAGGCCGCCTCCCGCCGCCAGGGCCCCGTGCTTCCTCTTCTCCTTGTCCCGCTTCTCCTTGGGCCTCTTGGGTTTGCTGCTGCCACCGCCACCCGCGCCGGCGGCCGGGTCCAGGCGATGCCTGTGGTGGCGGTGCTGGTGCTGCTGGTGGGAGGGGGCCGGCAGCAACACGGCGGGCGGCAACAGCTTGCCGTGCAGTTGCGAGGGGAAAGCGAAGCCTCCGCCGCCCCCGGGTGGGCCGGCAGGGAGCGCCGCGAAGCCCCAGGCGGTGGGGCCGCCGTAGCCCGACGCTGGTGGTGGCGGCGGCTGCCTATTACTCCCGCCACCACCGCCCCCTTCGCCGTTGACGCGCTTGGGGCCCTTCAGGCCCTTCTCGTCAGCTCCCTTCAGCCTCTTGGCGGCCGGCTGGGGCCCCCGGGAAGCCTTGGCGGCCGGAGGCGGCCTGGCGCCGAACGCCTCCTGCTCCGGCGGCGCCGCGCCGCGAACGGGACTGGGAGACTCCGCCATTTTGGGCTCCTGCTTCTATTTACTCTCCGCTCGGATCAACCGATAGCACCGGGAGGGGCGGGGAGCAGGGCCGCGGCGCCATGGTCTCGCCCAATGGGAGGGGGAGGCGCCGGAGAGACAACGCGCCCAGCCAATCGCAGGGGAGAGGGGCGAGCTCTGAGGGGGATAGGGAAGGCGGGCTCGGCTGAGTGCGCAGTTGGTGGGTGAGGGGTGGCAGGGCTGCTGTCATGGGCAGCTCAGCTGCTCAGGGGGCGGAGACACTTGAAGCGGGAGTAGGCAGGAAGGGGAGGCTGAGGGGAGCGCGCGCCAGCCTGAGGGGCAGGCAGGGCGCGGGAGGTGGCTGGGCCGTGCCTGTCATTTTACCACGCGGGGACGCTGGGAGCTGGAGCACCGCGCCTCCTCCCTGGGGCAGGGCTGGGGCCCCTAGAGCACCACAGACGCCGGCCTTGGGTGCACGGGCAAACGGTGGGAGGCCGGCCGCGGCAGCAGTGTCCCAGACCTACACTGACTGGATCACTAAAGTATAGAGAAACTAAGATTTTGTGTAACTCTGAATTTTAAAATAAACTAACAATATACCTGGTTTCCTGATATCTTTGCAGAGTCCAGTACTACCTCTAAGAGCTGGCTTGAGGGCCAAAGAAGGAAACTCTGTCCTGTGATCACAGTTCTAGTCCTTGTGTCCACACATATAACTTGCACCAGTTTAACTAAAGCTGTGGGTTTCTTTTACACCAGAGGTTCCCAAAGTGGGCGATACCGCCCCCTGGGGGGCGCTGGAACGATCCGGGGGGCAGTAGTAGCCTCGGGTGCAATTGGGGGGCGTTGAATAAAAATAAGGGGGCAGTGGAAGCATAAAGAAAGAAGAGAATATAAGAAAATTTTGAAAAACCGTTGGTACATGTTTCATCTGTTGTGTAACATAGAGTTAAAGTTGTAGTGATTACTTTATTTTCCAAATAAATTCACAAATTATAACCGATGAGGTGTCAAGTCCGCCAACAGCTCTTAACAAGCAAGTGTTGGCAGGCGAGCGGGTCGCGCATTGTCGGGAAGTCCAGCATGCATCGGCAGGAATATGTGTGTGTAATGACTTTACAATATGATACTATAAATAGGCGACACGTATGAAATCTAATTTAGATTGTTTCTGAATTGTGTAAAAAGCAGTTAACAATAGTGCAATAAGTATTTAAATTTTTTTATTCATATTCGATACCTTCGATCTTTACGGATTACAGATCACATACAAAGCAAATTGTATTATTGTTGTTTCAATAAAACAGCAATTTACACGTGAGTATTTTTATACATTTTCTTACATATCTACCGTACGTTTCTGTGTCTCTAGTGCTTACTAATAATAAAATCGTAGCAGGCTTGTGTCAGTACAGTACTATTTGAAGTGTACAGTCAATATATTTGTCATTTTTTATTACAATATTAACGAAAACGGGAATGAAATCGTAAAAAAACTGTTAACTATTAACATTTATTTATATCTATTGAGTCATCTGTGTTAATTGGTAAATAAGGCGTGTGTTAATAAGGAACAATTATTTAAATAAGGGCAAACTAAATTAAAACTATTAACTGATTTTTAATTGAATATTGATTATTTTTTAAATTAATTATTTATTGATAAATTTAGTTTGATATTTGACAATTTAATATCAAATACATATATCTAATGCTGAGCAAAGAACAAAACCCAGTTTATTAGTTTCATTAGTATTTTAGTTTGGTTGTCTTTTGCCGTCTTACGCAAAAACCA
The DNA here is from genome assembly GCF_002925995.2 of Terrapene triunguis. Taxonomy (NCBI): domain Eukaryota; kingdom Metazoa; phylum Chordata; order Testudines; family Emydidae; genus Terrapene; species Terrapene triunguis. Next base: position 19,085,203 of record NW_020664419.1, read on the forward strand.
CTGTATACCTGATGTCGTGGGTGATATTCTAATAACACATCTTTCTTTACTATATTGTAGGACGTAGGTAGAAATATAGATACATAAAAGAATGCAAATTTGTCACTGCATCTTTCTGTTTGTTCGCTTAAAGAAGGTAGATTTCCAGGGGGGCGCTGAGTAATTTTTTTTCTGAAAAGGGGGGCGCTGAGTAATTTTTTTTCTGAAAAGGGGGCGGTAGGCCAAATAAGTTTGGGAACCTCTGTTTTACACCAATTCATGTAAAATGGAGCAAGCTTGTTGTCAGACCATCTTATTTCAATTTCAGACCTGCTAAGTCTCCTACTTTAGCAAGGAGACTCCTGTTTTTAAACTGCTCTTTGAACCACTCTTGCCCACAGCTTAGATCTCCTGACTTGGAGCGCTGAGGATTTATTTTAATTGTTTAACCAGATGTAAAAACATAAAGATGCCTATACAAGTCTCTAGTCTCTCTAACAATTAATCCTACAATAAATACATTTAAATTATGTCTCAGCGGCATTAACATCATTTCCACGTGAACTTGGCCAGCCAGCCACATACCTCCTTCATCATCTAGGAAACATACAGAATGTGTACACTGCACTGTTAACTTGGGTGATTAGCACCTGGTGAGCAGGGCCGGCTCCAGGCACCAGCATTCCAAGCAGGTGCTTGGGGCGGCAATCTGCAAGGGGCAGCAGTCCGTATGTTTTTGCCGCCCCAAGCAGCGTGCCGAATTGCCGCCGTGGATGGTGGGGGCAGTCCGTGTGCCGTTAGGGCGGCACGCACGTTTCCGCGGCGGTGGCAATTCGGCGGCAGCTTCTATGTTCAGCTGCCCGCGGTGGCAATTCGGCAGGTTCTGTCTTCCGGCTGAAGACAGAAGCTGCCGCCGAATTGCTGCCACCACGGAAACGCACGTGCCGCCCTAACGGCACACGGACTGCCCCCACCGTCCGCGGTGGCAATTTGGCGCGCTGCTTGGGGCGGCAAAAACAGTAGAGCCGGCCCTGCTGGTGAGGTACTTGAGGGTTTTTTCCCAGTCAGTTGTGGGAGAATTTGTCTGTCCTTTGGAAGGAAATTATGAGAAGGGCACTATCAGCACTTGAGTGAGTTAGGCTTCATCCTCACTGCAAAGTTAAAGTGGAGCTTGGGTTCTAACCCACAGACATACAAAGTAAGCTAGTCCAGGCTTAAAGTGCCTCAAAACCTGGGTCAGAGATTTGTTTGTGTGGATAGTAAGGGGGATAAGAATAAAACTGAGGTAACAGCCTGGGTTAATTGTGCTGTGTAGATATAACTATACCCTCAGCCGCCTCCAGAAACCCTTTTTCAGCTTGCCCCAAAAGTCACCAAATTTGGGCTCACTCAAGCCAATTTCCAGAGTCTCAGAAACCTCAAAAAAATGTCCTGACAGGCCCCCCTTCCCGCCTCCCCAGCCATTATACTGAGGTTTCAGCTCAAGTGTCCCAGCTGATCACAGCTGTGGCCTTATGGCATGGGGAAAGAGGAAGTCCTTTCAGTAGGCTGGTCCCATGCTATTTAGTTACAACCTATAAAGCCCTAACAACCTAAACTCCATCTGAAGGAGGATAGCCCATGTAGATTCCAGAACACTGGTGTCATGTGTGCTCATTGAGATGCCCATTCTAAGCGAGCATCTGCATTCTCCATAGCTTCAGTCTCCAAATGGAGAGTGCATTGCATTAGTCCAATATTGAGGTGACCAAAGCATGGATAATACTGTAGTGGCAAAGTTAGAATCTGAAGGAAAAAGGTCCTAACCTGCTAGCCACATACAGATAGTAAAAGCCTGAGTGGACTACTGCTGTATTAATAAGATTATCAAACAGCAACTGGGAGGTAAAATCAGCCCTAAATTTCAAACACTATTAACTATTATGGCAGACATACTCCTTCAGTCAAAGGAGCTAATGTTACCTCTGCCATCTCCCTGCAGTATCCTATGTTAAAGCTCTTCAGGAAAAGGAGCAATTGCCCACAACTGCTTATTGATGTAACCCTTCTGCCCATCTAAGTTGGCAGCAACAAGGGCCGGGTTCTGTATCTAGGGGTTCCGTTTCAATAACACAATGCAAAACCGGCTCGAGCCCCCACCCAGTGACCTGGGACAATTACATACCACCCCCCTGGGTACCTCTAAGAGGCAATACTTCCCCTCTCGCAAGCACGGAGTCTGAGTGTAGCAGAAAATGTTTAATAACATGAGGTAAACGATATCAGCATAAAACTGGAAAAACACCACAAACAGGATTCATAACACAAACCATGAGCAAAACCCACCCCAGCAAATTGGGCTGTGTCCTTTCCCTTTGGTTCTTGAATCCAGCAACCCAAAAATCACCCAGAGTCCCCAAAGTCCAACACCCCCAAAGTCTCTTGGGTCCAGCAACCACCCAAAGTCCAAAAGTCCAACAACCCCCAAAGTCTCTGTCCCTGATCAGTGCAGCCCCAGAGTAAAAGGGGGGGGGGGCACGCAGGATGTTAAGGGGCACCTTACGTGATCCGAGGCTGGCCAGCCGTCTGTTTCTCCGTGGGGGTTCCGCCGCAGCCTTTACCATGAGCCAGTCCACTTTCCTGCCATCCCACGAACTGCTCCGCTCTACAAGCTGCTCCGCTCCAGTCCGCTCCGCTCACCGACCTGTGAGCCGTTCCAGCCGTCCCCGCAAACGCTCCGCTCGCCGTTCCTTGGGCCACTCCAACTGGCCCCGCAAGGCTCCACGCCGCTCGCTGCTCCTCCAGTCGTCCCCACAAATTGCTCCACCAGCTGCTGAGCAATATAGCTTCAGGCTCCCCCACTAGTTAACACAGCCTCAGTGATCTCAGCTCTTAATAACATCAGCTCTTTTGTGATTTCAGCTCATAGTATAGTAGGGGAGCCTCAGTGCTGGTGCACCATTGGCCCAAAGCCAATTCAGCTCAGCAGCCTGTAACTAGACTCCTAAGGGAATCAAACTTCGCTCTGATATTCAACAGTGGAGAGAGGAGGTGGTGCAATTGGTGTTTCGGACCCTCAGAGGGGGCCCATACCATCAGGTACAAATACCTGTCCCCATCCTCTCTCCATTCACTGGGTTTTGTAACCCATGCCCCTTGACAAGCAAATGCTACTTAGGTAATGGTGACAGATTCACTCAGTCCTTCTGTCATACAACAGTTCCACTGGCCTTGATTCACAGAATCAGGGTAACAAAACTTTATTCTTCCTGCCCCAATAACAGAGAAACTGGGGATCCCACACCAGCCAAAGTAACCACTTTCGGTTGCTGTGGGCTCATGCTAGGCGTGTGGGTGTGCCTATCCAAACAAGATCCGCCCCTGGAGTTCTTTTCCACACTCGCCCTAATTCACCACCAGATGTCAGGGTAGAGCTCATCCTGACTCTGCTTACATCGAGATATATCCAAGAGAAAAGAACAAAGCCACTGAAGAGCAAGCCTATCCATTCTCACTAGGGTCTGCAGGTAAGTCAGCAGTATTTCAGGATCAACTGAGATCTAATACCATCTGCCTAGACACCTGATCTTCACCACTAAGACAAGATCATAGAATCTTGGGGTTGGAAGGGACCTCAGGAGATCATCTAGTCCAACCCTCTGCTCAAAGCAGGACCAATCCCCAGACAGATTTTTGCCTCAGATTCCTAAATGGCCCCCTCCAGGATTGAACTCACAACCCTAGATTTAGCAGGCCAATGCTCAAACCACCGAGCTATCCCTTCCCCCTCTCCCCCATCAGCCAGTGCAGTCTGTGCCATAGCCAGGTCTATGCCCAGACTGACAAGGGTCAAGAAGATCAAAGGAATTTAAATACTGTGATTATCTCACAACGGCCTTCTCCACAATCATACACAAAAAGGGAAGATGTTGGTAATTAGCAAGATTGTCAAAGTTCAGCAATGACTTTTTGAGCAAAGGCCACACTATTGCTTCCTTTCAAGCAATAGGCAGCCTGCCCTTTTAAAGAGCGGTGTTAATAATCTCCACAAGTAAGTGACCCAATACTCGCCCACTGGCTTTCACCATCTAGGAAGGATCTGAATCCAAAGCACATGTTGTGGGATCAAGTTCTCCCAAGCAACTATAGTATATCAAGAATCATAGTTGTCTGAAACTCTAGCAGCAAAGATGAGGCCCATGTTTCCTCAAGACCTTGTTCTGCCACTACAGAAATAGACAGCCCCCCTAATCTGATCAATCTTGTCTGCAAAATAGCCAATAATTACCTTGCAACAGGAGGGATCCATACTAGCTACTTAACTGAGACAGTCTGGATTTACCAGACTACCATCTGAAACAAATCTGTTGCCCAAGACTTTGTAGTGCTAGGATAGTGGAAAGGAACTTTTTTTTTTTTGGCCATTCTCACAACCATAGTTTAAAACAATCTTTACGCTACAATCAAACAGCCTTAGCAAGAAACTTCTGCCACTGGTGCTTTAGCCATCTTCCCACACCCCAACCTCAAGTTTGTGAGCATTCATGGCCTGCCATACAATTTCTATTCCAAGATGTGGCCTTTGGGCCAAAAAGTTTGCCCACCCCTGGCTTAAGAGGTACCCAAATTCAATTGTAGTGCTCACCCTAAATAATCAAGTGAGATTAATTTGGCTCCTAATCTTAGGATCCTTAGAGCCACATGAGGGAGCTTAGAACTTCAGAGAGTGACTGAATCTGCAATAGCTGTAATTGTATCTTGTTTAATTTTACCATTTTAAATGGCTAAACCTTTCCTAACATGACAATCGCTATTACATCTTTATATGACTGAACTTATTTTTTCTAACTTGGCTTTTTTGTTCATGTGAAATGTTTTGGATCAGATTTTTTCTTCTATTGAGAAGTTGTAAGAATAGATCTATAATCACAGGGATGGAGAAAACTTGAGAAATATTAATACACACACAATTTATCTCATATTTCAAAGGTAATCTTCTTGGCTATAGTCTTTTGTTAACATCCAGGGGAATTTAGAGACAAGTTGAGAAGTCGTCAATAATTTTCCATGAATATAATAGAAAATGTTGAGTGACTAAATTGTTAATATAAATTTGAATACAGGATAAGCACAATGAATTTCTTACTTCATACTAAGATCTCTGTACATACCTAAATTATAAGCTCCTTGGATCAGGAACCATCTTGTTCTGTGTTTGTACAGTGTCTAGCACAACGGGGTCCTGGTTCATGATGAAGGCTCCTAGACACTATGGTAATACAAAAGAAAAGAATCAGACAATTTACTGTGTCTTTTGCATCAACAGAGAAAACCCCACTAGATTTGGAGATTAGTGTTCAGTAAATACTCTCCTATTATAATTATTTTTTATGTATTATGTTGGACTGTTTTGGGAAGCTTAATACAAATCTCATTCTAACATTTCGTACTGTCAGGATGGTACCCTAGATTTCTCTTTTAGTCAGTCCTGTAGAGACATGCATACATAGTAACTGCAGTCCTCATTTTCTAACTTGTCTTAGAATCAAAACCATGACACTCAGTTCCACCTAAAATTCTTTCAAGATCTCACTTTTTTAGGATTTATTCATTTCCATGGGTTTTATATGTGACAGATTCAAACAATTTTGCACTATTTATAGTTAACCTGGTAAAATCATAGATTAGGGATGGAGGAGACCTCCGGAGGTCATCTAGTCCAACCCCTTGCTCAAAGCAGGACCAACACCAACTAAATTATCCTAGCCAGGGCTTTGTCAAGCCAGGCCTCAAAAACCTCTAAGGATGGAGAGTCCACCACCTCCCTAGGTAACCAATTCCAGTGCTTCACCACGCTCCTAGTGAAATAGTGTTTCCTAGTATCCAACCTAGACCTCCCCCACTGCAACTTGAGACCATTGCTCCTTGTTCTGTCATCTGCCACCACTGAGAACAGCCTAGCTCCATCCTCTTTAGAACCCCCCTTCAGGTAGTTGAAGGCTGCTATCAAATCCCCCCTAACGCTTCTCTTCTGCAGATTAAACAAGCCCAGTTCCCTCAGCCTCGCCTCATAAGAGCTAGACTTGTGGTTAGCCCTGTGCTGTTGCACAAGAGGAAAAGCCACATTGCATACTGGCAGTGCTAGCCACCTCAAAAGGGGAAAAAACATCTGTGACCTGCCCCCTCCAAAACTTGCATAAAGAGAAACATAAGTGCCACCCTGTACCCGAGTGGTACAGTGGCTGTGCTTCCAGGAACTCCAAGAGGAACTGTGCCTGCTCAAGGAGCCACAATTGAGTTTAAAGTAGCCAGTCTTCTATACAGTACCATCAGGTAGGTTCTAAGCTGATATTGAACTGAAAACTTTCATGAAGTTCACAAATTCTGTCATCTGGAATTTTGAGTTTTTAATGAGTTTTCTTAAACATAGCCTGTCTCTCTTTGATAAATCAACATTGACTACAATTTTATGAACTCCATAACTATGCAGGGGGAAACTCAACAACATAGCATCACCATAGCCTAGTAGCATCCAGCTACCAGCATAAGGGGGATAGCTGTGTGCAAGGGGGATACACAAGGTTCGCCTACGTCCTGGCAATTTCTGGATATCAAGGCAGACACTTGCCAGCCGATGTATGTTAAAGCAGCCTTTGGGGACAGTGGGCTCAGGATCAGGTGAGTCAGTGCAAAGGGCATTTTTTGCATTCCCATTTTTAAAATGCACGAATTGTGTCTCAGCCACATCTGAAGAGCTGGTCCAAAGATTAAACTGAACTTTGAGCCTTGGGAGACAGGAAAATAGTGGAGTGAGAGTGGGTGAACGTCAGTGGAAAGAAGTGAGGAAATTGAGGAGGCATTAAAGGATACACTGAAGGTTCGATTAGCAAGGAAGAAAGAAATCACAGTTGAAGAATCAAGGAGAAAGATGAAGTGGAGGAGGAAAGTGATCAGCAGCGTTATGGAAGGCAGACAGATCAAGTACTCCCCATTTAGATTTAGCGAGCAGTAAGCAACTGTTTAAGCCTAAGTGAGGACAATTCTGGGGAAGCAAAGAGGATTGAATCCAGAGTGGAGGAATGAATTGAGGATGAAGTCAAAGCTATGAGAGCTCCATAATTTTATAGGCAAAATGGAAGAGAGAGATACATGGCAGAATTGAGGGAATTTCCCCCCCCTCCCCCCAATAGAAGAAAGTGTATGCTTGAGGCATGGAGGTGGGGGAAATGTTCCAAAAAAAGAGAGTGTGGTCAAAGAAAGATAATTTTAAATAACTTGAACTTTCCTTCTTTCTTTTAATTCCTCCTCCAGAATATTGGAATGGAGCCTGTTTGGTTCTGGTGCATTATCCACCTTCAATAATTTCTATTTTACTTTTTATTTTTAACGGAGTTCTTCCAGTATTTAGTTTTTCTTCTAGAGAAAATGTATTTCTGTGCTTGTCTTCAGTCTACGCATAGTCTTTTGTGAACATTTAAAATTAAGAATTCATTTAGCAATTCTGCAATATCTGCTTATCCTAACATTAAGTTACCTAAACTCCTCTTACATGTTGTACTGATTTATTCTGTTCCTTATTTGAAAAATGACTTGTCTTCTGCAATCTTCATTGTTAATTTCCCCATCTTTTTGTACAGTATACCTAAGTTTTGCATTTGTTATGTCCATTTCCTTATCTGTGATTATTGCTTGTATATCCACATTTGCCTTCTGCTTATGTCATACAGTGAGCCCAATTCTCCTGTTACACTAGTCAGCTAAGGAGCAATTCCATTAAATTATTCAAGTTTTACATTGTTCTATTACAGCAAAGTCAAAAGTTGAGAATTCTAAAGGTTCAATTACTCTCTCAGGACTACCTGACATTAGAAGCAGCAGCAGATGACAAGTGCTGAGATGGTGTCCTCTGGGGAATTGAACTGAATCTTGTGTAATACCTCAAGGCCCAAAATGATATCAAGCTATTCAGAAAGTCATTCAATGCCTTTTTCCACTATCCAAGGAAAAATAAGGAAAGGTCACAAGCTGTTGGATGTCCTGCAGCCACAGGACAAAGTCAGAGTGGCCTTTTCTAGAAACATCCGTCTTCTTGACCCAGCTAAGGATGTATAATCTCAAACTCCCATCAGTTGCTTGAAGTTCTGACAAATTTTCTCAGATTGCTTGGCAGTTTTTATTTTCCCCTTCCCCCCAATGTATGATAACCACTTCCTTGGTGACCTCTGATCAATTCAAGGGCAGAAAGACATTATGAAGGCTCCACAGGACAAAAATAGCAAGGAGGTTTAATCAGCTCTATATGAAAACTTTTTTGGCCAGACTCTGTGTATTCTGTGGCAAAACTAGAACTAAATTCTGTGGCAAGGGCCCTGGTATCTGTAGCACTCTTGGACTACAGACCAGAAATTATCCAGCAGCTATAGGTAAATTTTTAAATGGATGTTTTGATTTACAAAGAAAAAATAAATAAGCAGTATAGTATTCCTTGTGCTATTTGTTTTTATATTCAATTTAATTTGGTTTATTCCATGTTTTCAGTATGTAACAGTTTTGTATAAATACATAACTGTACTTAAAAGTTGTCTCAGGTGGGAGAATGAACTGTAGACTTTGGTAGCTGGGTGGGTGACATGGGAGGCTTTTGGCACCCAAAAAGACATAGGAAGTGATCCGAGATCAAGATAAGCACCTTAGCATAAACTTTCTGCTAAAATTATCAGCTGTCAAATAGTTAACAATGCTGGCATTTGAAGTTGTCATTTGGTTTCAGTCTTCAAAACTCCATTGGGGAGGGTGGATCAATTGTTGCAGGCTGTCCAGAGACTCAAAAGGATAACACTACACGGAGTTTATACTCTGTTCACTTTTAGGATATTTTCTTGGAAGCCAAAATAACTAAAACTGCATCTTTTTACAAAACAAAAAACTTAGATTCTGGAACACACGTATATAAGAGGTGAATTCTGATCAAATTTTTGTGATGGCAGAATACAAAGCCTGAGAGTATGATTGTCTCTGTATTGACCAATTTCCATTTACTAAGAGGTAGACCCTTAAAGCCATAAAGGGTGTAAATACAAGGCAGATTGCCAAGGCCTTGCACCATATCTAAATATGATCTTAGCCCTTTGACCTATTAAGATCAATTCTCATGCGTGGTCATTAGGCATTTCCCATGCAACATTAGGACTACAGCACTTACAATGAGACTTGATGTGATAGGACCCTTTGGTTCATGTGCTTTTTGACAAAACCTCAAAGGGAGTAGGTTCCACCCACCCTTCCTTCCCCACCTGTTCTTGGAGATTATACGTTATTCCACCTCTTCAGGATGGCCTGCATGAAATTCCCTAACAGTCTAGACCCATAGAGTTTGTAGTAAAACAAAATGTATTATGGCTCAAAGGAAATCATTTACACAACAAAGTGGTGTGCATAGTCTGTTGTATCGGAACATATTAATGAAAATCCTACTCTTGGGTGCTTTGTTTTTCAAAACAAGATCAGCCCAAACTCCCCAAAATTAAGAGTTTTAGTGTTCAGATACTATAATCATGGGAGATATATAAACTGTGTGGAGCTAAGATTATCTTTCTGATGCTCATACAGGGCATAGCACAACGAACCCCTTTGTCCTACTGTAATACAAATATTAAATGAGGACCTACATAGAGTTTTGGGCACTGCTGATTCCCCTTCCTCCCTCATACCAGAGAGTGGTACATTCTATCCCTTCACAGTAGGCTCAGCAGTCCCTTGCGTCTTTAATCCGTTAGCTCCTTTTTCTCTGCAAATGGTGAAGAAGTTTCCAACCAATTGCTGTGTAAAGTCCGAGGCCTTTTTCTGCAGTCATACTAGGAGCGCAGCAGCCATGAGCCAAGTAGCAGAAAGTCACATCCTCACATTCTTTCTAAATTATATCAAAACAATGTAATATTGGGCTGTTAAGGCAGCCCTCCTAATAGTACCCACCATCCCCAGATAAGTAAGGAATCTCTTAAGATGTTTAAAGAAAACTTTGCTTGATAGCATTCTGTCGGGCACGGAATCACTTAACAGTTGTGATTGTAAAATCTGTACTTCTATTGTTTTGCCTTTATGGTCCCTACTTCTCTATTGTTTTATCAATATGATTAGGGTGACCAGATGTCCCGATTTTATAGGGACAGTCCCGAGATTTGGGGCTTTGTCTTATATAGGTGCCAATTACCCCCCACCCCCATCCCTATTTTTCACCCTTGCTATCTGGTCACCCTAAATATGATCTCTGTCTGGTTCTTTGATTGTTTCTGTCTGTTGGATAACTAATTTTGTAAGATTTAAATCAACTAAGGTGGTGGGGTATGATTGGGTGAAGAATTGTTTCACAATATGTTAAGATTGGTCAAAGAATTATTTTATAGTATTTTAGTTTAAAATTATAGGTTAAGGTATAGCTAAGCAGGACTCAAGTTTAACTATATAAACTGGGGTCCAAAAGGAAGTTCCTTGGAACTTAACTCCAGGACACAGCCCCAAGATCAGAGCTACCAGCCTCAACACCCTGCTAATCACACCGTGCAGAAGCTGGAGTCCCCAAATGACCTGATCTTGACTGGCCATTAAGAAAAGTTCCTCTCCCTTATTGGGAGTGAGAGTGGCACTGGAACACTTTTTAGAGTGGGGGTGCTGTGCCCCCCTTACCTCTGTCCACACCCCTCACCACCCCCTGGAGCTGGGGCCAGGGCCATGGCTCTGGGATGCGGACAGGGGCAAGGGGGCCGAGGCTGGGGCCACAGCTGGGGGTAGGAGCGGAGCCCTTGCGTAGGGCCGACTGCCAGGACCACAGGCGTGGGGCCAGGAGCTGGCAGCTGGGACTGGAGACAGCAGCCAGGACTGGAGCTAGGCGTGGAGCCGGGACCAGGACAGGGCATGGGGCCCCAGGGCCATGTGCAGAGCCCCCAGTGCGGGGCCAGTAGCTGGAGCCAGGGATGGGACGGGCAGCCAGGAACCCGCGTAAAACCTGGGGCTGCTGCAGCACCTCCCACACTCCTAGTTCCCATGCCTATGGTATGTGGTGAGCATTCATTGTATGTTTAGCATGTTCATTTTGTTTTGATGATTGTTAATAAATAGAGGTTAAGGATATTACTGTGTAAGGCTCTTTCACTGGTAAAAGACCCTGTAAACCTGCAGAAAATTATGCCCTGAGCCCTAGGTGTGGGTGGCCCTGAGTCCTAGGAACGGGGTAAGGGTGGGGGTGCCTAAATCAACAGGGTTACACCTCGAGCCCTGGGAACTGGGTAAAGGTGGGTACATTCTATCCCTTAACAGTAGGCTCAGCAGTCCCTTCTGTCTTTAACCTGTTTAGCTCCATTTTCTTGGCAAATGGTGAAGAAGTTTCCAACCAGTTGCTGAGCCTTCAGTTTAAAATGCCAAGAAATCCCCACGAATGTCATGGAGTGGCTCCCCTCCCCTGAAAACATCCCGCATTGTCATTTACAATTTGCCCTTTTTTTTTTAAACAGACAGTCATGTTGAGGTGATTGTGGTGAGAGATACACTTTTGCCTCAGAAGGCCTTGGATCACTTCTCTGTCTCATTTTCAGTTTTCTGGGGTGTTTTTAATATTTCACCTGTTCTTTATTTTAGCAACTTCCTGTTCTGTCCTGAAGTGCAGTTTAAAAAACTGATTCCAACTATGACGTATGTTCCAAAAAATACTATCTGGGTGGTAGAATCCTTGGTGCAGGGGAAAGCTTACCTCCAAAAAAGTTACACCTCTGAACGTTCAAGGCCAATAGGAGGCAAGAGGCAGTTCCAGGGACTATGGGCCAGCTCTTCAAAGGTCTCCAGGTAGCTAAAGATTTAGGTAAATGCTTACGGGCATTTGAAAATCCTAATAAGCAGGTTAGGTGTCTAACTCCCATAGAAATCAATAGAAAAGTTAGGCACCAAACATGTTAGGAGCCTGTCTAAATCTTCTGCCACCTAAATATCTTTGAAAATCTGGCCCTCTGTCTCACAGGATCCTGACCACTTGTTGCATTAAGGTCAGAGCTGGCTATGCAGTTTGAAGTATTCTCCATGACGTCTTCAGAGTGTAAATACCTTTTGAACTTGGTGCATCAACAAGATCAGACCACCACAGTGCACCATTAGAGCTGGTGCAATAACAGTCACGCAACTCTCTATGTACCTATATGATACTCAAAGCATCTGAGCACCTCCAGAGAAAGCAGGGATGAAATCTTGGTCCCATTGAAATCAATGGCAAATTACCATTGGCTTCAATAGGGCCATGATTTCACCTTAAGTATTTGAGGAGGAATAATCTATTTCTTTCCTTCTTTGCCTGTAGGAGGAAAAGTGTAGGGGAAGAAATGAGTTTTGCATTCAGTCTGTTCTTATCTCTTATGAAAGTAAGTTCCATAGTCTAGGTTGAGCTCCTGTGACAGTTCTGTTTCCTGCATTAATGAGCATCAATAACCTCTCTATTGACAACTGACAGTTTAATTATTCTCATGGAATGTCACTGTTGTGGGAGGCTATGGTAGTGGAAGGAAAGGCAATCTTTTACGCAACTGGTGACACTTCCAGGCAGAGCTTTGAATATCAGGACAGAAACTGAACTGGACTCTATTCACTGGGGAGCCAGTAAAGAGCCAGTGAAGGGGATTAGGATCTAAAATCGCTCTTAAATGAGTCAACAACTAGAAAACACATTAGTCCTCTTTTGAGAGCTCTAGGCAGTTTGGTTGGCTTTAAGCTAAGCTAATATCTTAAAGACCAACATTTTCTTTACAACCTGGAATTTTGCTCTGAATAACATTCCTGTTTCCACTCCTGACTCTTCATATACCTGTTTAAAAGGCAAAAACGTTTTCTGATGTGCTCGTATGAAGGGGATAAGTAATGACCCCTATGATTTTAACTGCTTTCAGGATTTGCTCCCCAGCCTGTCTATTGGACAAAATAATAAAAATAATGCTCCCTTCGTTGTCTTCATGTTTGATGTAGAATTTCTCTACATATATGGGATCACTGATAGTGTCATGTCTCAGCAGTAAAGACATACCTTTCTCTATGATCTGGGACTTAGAATCAGTATCTGCTGGTATTCCAAGGACACATATTTCAAATGGACTTGTTCCTCTAGTACTTCTACAATTTTCTAGCCATTCAAGAACTGATTTTAAGAAGTTATTTTAGTAAGGGATTTTTCAAGTATGGACATCTCTTTTTCAGTTCCCTTTTTTTCTTTAAGCTAAGATTCCACATGGCTTATTCTCTGTACATCTCTAGAAATTCTTGAATCGAAAGTGACAGAATCCCAGAAACTAACTCCATTACATACTACAAAATTCTCCCTCTTCAGGAGAATCCATCTTAGCACAAAGGTCCAAGGAATTTACTTTAATGATCTATCAGAGTTCCTTCCCACAAAGAGTGGGAAAGATGGCACGAGCATCAAGCCATGCAAAGCCCTGTGGCTTGGAAAAATCTGAGCTGTCCCATTTCCCCAACCTTTTCTCCATTTTTTGGTTACCTCAGTAAAGTGGCGCAGAAAAGGTCTCTCTCACTGTGACAAAGCTCTGTCCTTGTCTCCGTGGGTCCTGCGTTTCCTGACGGATTTCACTAGCCTCATAGGCTCACTGTGACCCTCCACTTAACCCTTCTCTCTCTAGAGACGAGGGTCACAGTCTACTGAGCCATTTTCATCATAAGCCAGCGAGGGAGGTGAGGAGAAGCTATCCTCCCTTGCACAGTCTCTGTTGTCTCCCAGTCTCAGTGATTAATCAGAGGGGCAAAGGTGGGGAGCCCGGGCCCGCCCTCTACTCCGGGCTCCAGCCCAGGGACCCTAATAGTATCAGCTATGGTAGCTGACCTTTTAGGAACAGGACACGTATGATTCCTTGGACTACTTCCCCACAGCAGCCCCCACTTCCTCAAGCTCCACTTCACCCTTTCCTCAGGGCCTCCTTCCTTGTGCCTGAAATGGTGTGTACAGTTCAGTCTTTCCAACAGCACAACTTCTCACAGCTCCTGACATGCGCACCCACCTGACTAACTGGGAGGCTTTTAACAAGTTTCAGCTAGCCCTTGATTGGCTTCAGGTGTCCCAATCAACCTAGCATCCTCCCTGCCTTCTGGAAAGCTCTTAATTGGCCCCAGGTGTCTTAATTGACCTGGAGCAGCTGCCATTTACTTATCCTGGTACCAGAGATATATTAGCCCCAGGTTAAACAAATCCATCTCCCACTACTTTTCTATAGCCATCTGGCCTTACCCCATCACACTCCCATATCAATTTGAGAAGAGCAAAAAGTTCGGGTTTTGGTGTACTTGATCAGCTGTCAGTTGTCCTAGCTGGAACTGTGCCTCCCTGCTTCCTCCCCGTTTGACCCTCTCTTTCCCCCCCAAAATGTATTTATTTCCTCTGTGACTGCTACTGAGGCCCTTTCCATCTGCAGAGCTCCCATTTCTTCTAGTACTACTCCATATTAGCCATGGGTGAAACCCTCTGCTGGCAAAAAACCTGCATGACATGCAGTCAACATCTTGGCCCTTTATATCATACCAATAACTTATGACAATACAACCCGTGAGGTATGGGTGTTTAAAAAAAAATTACAAGACCTCTGCATTGGGTTGTAGGAAGTAATTTACTCTTCTCGCCACAATTCACCAATGGACCACAGCTAATGTCTCCTCACCAGCTCCTGCCAGAAGCTTTTTCTGCCATGAAATAAGTCATCCCTTTTTAGTGCTCATTTGGCTAAATGAGATTCCAGTTCAGGCCAACACACTTTATACTATCAATATTCCTTAGACTTAAAGCCCCACCAATTATTGTTTACCACTACTTCCTTCCTTATGGGTGCAGTACATATTGCATTAGTGTTATACCACTTAACCACACCTTCAAGTTATGAGTCTCTTGCAGAACTGAGTACCTGTTTAACATGTTCTGTACAAGTTATTACCCCCAGGCAACTACAGCTTGTTCTTTACTTGTACTCACTACAATCCAGCTCCGATCTGGTGCACTTTTTCCTGGTCTATTTAGTCCTATTCTTCCTGCTTTTGACATACTCACCTCTTATTGTGAATCATCTAGAAATCTTTAATTCTTCTGTATATGATATTTTTGGAGCAAACAGTCTATCAAGATAAGTTATTTTGCTTTTCAGGTGCTCACAAGATTATTGTGGAGACTAGTTTGTGACTAGAGCTGATGAGTCACTTGGCTATGAAACTTGTTATAAAACCTGAAATTTCGACAAGTACTTTTTCTAAACAGCACGTGGTGTGTTCTTCATGTCAGTGGGAAGCATAAAGAAAGGTTATTTACCTTATTGTAACTGAAATTGGAGATGTGTGTTCCCTGGGTATTCCCTGTGGGTGTGCATACACTCTAGGGGCCCAGAACCAGAAGTTCTTCAATAGCAGTATCCATTGGTCTATACCTGTGCCCTTCATCTCCTTGTACTGCCTACAGAAAGCATGAAGGGTGGTACAGACCAACTGCCTCTCCAGTTCTTTCTCTGGCATAAATCTGAAGACAATCAAGCAGAGGTGAAGGAGGGTGGGATGTAAATACCCATGAGGACACACGCCTCAAAGAATTCCAGTTACAATAAGGTCACCTTCCATTCTTCAAGTGCTGGTCCCCAGGGGGGATGCGCTGTGGATGATGTCCAAGCCCTGTTTATTAAAGAGACAGGTGCAAGGAAGTGCTCTGCACCACAGTTAACGGAATCGCTGAACTCAAGGAAGCCTCCTCAGCCGAGGCTTGAATCAGGGCACAGTGCCTGGTAAACGTGAATGGAGCCTTAGGTTACCGGTCTATAGACTTTAGAGAGTGGGATTCCATGCAAGGAAACCACGGAGGTCACTTGAGCTCTGGCAGAATAAGCCCTGACAGACTGAGGAGGAGGGGCTTCTGCAAGCTCATAGCGGAGGAAGATGCAGTTGGAAATCCATTTTGAGAGTCTTTGGGAAGGTATTTCCTCTCCTTTCATCATCTCACCATTAGAGATGAATAACCTCAGAGGTCTAAGGGCCTTGCCCTGTGCAGGTAAAAGGCCAGATCTCTGTGTGTGTCAAGGAGTGGAGTTTCCTGTCCTTCCTATTATTGTGAGGTTTCAGATAAAGTACAGGTAGTGAATCATCTGGTTCAAGGGAAAGTCAGGATTCTGGATATTATCCAGTCTACGGCTCCTTCCTAAGTGGCTCTCCCTATTAATTAGGCCATTTTGGAGCCCGCTAAGAACATGCATACACCCATGTCCTGACCCCTAAAAGGGCTGAGCAGAAGTATTTTGTTCTCTTCAAGGAGGCAGAATACTTGTTTTCCCACCCTAACTCAAACTCTCTGGTTGTCCAAGCAGTCATGGAGCAGAATTAGGCTACACCAGCCCAGGTCCACTCCTTCCAACAAGGATGCTGAGAAACTTGATTCCTTTGGCAGAAAGAACATTTCATTGGCCAGCCTATTACTCTGTATTGCAAAGTACCAGGCACTCATATCACAATATGACTGTATTAATTACAATAAGCAATCAGAATTTGTGAATAAGCTACTGGAGATCCCAATACTAGGCTATCCTAGATGAAGGGAAGCTGGTGGCCTCAAAACAGCAGACACACCTTCTCACTCCATGGCAACCTTTGTGGTTACAAGTCAGGACTCTTGACTGCAGTCATTGGAGTTCTCCATGGAGGTCCAGGCAACAGCTGAAGATCTCCCCTTCAAGAGTAACAATCTCATCTGTGAGAAAACCAATACGTTGCTTCATTCATGTAAGATCTCTCCCACCACCCTCTGCTCCTTAGGAATATACATCCCAGCAGCTTGCAGGAAATAGTCTAAGCTGCTACCGCATAGATACCAGCCAACCCCTCAGCCATTCTACCACCAGAGGACCTACAAGTCACCAAGAAAATGCCAGAGAGCACAGCACAGCAGGCCGACCACACTATTGCTATCGGCTCTCTGGGCCCAGCTGCCTACTAAAAAGACATTTTGATGGCATGCTCAAGAGCCCAACCCTTGCATGGCAGGTCTCTCCCACCACTTTCAATGGATGTCTGGTCCATTTCTTTCTGATGTGGCAACTTGTAGACTGAAGGACTCTTCAATCTATAGATGAAAAGTACTATTAAACTGAGTACTATTATTCTGTTGCATATATAGTACACTGCTGATCTTGACATCTCAACAATCACAGTTCCAATCTGGGAGCATTATCAGAGAGCTGTGGGTGCCCGAGGCTCTAGTCCTCCCTTCCTCAAGACTTTATCATAAACTTTGTCAATAATATACTCATAGCATGCAGCTCTACCCAAGGCCTGCAAGAGAGGTAATTATCATCATCTGGTCTGCCAAGGGTTTACCTTTTCTGATTTGCATTATACATTAGTCTTTTCTGGCTTCAGTTCAAGCCAGGGGGATTCAAGTTCATGATCCAATTTCTATACACTTGGTATCAGTTGGTAGCTGCCCTGGGATAAAAAAACAACAACACAGAGCTGCATTTTATTAGCATATTGTTGACATTAAAGTTTATGATAAAGCTTTGAGGAAGTGGGGACTAGAGCTTCTGGCTACACAGCTCTCTGATAACACTCCCAGATTGGAAGAGTGATTGTTGAGATGTCAAGATCAGCAGTGTACTATAGATACATCAGAATAATAGTACTCAGTTTAATAGCACTTTTCATCTATAGATTTCAGAGAGTCCTTCAGTCTCTTAATTCATCTAAGTCTATTAACTCATACTACGGCATATATTTAATTTGTGAAAAAAGTTAGGGGTAGAAGAGGTTTCAAAGTGTCTTAAATTAAGCCAGTTACTTAGGCTCCTAAATCTATATTTAAATGTGTAGAAACCCATTGTTTAAAATCTTGGCCAGAATACATGGAGGCAAAGGAATTAATGTTTCCATTGCAATCATGGAGTATACAAGCCCTCTGCTGGCTAAATATGGTACCTGTAAATTCCCATAGATATTAATCAAAGACTGTGTAGCCTGTGTAGCCTTGTGGATTAAGGATTCCCTTTCAGAAGTAATGATTTCAAACACAGTTGGGGTTGTATTTTTAATGTTTCTATAATTATTTTTTCCATAGCACACAGACTAATTCTTTAATCACTTTTCTAATGCAAACTTACTGGGCAAGCTAAAACACTACATTTAAAACATAGCAGAAAAAGTGTCACATGAAGATGTTAGAAAAACGATCTACACTAGGGAAAGTAAGCATTCAGATTTTTCAGTTAAACTAGACACATTTATTGCTAGCTTGGTCCTGTCTCCCCATTCAGAGCACTCATTTGTGGGTTGATGAGGGAAACACGAGTAATTTTATATTGGTGGACTGAAAAGGAAAATTAAGTTTTATCAGGTTACAGTTGAAGTAGGACAGAAGTGTTGTCTGCTTCAGTCCTTTACCTCAAATGACTTTTGAGGTACCCTGTAATATGCAAAGAGGATACAAGTGAAGGTTCTTTAGGTGTTTATACTGTGATCACCACCATGATCACAGTACCATGTACAACAGGGGTTCTCAAACTGAGGTTATTACATGGGGGGTTGCGAGCTGTCAGTCTCCACCCCAAACCTCGCTTTGCATCCAGCATTTATAATGGTGTTAAATATATAAAAAAGTGTTTTTAATTTATAAGGGTAGGGGGTTGCACTCAGAGGCTTGCTATGTGAAAGGGGTCATCAATACAAAAATTTGAGAACTACTGATGTAGAACCATCAAAATCTAAAGACAACACTGGTCTACAATTTTTGAGAAGTCGTCTGCTTCAGAAAAAAAATGTGCTATTTATTATGTATTTTGATGTGCTGAATTCAAATATGACAATTAAAACAACTGATTGGCCACTGTTTCTAAGATATTTAAGTTTTTACATTTTATGTCTATGTATATTGTGTAGATAGAGTTTTAATCATAAATTGTAAACCTAGGTCTTTTCATGTGTTTATGGTTGCTTTACATGATAATATTTCACCTGCCCTGTTTATGTAACACTTTAAAAATCAGCAAAAGGATTATATAAATAAAATTTATTATGAAACAAAAGGCAAAAAACTATTCTGTACATAGTTTAGTCCTATTCAGTGTCTACTCGGCGCTTCTTGGCTTGTCTCTTGTATTCATTAAATGGAGCATCTCTGGTCACTGTCCAGCAATAGTCTGCAAGCATCGATGGGCTCCATTTGCCCTGATAGCGTTTCTACGTTGTTGCAACGTCCTGGTGAAATCGCTCGCCGTGCTCGTCGCTCACTGCTCCGCAGTTCGGTGGAAAAAAATCTAGATAAGAGTGCAAAATATGTATCTTTAGTGACATGTTGCAACCAAGGCTTTGTATGCCTTGAGGAGGTTTTCCACCAACAACCTGTAGTTGTCTGCCTTGTTGTTTCCGAGAAAATTTATTGCCACTAACTGGAAGGCTTTCCATGCCGTCTTTTCCTTGCCACGCAGTGCATGGTCAAATGCATCATCTCTAAGAAGTTCACGAATCTGAGGACCAACAAAGACACCTTCCTTTATCTTAGCTTCACTTAACCTTGGAAATTTTTCACGGAGGTACTTGAAAGCTGCTTGTGTTTTGTCAATGGCCTTGACAAAGTTCTTCATCAGACCCAGCTTGATGTGTAAGGGTGGTAACAAAATCTTCCTTGATTCAACAAGTGGTGGATGCTGAACACTTTTCCTCCCAGGCTCCAATGACTGTCGGAGTGGCCAATCTTTCTTGATGTAGTGGGAATCTCTTGCACGACTATCCCATTCGCAGAGAAAACAGCAGTACTTTGTGTATCCAGTCTGCAAGAGAGCAACAACCTTCAAATGGCCACAAAGCTGCCACTGATGTTGGTCATAGTTTATGCACCTCAAAAGTTGTTTCATGTTGTCATAGGTTTCCTTCATATGGACTGCATGACCAACTGGAATTGATGGCAAAACATTGCCATTATGCAGTAAAACAGCTTTAAGACTCGTCTTCGATGAATCAATGAACAGTCTCCACTCATCTGGATCGTGAACGATGTTGAGGGCTGCCATCACACCATCGATGTCGTTGCAGGCTACAAGATCACCTTCCATGAAGAAGAATGGGACAAGATCCTTTTGACGGTCACGGAACATGGAAACCCTAACATCACCTGCCAGGAGATTCTACTGCTGTAGTCTGGAGCCCAACAGCTCTGCCTTACTCTTGGGTAGTTCCAAATCCCTGACAAGGTCATTCAGTTCACCTTGTGTTATGAGGTGTGGTTCAGAGGAGGAGGATGGGAGAAAATGTGGGTCCTGTGACATTGATGGTTCAGGACCAGAAGTTTCATCCTCTTCCTCGTCTGACTCAAGTGAGAATGATTCTGGTGCATCAGGAACCGGCAGTCCTTCTCCATGGGGTACTGGGCGTATAGCTGATGGAATGTTTGGATAATTCACAGAACACTTTTTCTTCTTTGACACACCTTTCCCAACTGGAGGCAACATGCAGAAGTAACAACTGCTGGTATGATCTGTTGGCTCTTTCCAAATCATTGGCACTGCAAAAGGCATAGATTTCCTTTTCCTGTTCAACCACTGGCGAAAATTTGTTGCACAAGTGTTGCAGCATATGTGTGGGGCCCACCTCTTGTCCTGATCTCCAATTTTGCAGCCAAAATAAAGGTGATAGGCTTTCTTAACCATAGTGGTTATACTGCGCTTTTGTGATGCAAAAGTCACTTCACCACAAACATAGCAGAAGTTATCTGCACTGTTCACACAAGTACGAGGCATCTCTGCTCACTTTGGCTAAACAGAAATGTGTCCCTTTGCAAAATCAAACACTGACAAATAAGAGCACGACACTGTATGATTTCTAAAGCTGATATAGGGCAATTTGTTCAGCAGAGTGATGTAAGCTTCGTTATGATTGCATCATCCATGACTTCTAGGAATAACATGATGCAATTCATATCATGTATGACACAATACCAGCTTCAGATTGCATCATTCATTGTTTTGCCTAAAAAGCAAGTACTGTCCAAACCCAGTCATAGATTTATTCCTAGATCCAGTCAAAGATGTATTTTAGTCATTTCTGGTTTAAATTGAGATCCCTTCCCTTTATAACTCACTTATCCTCCGCCATTCCCAAGTCAAGGGAATGACCCAATAGCATATCTTGAAAACTAGAGCCAATCAACAATTTTAAGCATCATTTTCGTTCTCAGTGACCCAGAATTAGTAAAGTTTGACTACATTTATTTCAGAAGCATTTTGGCTGTAGAGCAGTGCAATTAGTCATGGGTATTTTTAGTAAAAGTCATGTACAGGTCACAGGTAGTAAACAAAAATTCATGGCCCATGACCTGTCCTTGACTTGTACTATATACCCCTGACTAAATCTTTGGGGGGGGAGGGGCGTGCAGCCCGGGGGTGCCGGCCCAGGGGGCACCACAGGTGCTGGGGGGCGGCTCGGGACACCAGCTGGTGCTGGGGGGCGGGGAGGTTAGTGGGGCTGGCAGGCTCCCTACCTGGCTCTGCACGTCCCCAGAAGCAGCGACATCCTCCTCCTTCTGCTCCTGGGCAGAGGCATGGCCTGCAGCTCTGCATGCTGCCTCCGCCCAGAGTGCCAGCTTCGCAACTCCCATTGGCTCCAATGGGTGCTGTGAGGGTGGTGCCTGCAGGCGGAGACAGTGCGCAGAGCCCCTTGGATGCGCCTCTTCCCAGGAGCCAAGGGATGTCGCTGTTTCTGGGGAGCCCCACCAAGGGAAGTGCCGCCCAGAGCCCTCACCCCCTCCCACACCCCAGCCATGAGCCCCCTCCCACACCCAAACTCCTGCTGCTGTGGGCAGAGAGGGGAATGGTGGTCCAAAACTACCCCAGCAGCGGCTGGTGCAGCTGGCTCAGGGGCTGCCTGAACTGCTCAGGTGGCTCCTGGGCCAGCCACACCGGCTGCTGCAGAAGTCCCGGAAAGTCCCGAAATGCACAGCCTTGGTTATGGCAAGTCTTCCAAACCTATGGCATCCCTGAGACATTGAAAACATCTACAGAAAGACTACGAGTGTGGTGAGAGTGGACAAGAAACTCACAGAATGGTTCAGAACGGCTGTAGAGAGAGACGAGGATGCATGCTATTGCTAGATTTGTTCAACTTGGTATTGAAAGCACTAAGGACTGTAGTACTGAAGGATGAAACAAGAAGAGTCATATTACATGGGAAGACAGTGAATTACCTTAGATTCATAGATGATATTGACTTAATAGCATTGAGCAATGAGGATTTACAGAGAAAAACAGGCTATGTACAGTACAGGTATTACACATGTAGCTACTTGCCACACTGAAAGGCTCCGGCAGTGCCTTTCACTGCAGTGAGGAAAGGCTACAGCTGGGAGAAACAAGTTAATCCCCCCACACCTCCAGGGTCTTCAAGGATTGTCATGTGGCAACTGCTCTAATTTTGTTTCTTTAGAGGCTGTGAGGTAGGGCTATTGCCTGCTCTCTGCCCATTAGTTAGTATTAACCCAGAATTAAAGACCACAATTAAGTGGGTTCCAGACAAATGCGATTACGTTAAGTAACCGTTAGATAAACTGTTTCCAAAGTAACTGTAATTTTACTCCATTGGAGATATGTAGTAATTTTAGTTACTATAAAAAGCATTGACTTTTATGGGTTAATATGTAAGTGCAATGTCATGTAGTTTAATTTGCTGTGGGAATTACAATTTTGATCATACAGTTTAGTGATCAAATATAAACGTATGAGTGTTTAAATGAAGCACATTCAGTCAAAAGTTAACATGTCCTAGAGCTATATTCTCCAATGGTGACTACTCCAGCAGAACATGGAAACTTTAAAAACTAAGCACATGGAGTCTGAAATATTTAGCGAGCACTCACGAAGCATTTTGGTTGGAGATAAGGCAAAGAACTTTTATTAGCAGCATGATCACTCCCCAGACAATCTACTTTGGTTTCTAGAAACATCTAGTTTGCACTGGAAATACTCAGAGGTTTAACAGTTATTAGCCTAGTTACTCCCATATATTTGTATCCCTAAAGGGACTAGCATAAAAGCCACCAGACCTACTAGGCCCCTTTCCAATGCAGGTCTGGTGGTGGTTGCACTAGCCAAAGGCAATGCCAAAAGTTTCAGAACTTCTGCAACCTCTGTTGAATGCAGCAGTGTGCCAAAATGAACAAACTGAAAGTAATACTTGGGTCTGACTCACAGACTAAGTCCAGAAGGAACCATCATGATCATCTAGTCTGACCTCCTGCACATCCAGAGGCGGATTAAGATTTATAGGGGCCATGGGCACAAAGAACATTTTGGGCCCCCACACCCTGGAGGCCCAGGGACACCAGAACCAGAGAGGACAGGGAGGCCATGTCCCCCACTTTTGGAAGTGGGAGGGCCATGCCTGCCTACTTTTTAACATGGGCGTAATAGCCTCAGGCAGGTGCAGAGTGGTGGTGACCTGGGCATAGTTGGTGTCGCCAAGAGCACAGGGGGATGTTGCCCCCTCCAAACTGCAAGCCTCAGGCCAGAGGCGACAGGAGGAGCAGTGGTTGCTGCCTCGTGCACAAAGCCCAGGTGGGAGTGGGGGCAGCCTGTCAGTGGGAGCAGGAAGGACCTAGTGGGGGCAGCCTGTCAGTGGGAGCTGGGCGCAGGCACTGAGTGAGCCCAGGTGGAGTGTGGCGGTGACAGAGGCTGGGCCAGGAGCAGCAGCAGCTGCACAGGAGGAGCCCTCCCTGCTCAGCTCCTCCTTGCCTGTGACCTTCCCAGGTCTCCCCGCTGCCTCCCAGCTGGGGCAGGGCCTCCTCTCCCTGCAGAGCGTGTCTGCAGGCCCCAGGGATGGGGCAGGAGGCCAGATTGGAGTCCTCACCCCTGGGTCCCACTGGCAGTGGTGTGCCCCAGGCGGCAGGGACACAGGTTGGGGGCTGCTCTTGGGCACCTCAGCCCCCGCCCAGGGCAGGTGGAGGGTCCAGGGCTCCACACAGTGGCCCAGGCTCCCTGGGCGGTTCTTATCACTGCCTGGCTGCAGCTTCTGGCCCAGCCAGGAGGCAGGGCCCTAGGGGTAAGAGATGTAGGGGTCAGGGCCACAGTTCTGGCGACGGTGGCCCCAACACTTGTACCCAGATTCTGGCACTCCTGCACCCCATCTTCCATTATGCATTTTTCCTTGGGGATTTTAAGCATGCCAACAATGATGCCTAATAATTAATCAGTAGAAGAGGACAGATAAAATTATACCCATGTATAGAACAAATGTTTCAAGAATTTTCACAAATCTGTTAGTTTTACAGAAGGAGAATAAATCCAAAGCTACTTCTAATGAGGGTCATGATCCATTTCTAGGATGAACTGTAGAAACAAGAACAATGGAGATTATTTACCTAATGCAACAATAGTTCCTTTTAGTTTTGTCAAGTTATAGCCAAATTCCGCAAAAGCTTTTGATCAGAATGATACAGTAGTTTAACTGTTTTAAGAATGGAATATTTCCTGATGAAGTGTAATTTTTATAGCTCAGGTGACAAGTTTAATGGAAAAATATTTCCAAATCTCAGCAAATATTACGACAACATCTGTATAAACAGAATAATGAAGACAAAATATATTACAGTATCTTAAAATAACTACATTACGTTGTTGAGGTCCATGTTTAAAAGGTATCAAAGCTTAGCAAAATTACAAGATAAACACACACAGATGTGGGAAGAGTGCAATGAAGCAGACCTAAAATCTGAATACATCTAAAATCTGAAATCTACCTATATCTGATCATATGTAAGGGACAGAAATGTAAAATACAGAAATCTAATAGACATCTGACATGTAAGCAATTCAAGAAAAACCCTTCACACCCTCTATACAACACAGATAGGATCGTTGATTAGGAATCAGGAGACCTGTGATCTATTCTCAACTCTGCCACTGACCCACTGTGGGACCTTCGATAAGTTACTTCACTTCTATGAGCCAGCTTCCCATCTGTAAAATGGAGATAATACTCTTCCTTTCCAAAGTTCCTTGAGCTCTATGGATGAAGTGTGCTATGTAAGAGCCAAATACACCTCTACCCCGATATAACGCGACCCGACATAACATGAATTCGGATATAACGCGGTAAACCAATGCTCTGTGGGGGGTGGGGCTGCGCACTCCGGCGGATCAAAGCAAGTTCAATATAACGCGGTTTCACCTATAACGCAGTAAGATTTTTTGGCTCCCGAGGACAGCGTTATATTGGGGTAGAGGTGTATTATAATGTCACAGTGTTTTCTAATGTAATATTGTTTGGCACTGCAAGGAATAGTTAGATAGGAGTGCAGGCCCTGAAACTTGGCAAATACAAATGGATCCAATAGAGGCTAAACAATTTTAAGTGTAATTGAGCAAAACATCAAAATAATAAAAGAATCTGTGCAGAAAAAAACCCTGTATGATAAAATACTGTTATATAGCTCCCCAGGCAGCTATATAACAAGTGTAATATCTAAGAATAAAATGAGAGTATGAAAATAAAGGGGCTGCTAAAAGCAAATATGAAGATTTAACTAAATATTTTTATTTAGATTTATGAAGTGTCTAACCATTACTCTAGGTGTTAAGTTATAATTATAATACACGTATTTGGAATAACCCCCAAAATAATTGAAAACAGAAACTGTTAAGCAAATAGCCCATCCAGGAATCTCCACATTAAAATAATTACCCCAGAAATATAATAAAAATCCTAGTCAGTCATCAGCTTTTCACCCATCCTTTGGCAAATACTAACGAGGAGAAAAGATGTACCTTGCACTGTATCCTGTAGGTTAACAGGTCAAAGTTCTCAAGGGCCAAAGTGGGTGTAAATTCCAGGATGCAGGGCTCCTTCATGAAGGACACCTTGCCAGCAGCCCACTCCCATTTAATGTGAGGAAGCATCTCTGCTCAAATACTACTAATTGTAACTACTTTAGTACCATATGGCCTTGTCTACACTACCAAATAAAACTTACTTACACCAATTGTCAGCAATCCGTGTAGCTAAAGTGGTACCAAACACTGTTTGGCTCTAAGTGTAAACAAGGACAAACCATATTTTGTACTGTTGCAGCTAACTGACAAACACTGGTCTGAGCAGTAGGCGGGGTAACAAAAGAAGATCCCTGTAATACCCTGCATGAAAGCAGCATCAAAGCAGAAGAGCTATTGCCCAAATCTATACTCACAAACATAGGAGCAGAGCCACTGGAGTGGTTATATCCACTCTTATTAGGTAGCACTTCTGTACCAAAGAAACCGTATGTCAGTGGGGGGGGGGGGGGGGGGGGGAAGAGGAGAAGTATGGCCGTTGACAGTCCAAAAAAGTCTACTTGGACATATTCTGTTCATTCATCATTAGATACAGACCAACAAAATGAGGACAGTTTCAGTCCAGTACCCAGGCCAAAATAAAAGTGGTGGGGGGGGGGCAGGGGGAGGAGACGAGGAAATTTGCGGGCTTCAGAAGTCACTAAAGCTGCCATACCAAATCCTCTTCACTGACTTTTCTAAAAAAGGGAGGTTTGGATACAGGTTAAGATTTTGCAAAACTGCCAGCATGAATAATGGTCTCTATAGTATACCTAAATTTAAAGTGGAAGATAATATTCCTTCATCAAACCTAAGCAGTCACTGACTCAGCCACCAGAGGAGGAACTACTTATAGCACTAATGAGACAACAAAAATAAAAGAAAGAGTTTAATACACAAAAACAAAAAATCCAATTGAAATGAGCAATTTATGCAGATTGTACAGATCTATAAAAATATAGATTTAAGACTTGTTTAAATATTCATAATAGAAAGGCTGCAAGCACTCACAACAGATAGATAAGGAAAGATTAGAGAAGTATAACAAAGAATGGTATGCCGCTATATCTCTAATAAATGGAAAGTCCCGATAAGAGAGCCTGCTCAATGAATACTATGAAAGTAAATAATAATCCATTACACCATAGTGTGATTAATGTATGATTAAATTATGAATACAGTCCAGTTACAGGGAATAAGGCAATTTTTTTCCTGAGAGATTTGTTTAAGGGCATTTGAGTGTTTCGATTGAAAGAGGAATTCATTTTAACTTTACATGCATGTAGTGATGTTTACTTGTTTTTTGTTCAGTATCAATACACCTAGGTTATTCAAAAGGTACAATATATAATTAGAAAAATACTTAATAAAAATACAAGTCAGTGCGGTAACTCCAGTGATGGAAAGTTATCAACCAGGTTGCACAAAGTGATATGGAATTTGGTTGGAGTGATCAAGTTGGTTTTAGACCTGAAAGAACTGCTGCCAATATGAGAAGGGGCTGCTATTATTGCACATTATTTGGGAAACAGAAATTGTATCTTAACTATTAACAGCCTATTCCAGAAAGGAATTAAATAGGGTTGAACAAGTTTATTTGATCTTTTGAGGTGGCCTACATTTGGATTGGCAGAGAATTCCCTAAGTGTATTGAAAATGTAACAAACGCCTCTACTCCAATGAGTTCAAGTGGTCTAACAGAAAATAACTTTTCCCTATGAGTGAACAGGAAAGGGCATCCTACTCCTCACTCCTTCCCTTGGTATTAGAGCTATTACTACTGCAATAAGGAAACAAATGATGGGAACAAAAGTACAGGTTCTTGGTTTTTTATATATAGAACACATGCAGAAGTTGTTATATTGGCTAAGGAAGTTGCCACAACAGTTCAAGAAATATACAGGTAATATGGATCTATTTCAAAATATAAGGCCCCAATGCTGCATAGCTCTTAGCATTGCACAGGCTCAGCTACTTGCCAGTGACAAGTTCTGCCTTACATTAACATGGTCAATTTACTCGAGTCTCCAAAACAGATTAAATATGTAAGTATAAAAGTCAGATGAATAGGATATAGCAGACAATTGTGTACAAGTAAAAAAGTGACAGTAAGAACTCAAAGGTAATACAAACAAGATACCGAGGTTTTGAACTGTGAAACCAAAACTAATACTTCAATTTACTACTGAAGCATAGAAAATTCTCAGATTTCTTATGGCAAAACCAAATGCTGAGTAATGCTAAAGCAGTAGTTCTCAAACTTTTGCATTGGTGACCACTTTCACACAGCAAGCCCTCCGAGTGTGACCCCCCATAAATTAAAAACACATTTTTTATATTTAACATTATTATAAATGCTGGTGGTGAAGTGGGGTTTGGAGGTGTAGGCTGACAGTTCATGACTCCCTGAGGGGTCACGACCCCCAGTGCTAAAGAATTTATGCAATTCCAAGAAAAAGAATCTCTTGAATGTATTGCAAATTGAAACACTACCAAATGGCCTTTATAAATGTTTGTGTACTAGATAAGACAGTCAGTGCCATGAGTCAAATGCAAAGTTATGTAAAGACACTTTGTACATCTTCCAGTTTTCAGTCTGTAAATCCCAAGTACTATTTAACCTGAAAAATATGGAACTGCCTAGTTATGATACATATCCAAATCACATGGTTGGCACACTTTTCGCTTAATACTGACTTCTACTGCAAAGCTGCATTTGGATTGTCCATTGGCACTGGCAAACCGGAGAGCTACTAGACCACTCTGCTGTATGCATTACTCTTTAAAGAACTTGCAAGCAGGCCTAATAAGGTGGCAGCTAAGTTAGCCATCTCTGGTGTACACATGGAGAAACAACATTCAGGTTCACTTGTTTCCTGCAGATTGCAGCTATCTGAATAGTTTGCTGGCCAGGCAGCCAGATAAGGAAGCCATTGGAAAGTGTGGTAAATATAGCAGCTGAGCTAGGCCTCACTGATGTTCTAAGGGAGCCAGAAAGAAGGCAGTTGCAGGACGTAGGCTCATCACATTGGTAACAGATTCCATTTGCTGAGGAAAAAAAGATGGTTACTTGCTGTATTCCACTCAGGTGTGCATATGCCCAGTGCACTGAAGCCAGAACATTTTGTTTACCAGTACCCATGGGGGCAGTGCTTGTGCCCTGTGGCTCTAGCCTCTGCCCTAGCTATTTAAGGGCAGTGCCACCCTGACACCCCCCCCCCGCCCCCAATTCCTTCACAGTGAACATTAGTAGTAGAGACTCCGATACAAAGGGGATGGAGTGTGGGTCTCCCCCTATGTCCCAGAGAACAATTATAATACAGCCACGTAACCGTCTTTTCCTTTTCAAGTGGTTGCAGACTTGTATTCTACCCAGGTGACTCACAAGCAGTACTCTTATGACAGTGGTCCCCAAACTTTTCATGGTTGCGCCCCCCCCCCCTTACCCTTGTCCATGACCCCCTGCCATCCCCGGAAGCCGGGACCAGGAGCAGGGTCATGACTCCTGGGGGTGGGGGGGGGGTGCATGTGGACAGGGGTAAGGTGGCCGAGGCTGGAGCCACAACTGGGGGGCAGGGCTGGGGCTGGGAACGGAGCAGTAGCTGCGTCCGGGACAGGGGCCATGGCTGGGAACGGAAGCTGCAGCCGGGAGCTGCTGCTAGAGCAGAGCAGGGGGTGGAGCAGGACACCTCACAGTTTGGGGATCTTTGTCTTAGGATGTGGGACTTGGAGTCTACTGAAAGAACGGCTGCAGGACTGCTTTCCTGAAGTTTGCATCTGACCTAAATGCCATGGTATATCACATAGTGCCTGATAAAACTATGTATAAAAGACCAGGTAGCAGCTCTGCACATGTCCAGTACTGAAACATAACTGATGAATGCGATCAGTGTTGCTTGGACCCTTGTCTAATGAGCCCCCAATCTCTGAGGAGGCATGGTCTGAGCTACTTCACATGCTGATTTCCAGGAAGTTATCCACCTGCAAATACTTTGCACAGAGACTGTCTGACCCCTCATCCAATCTGCATACGAGACGAACAAATGAGGTGATGCTTGAGAAGGCTTAGTTTTGTCCAGGTAGAATGCCAAGCATTGTCTTACATCCAACATGTCAAGTCACTGTTCATCTGAATTGGAATGTGGTTTAGGAAAGAACTCCACTAAAGAAATCACTTAGTTGTTATAGCTACAAGGAAGGCTGTCTTCTGGCACAGTAGGGATAGAGAACAGGTTGCTAGAGGCTCAAACGGAGCCCCCTCAGGACAGTATTAAGGTCCCACAAGTGAACAAGCTCTTTCAGAGGTGGATGGAGATGAATGATTCCCCGTTAGAAACCTCAACACAAGGGGTTCAAGAAAAATTGACTTCCCTTGGATGAGCGGATGAAATGCCAAGATTGCTCCCAAATGAATCCTAAAACAAGGTGAGAGAGAGAGAGAGAGACCAGAATACTGAAGGTGAAATAGGTACTCCAAAGCATCCTGAATACAGGCCAGCATCAGCTGAATTCCCCAAGCAAGCGACTAATCTGAAAAACGCTTCCATTTAGCCAAGTTGCTCTAGTAGAGGGCTTCCTGCTGTTAAGCAACAACTGTCGAACAGCTTCCAAACATCGTTCCTTCTCCTCCAGCCATGTAGCATCCACTCCATGAGTTGTAAGTACTGAGCACTGGATGCAAATCAGAGCTAAATCAGCAGATTAGGATGAAGAAGAGATATGGGAGGCTGAACTGACAGATTGAGACGGTTGGAGAACAAATATTGCTTTGGCCAAGTTAGACCAACGAGAATCACTTTGGCATGATCTAACTTCAGCTTGAGAATGACCTGTGGGATTATTGGGATAAGAGGGAGGTGTACATCAAAACTGATCCCCAACTAAGGTGGAAGGCATCAGTTAAGGAGCCTGGACTGAGATCCACTTGAGAGCAAAATTGAATGGCATTTCTTGCTGTGTCTCATCGCAAAGAGATTGATAGTTGGAATACCCCATTCTGCGAAGATGGAGCTAAGCACATTGACTTCAGAGACCCATTCATGATTCTGGAAGAAATTCCTCCCGACATGTACTGCCAAGTGATTCTGGACTGTTGGGATGATGCTCTCCCTGATGCAGAACTGCCCAACTTTACAACTGGTTGGAGTGGGATCCTCCCTGCTTGTTCACATAATACACTGCGATGGTACTGTCGGTATGTATACGAACTGCCGTGCGCCTGATGTGATCCCAAAATGCACAGCAGGCACTGTAAATGGTCCAGAGCTCCAGGATGTTGACATGGAGGGAAACTTCCTATTCCAATCACAAGCCCTGAACCTTCAATGCCCTTAGATGCACTCCCCAGCCTATTGAGGAGGCATCGCTGACTACAGTCCTGTTCGGAGGGAAATGCACAAAGGGAACTGTCCACCACTGAAAGGAGCACAGAATCTCCACAGGCACTTGGATAAGCCTGTCTAATGACAACATGGATGACAGACTACCTTGAAATATGCTTGAAGAGGGCGAAGGAGTAGACATGCAAGCTGGACAACAAAAATGCATGCAGCCATACGGCCTAGTAACCCTAGGCATACATAGATTGTAGTTGAAGGTTGAGATTGAATTGCCAGACAGGTTCTGAATCACTTGAAAACATTAATTCAGTAGAAACACTCTCGAACTTGTAGAATCTAGTAGAGCTCTAATGAGGTCAATTTTTTGTGATGGTTTTAATGCCAACTTCTCTCTGTTCAGTGTGAGACCTAGAGCTCCAATTCACATTACAGCTCCTTGGCCATGGGGGAGGAATTGTTCTCTGGACTTGCCTCTCACTAACCAATCTCGCAGGCACAAATGAGTATCTCTTTCTGAGATAAGCTGAGATTATGGCCATGCATGCTGTAAAAAAACAAATTGCTGAGGACAGGATGAAGGGCAGCACAATGTACTGATAAGTGTTGACCTGCCATGACAAATCTCAGGAACCTCCTGTGGCTTGGGAGGATTTCCATGTGGAAATAAGCATCCTGAAGGCCAGGACAGCAAACCAGTCTTCTCAAAGCAGGAGGTTAGTTGCTAGGGTGACCTCATGGAACCTCATGTATCTGATATATCTGTTGAGTTGCGGAGATCAATGATAGATCTCCTCCCTCCTTTCGATTTGCGGACCTAGAAATACTGGGAGTAGAACCCCTTCCCCTGATGCTGTAGGGAACCTCCTCTATAGCTCCCTGCGCAAGCAGCCTGGACCTGCTGCAGGAGAAGTGTCTCATAAGAGGGGGTCCCTTGAAGGGGGGCAGCCAGGAGGGAAATGCTGGAATTGTATCTCAGTGCTTATGCAGCCTTTGTCCATGGTAACCATATCCCAAGCACTGTAAAAGCAAGACAGCCTGTTTCCAAACTGAGGAGACAGAAGGGCAGGTCACAACTGGAATGCTGTCCTGGACATGCAAGTTAAAATGGCTGCATGTTGGACAGCGAGCTGGCTGAATGAAATTGGACCCAGAAGACCTTCACCTCCGTGACTTATAACCCTGCCTGTAAAAACCTTGCTATCTCTTGGGAAAGGATGTCTCTCAGACACCGGTGAGGAAGAATATTGCAGAATCATTTGGAGAAGAAGGGTTAGGGAACAACGGAGGCCAGTAGGTACTAGGCCAGAGACCCCATCCTTACTGAGGGATTTGTGTTGGTCCCGGTACTGATGGTGATCCAAGGATTGAGAACAGTGCTTCGAAGGTGAGGGGGAAGAGGAAGAAGTTCCCAAACCAGATCTTGAGAAGCCCTAGAAATCATCTGGTGGGAACTGTGGAGCCACTCCTGAGGAAGAAATAACCATCAGCCTCATCCAGAACCCAATACAAAGAAGTCATCAGTGCCGAGGATGAATGAGTAGTCGATGCTGTCAGTACTGGAGCAAACAACAGAGCCAAGTCCGAGTTCAGCTGAACCGGATGAAAGTGTCTGTAGTAAGGACATCATCAGTACTGAAGACAGCATCCATTCTGATGAACCTCTCAATACCACAAAGGACTTTGATTGAGACGCTGCAGTCTTAGCCTCAGGTGGCGTGGAATATGGTGCTGACAAGTGAGACAGCTCTGCAACCCAACCAGATGTTGCCAGTGGCACAGCAGAAGAGATAGAGGTAGAAGCCATGTCAGCTGACAACCCCTGGACTATAGGGGAATCATGAACATAAAGGCAAAGCAGGTCTGACACTGTTCCAATGGCATGGAGACGATTGGTGCCAATGCTGTTGTCATTGGTACTGGACTCAACGAGTGCCTAATGGCCAATACTGGAGGTGACGATACAGAGTCCAACTGATCTAAATGTGGTACTATGGAGGGGCTAGATGGGCCAGCTCTATAATACATACCAAAGGACTCTCAGTGCTGGTCAGCACTCCTCTTAGAAGACAATGAGGAGTCCCTCCAAGTCCTGGAACAGGCCTGGCTGGTCTCATGGGACCTCTTCCTCGAAGGACCTGAGGAAGGAGAATGACCTCTCTTCCTGTTAGGGGATGTACCATATCTCAACCCAGTAACCACACAGTGTTGGGTACAAAGAAGAGCGCAGGGCTAGAGGACCTTAAGAGATCCCTGGTTCTGAAGCAGGGGTCATGGCCTGCTCTAAGAGGCACTGTTTCAGATACAAGGTCTCTTGCCACCTTTATCCTCTTCTTAAATGAATTGTATATAGAGAACCTTTCCTAAATGTGCCCCTCTTGCAGGCACAACAAAAACCACGTGAGAGGGTCACTACTGGGGATAGCTACCCCACACAACAGACAATGTTTAAACTCTGGTAGGGGCATCACCCAGGGCAACTATCCATCCTAATTACTATAACTTAACCTAAGGGTACTACTAAGCTACACTAACAATGAACTATATACAATAAATTCCCAGAGAAACAGAAACAGTGTGAGGTGAAACACCACACAGAATGCTCTGACTCTAGCCTGGGGTGGTCAGAAGGAACTAAGGGGGGTGGGTGGTGCTGCCCTTTAATAGCGAGGGGAAGGGCCAGAGCACCATCCAAACAGGTACTGCTAAGCAAAATTCCCTGGCTTCCGTGTGCTGGGCGACACACACCTGACTGCAACTACATGAAGAACCACCAATTCTATAGAAGTTCCTAGCAGTCTGCTAGATTAACTTCTCACTCTCTAAAGCTCTCTTTTGTGGACAGCAGTGAGCCTGAAATCAGAGACACGGAGGGAAAATGACTGAATTGCCCCCTATTGTGGTAGAAAAGACACTGTCAAATCCACGACTAGTGTCCAGAACAGCAGATACCCATGTATGAAGGTTTCAGTCACTACTTTCATTAATAAAAACAGGTTATAAAAAAATCTTCATATGCTTTACTACTAAGCTCATTTCTACTGTTTTTTTGCATTGTAATTAAGCAGAATCTCTAAGGAAGTTGACAGAAAATATATTTTTTTAGCATCCATTAGGTTGTTTCATTTTTATAGTAATGAGCACTGAAGAACTACAAACTTAAACAGCTGAATATGACCTGGCCCACCCCAATGTACTCTAGTTCACTTTTGAATAATATACATGTTCCTTATAAGTAAAAACACTCAATGAAATTTTGAGGTACTTTCTTTAATTTAAAGAGTCTATCATTATTACAGAAACAAAGTTTATAAGTAGAGAATCCTTATAAGGATTAATCCTTGGCATGGTACGCTGCCAAGATACAGTGTAGCTGCAAGGGCTCTATGTGAATCTTCATATGATAAGTTGCTTTCACACATACATACACACACTTGCTGAATGATCAAAATACTATTTTTACCAGCACAATGGAAAATAATGGCTCTCAAATAGTCCCTTTACCAGTGTGTCCTGAAATGTTTGTACAAAAGTAGAAATACACACCATATTATACTGTAGCATTAAACCAGTTATTATGTAGGAAGTTTTTAGGAAATTCATCTCTATAAATTGAAATTTGTGAAATATTAAAATGAAAACTAACGAGTGTTGGTTACTTAGAATGAATTCTATTTTACTGGCAGGTCAGATACATTTTTTTGTTTTTATAAATTTCTAAAACCAGATGAACTCAAACACTGAAGCAACATACATAGGCTAAGAGAATTCAATATTGTTCCAAGGCACTTACTGAATCTCCATGACTAGATGAAAACCGGAACAAATTAGGTCTGACCAACAGTATATAATATAAAAATAACCTTTTGCTTACAATTTACAAAACGTATTACAATCTTTATCTCTGCAAACCTGCAATTCTGGCTGTATGTCCAGAATTTTTTTGTTTTTAAATCAGAAACTGTTTTCTAAAATTTCAGGGCAAATAATTTACAAATAAGATACACATGAATTTAGAACGTGCAGAGATTTCTTACATCTTCTGTTAATATTTTATGATTGCAACTTTATCAAATTATATTCCTACTTGCCCTGTACATATACAAAATAATGCATACATGGTAATCAAAAGTTAGCAAAAAGTAGTCCATAAACTCAATTTGTCAAAAGTATCACTATATTAACAAATGTCTACAAGCAGCGTGTAACAGGGTTAAAAGACATTAAGGCAATAATACTTGGAAGTTACAAAATAAACCATATGTAATACTTTCTCCTAGGTGTAATAAGGCAGGTAGATGGCCCCAGCAAAAAGTTAGGTTGTAATACTGGAATCCACTTTTGTGAATAATATTTAAGGTTTTATGTGGGAAGTAAAGTAAAAAGTGTACCATTCTGTAGTTATAACTACACTGTTGTGTGTTAGTCCCCAAAAAGTAAAGAGCGGAATACTATTTATTTCGTTTTCAGTGGCACTTGACTTTTCCAGAGTGACCATTTTCTTTTTCATCATGTCCATTCTGATGGTGGCTCTCTTGGTCCTCTTGGCTTTCCACAACGGTTACCAAAACCTAAAAACAGAGAACATTTAAATTCTGTCAACTTTGAAAAAAGCAAATTCAGAAATATTAGCATTGAGAAGAATTGCTATTGTTAAAGCTGTTTCAGCATCTCCCACTTAAGATATTCCTATTTTCAGGGACTTACAAAACTTCATGTAGTCTCAATACAAGAGTTATAAACACAAGATGCTTGTAATAACTACAAACATGAACCATTCAGATACTTTTATATTTCACTATTTAAACCCAAATTTGGAAGGTACTTAATCCACAACGCCAAATTACAGTCTTTTATAATTTGCTTATTTTATTCCCCCAAATACCATGATTTTGGAAAATTGTTTATTTCCTCAGGTTTTCGTAACTATACAGTGAAAATGTGTTGTAATCGTTAAAGCAGTTCCTCAGATTTGTCACCTAAAGAGAATAGCCCAGGTTTGGGAATTTCCCTTACATCTTCAGCCATGAAGACCGATGCAAAGAATTCATTTAGTTTCTCCGCAATGGCCTTATCTTTGAGTGCTCCTTTAATATCTCAATCATCCATTGGCCCCATTGGTTATTTAGCAGGCTTCCTGCTTCTGATGTATTTAAAACACTTCTTGCAATTACTTTTTGAGTCTTTGGCTAGCTGTTCTTCAAATTCTCTTTTGGCCTTCCTAATTATATTTTTACACTTGATTTTCCCGAGTTTATGCTTTTCTATTTTCCTCAATAGAATTTAACTTTCATGTTTTAAAGGATGCTACTTTTTAAAAGCGCTACTAAATGGAATATATACACTGAACGAGTAAACATTTATATATTTATGTACTAAATTTAAACAAATACATAAAAGGGTCAGTTTTGAATGGATGGCAATTACCAATATCTGTGATTTCTACTGGAATTTCTGTAGTTTGACCTCTTCTATCAGTGGAACTAGAAAGAGGAATCTGAGGTATAGTATCAGCTGGTGTTTTGTTGCCCATTTCAAGATTATCTGGAAAACAAGAGATTTTAATATAAATATTTGAGGCAAGCAATTTTTGTGGTATTCTTAATTTCAAAATGATGCTTTCAAGTCAAACTTGATTCAAATTTTACCCTCTGTAGAAAACAGCCTTTATAAAATCCATGGCTAATAAAAATGTTTTTATTCCAGTAGAAACAGTTATTTTTTCTTTTAACCCTTCCCTGAAGTGTTTGTAACCCAGGAACTGCAGCACTGAGAACTGAAAGTGCTTATAGTAAAGTTTCAGCAGTTGAACTAATTCCACTGGTCTTCACTGACCAATCTTAGAGAAATCCCCATATTAAAGTCTCACTTATATCAATATGAAGTAAAGAAGATTTAAAAATTCCTTTCTGTTTTTATTTTCTAACCAACTAGTATCAAAGGTAACTATGAAAAATACGATTTAAGTTCACAGTATCTTTAATATATTCATATAAGTAGCTGTATTCATGCTTTCCTTTCAGCTTGTATTTGGTGCTTCTGAGCAATAGAACAGAATTCATTGTAAATACTTCAGGCTTACACCAATTTAACCTCATTAATGAAGCTCCAAAATAGAGTGTTTGTGAAAATTAGCTCATATTGTAAAATAAAATGAAAATTAACTCAATATTTATATAGTACATACAGACGTAGAAGAGTAGTTTGGAAATGAAGGTGAAAAGATAAGACTTCGTTTGTACATTAGTATAACGGCTACAATTGGGTAGGAATAATTTTTAAGTCATGTTGTTGTAAACCGAACTATTATTGTAACAAAGTGCAATAGGCTACAAAAACTATGGTAGATTTAAAAAAGGATAAAGAATTTAAGATGTTTGGTGACTATGCAATGCGCATCCCCTGCAGCTAGGTCAATTCAGTAGCTAGATCAAACAGGGTAACTAACTCCTTTTGGCCTCCCATCATTACTTCAAGGTAACTCACAATGGACTGTAACAAGGCAAGTTGTTAGTTTGAAAGTTTCATTTACATTCAAGAACTAAATTAATCACTTACCAAGTTTTACACATCCAGCTGTTTTCAAGCCCTGTTAATATGAAATATTGTATTTTAAATGTCTGTAGGATACCTCAAAATAATTTGTTAAAGAATGTCTGAGATATTCAAAATAAAAGGAAACATTTTTGGAAGGAGATACCATAAGCAGAATTGGAAGATTTTACACTTCCTACCAGTGGCGTAGTCAGGATGGGACATTTGGGTGGGCGGGCAATGACAGGAGGTCGGGGGGGCCCACCTCCCCCCATCCCTTCCAGCAGGCCTTGCGTAGGGTGATGGATGCTCTGGCCAGGGTCCCCCCGGGGCCCTGGATGCGCACCCAGCTCCGGGAGGAGATGCCGCTCTCCAGCGTGCATGACTCCCAGCACTTGTTCCTGTCCCACCACCCCACGCCAGGCCTGGCTCCCCGTGGAGGCAGGCCTACCTTTTTTGAGGAGCTCCTCTGCCGCCAAGCCGCACACTCGCTTGCCCGCCCTCCTCCCAGTGGTGGATTACCACTGGGTCATGCCTAGGGGCCCCAGCCAATTGGGGCGCTCCCATCCCCCAATCCGCTCCGCCCAGCGCTTCTACCAGAGAGCAGGGTTAGGTGTGGGGGCTTGCCCCGCTTTGCTCACCTGGTGCTTCTGCTGGGGAATGGGGCCAAGCCCCGGTGCCTTGACCCCACTCCCTGGCTGGAGCACCAGGCAGAGCCAGGCAAGCACTGGGGCCGGAGCAGAGTTGGGTCTTGGGGGTGGGCCTGGATGCTAAGTGGGTGGGCTGGGGGCTACGGAACACTCAATGTAAAAGTATGATAGTCTTGTGGTAACGAGCTGATAGTTAATACATGAATTACTATTAAAATTATTGTTTTCATTCTGGAATGTTGGCAAAATAATGTAAGTTATGACGCATTAAAGATGACCTGGAAAGCTTTTAAAGTTTGTTCACTTTTTCATTTTATGAGACTCATGGCTAGGGCCCTACTAACTTCACGGTCTATTTTGGTCAATTTCATGGTCACAGGATTTTAAAAATTGTAATTTCATGATTTCAGATATGTAAATCTGAAATTTCACAGTGGTAAAACTGTAGGGGTCCTTACCCAAAAGGTGATTGTGTGCACGTGTGGGTGGTGTCACAAGGTTATTGTAGGGGGCTCGTGGTATTGCCTGCCTTACTTCTGCGCTGCTGCTCATGGTGGCGCTGCCTTCAGAGTTGGGTGGCCGAGAGCGGCAGCAGCTGGCCCGGAGCCCAGCTCTGAAGGCAGCATTGCTGCCAGCAGCAGCTCAGAAGTAAGGATGACCTGGTATGGTATTGCCACCCTTACTTCTGTGCTGTTGCTTGTGGGGCACTGCCCTTAGAGCTGGATGTCTGGCCAGCAGCCTCTTCTCTCTGGCCACCCAACTCTGAAGGCAGCGCAGAAGTAAAGGTGGCACTACTGCGATTCCCTACAATAACCTTGCGGGCCCCCCCCAACCTCCTTTTGGATTGGGACCCCCAGTTTGAGAAATGGTGGTCAACCTTTCCAGACTCCTGTACCCTTTCAGGACTCTGATTTGTCTTGCGTCCCTCAAGGGGGTCAGTCAGGGGACAAGGGGAGCGAGGGTGTTGGATAGGGGGTGAGGTCCCGGGACGGGGCAGTCAGGGGACAAGGAGCAGGTGTGGATAGGGGGCGGGGGCCAGGCTGTTTGGGGAGGCACAGCCTTCCCTACCCAGCCCGCCATACAGTTTAGCAACCCCGATGTGGCCCTGGGGCCAAAAAGTTTGCCAACCCCTGATCTAGCATATTAATAATGACTGCAATAATGAATAGAATTAAAATTAAAGTGGAATTGACTAACCAGTTAAGTAGCTGCATGATTTGGTCACTACTAGCACAAGATCATTCTAAATCTCTAGCATAGTTAGGACAGTTTATTACATAGGCCGAGAATTTAGTCTTCCATCCTGACAGGTTTGGAAGGTTTTTTTGGACCTTTTAATACTCTCACAGGTTTTCAAATTTATTTAATGAACTTTCTGTCTTGTGGTTGAAATCAAGGCCACTTCTATTATAATGTGGTGGAGCTCTTAATGGGGACCTGCAAAGAAATATACTGGGCTGTGCGCAATGTTTCTTCCCTTTTCTTTTTTTGAGTTCTTTATGATATGAAGAAAGCCTGAAAGGTTGAGTTTTTTGGTTTGTTTTATTTTTTTCACATTAAAAATACAAGCCTTGGGCAAAAGCTTCCAAAGTGCTTAAGTATCTTGGGAGCCTATGTCCCATTTTCAAAAGACTTCTAAGTTTCTAAATTACTAAGTCACTTTTCAAAATGTGAGTTAGGTGTTCTTGGAAATTTTACCCATAGTCTACCCTGAAAGACAATCGATTTCACTTAGTGTATCTAAGGCATTAAAAAGTGATATTTATTTTAACTGTTTTTGTTAACCTCTTTTTTAACTAAAATCACTTGGACGGCAAAAAGCTCCCAACCCACATTTCTCAATCATGTAAAACCTTCTCTAACAGTAAAACCTTCATATTCTTTGTACTTTTAAGAAAAACACCTTTTGGAAAATATCTTCTCAAGCTCCTTATACATCAAAGGATAGTCATAATCCTAATTTACACAGTAATAAATTAATTTTTTTCATTGCAGGTCACCTTTAACATGTCTACAATTATGTATGGGGCAAGGATTGGTGAAATGTAGTTGGTTGCAATGGAAAGGAAAGAGGGATTGTTCCTAGCAATGTAACTTCAGAAGGCAAAGGAGAGTAGTTTGAGTGTAGGTAGCATTTAACTCATTTCATAGAACGTTCAATTTCTGACTTTAATTTTCACTTCTGTCTAAAGCTAGAAGAGCTCTGTGCTACCACTTCATCTGAAGTATCGGTGACAAAAAATGCAGAATGTTAGCACTCAAAATTCAGAACAACAGCATAGAAAAGCAGCTCAGGTTTAAATGCAAAAATTAAATTGGTATAGGTCACCAGTTAAAGCAAAGGGGAGTTAACTTGGTCAGTTGAAGTTTATCAACAATTATAACTAACATTTTTAAAAAAAAATTCTTTTACCATTTGGCTGTATATTCAAAAGGTTAGTTCCAGAAGCTAAAAATTAACATGGACTTGTCACTCATACTTACTGTAGATTCTGTTTGTTCAAGAAGATTCTGATCATGCAGTATACTCCTTTCAGCAGATTGTGAAAATGTAACAGGCTTGGTCAAAGGTGCATCTAATAAAAACAAAATCTTAAAATCAAAATATATTTCAGAAATGTATACACTGTGGTCTCCTGAGTTTCAATACTACACCAAGGACCTTCCTAACAAAACTTTAGAGATAAGTTACATTAACAACCTTTTCTAAGAGATCTTTAAAACAAACAGTATTCAGAATATTTCTAATCAACATTTTGTTCAAGACACTTAATGAAGAACTTCCAAGATTACAAAGTGCCACCAATTAAAATGCAGAATCACAAAATTCCCTTTTTTGCTTAAAATTGGATAGAATGTACTACAATCGGGGAATTCCAGTTGGTAGGCAACTGGGTTAGTTTTTAGGTAAAATTTAAAAAATGCAATACACCAACTGCAAAAAATGTTATACCTTGAATATATACACAACATGTAAAACTTGGATATGCATTGATATCAGAGTCCACTAAATTCTATTTTGACATCTCAGGCTAGAATACAACATTATATGCAAAAGAAATATTTTAGAGGGAGATTAAATAGATATTTATAAAGTCACAGTTACAGATGGTACAAAGCCATGGATTACAAACCCAAAAATTCAGAGCTAGGGTTAGATCTGAAAGATCAAAACATGTCAAGCTAAGGAAATGCACAAATAACCATAATTCTTCCCTGTAGTGACACCATACAAAAATATGATTCAGATTATGGCGTTTTAGCATTTTTTGTCTGAATTAAATATTTAAAGACAGAATTTCCTTCTCACATCTCCAGAAGATTGTTTAGGTACTACAACTGTACATTTTCATACCTTAAGGTGCCTTGATTTCTTTCAGGGTTAACCTTCAGTCTGAATTTCCTGGGTTTGTAACACTTTCTTTTGAGATAATTACAGCATCCCTGATTTTTTTTTAAAAAAAAGCTTTAGTTCTCAACCTTAATTCCATTTTAAACAATTTTTGTCTGCAAATTTCCTTTTTAAAATGTTTCATACATGGGAACTACACAAATTCCAACAATGTTACCATGTGATAATTTTAATGATTTGAAAATATGAAGCAAAAACCTTATTTTTTATTTTAAATGTTAACTTTTATGACGAGATTCACCAATATGCTCTGGCTATTTTACCCCACTCTGTAGAAGTGCCAAGCAGTCTTTCCTGTCCTCCAAACTCTCCTGTGTACAAATATGCCACCTAGGTCTTCCAACTGCCTGGATCCTGCATATTTCCCTGTGCACCCCGTTTTCTCCTCCCTTTCTGCTCTCTCTTGAATAGATCTGGTTCAACAGGTAGCTTTTGTGGAGACATATTTAGGATTAATGGTAATTTTTTGCAATTTTTCAAAACAAAATTTGCCAGGGTTTAGTGCATTACATCTTCAGAGAAACTGAAGAATTTGCCCTCATTCAAAATGGCCTTCATCTCCCATTGTTCTCAATGGGAGATGCCAAGTTGCACTCAAAATGGTGGCCTCCTATGCTGCCAGGAGGTAGAAGAGAACACTCAGGGAGAGATGCTCCTCTCAAAATGGTCACCAAGTGAGGGCAATTGTGGTTTTAATCTTTGTCATGTCTCATTGTTTTCCATCATTTTGAAGAGGGCTGTTCTTTGTGGATTTTCTGTAGAACATTAAAAGTTTCTCATTCAGCAAATAGTAAATAGTTACAAAAAGTAATTGGGGATTTTTTTTTTTTTTAATTCTTTAAATGTAGCCTCTGGACAAGGTTTCTGTGAGTTTTAACTATGTGAGAAGTGTGAAGGGTCTGCATTATTCCATTACAGAGATCATTCAGAACAAAAAATTTGTTTGAATAGGGTGCTAACTTGCTTAAGGAGCCCATTTTAATTAATTTTGATTCAGACAAAACTAATTTATTTATGAATTCTCAGAAAATAAATACTACGCTCCAGGAGTAAGTGCTCTAAAAGATGTGTGGAAAATCCAGTTCATCCTTAACTATGGATTCACAAATGGCACTTTCACAACCCAGGTCATTTCTATACAAAATTCTCTAGAGCATTACCAATCTGCTCAGACCTGATTTACATTAATTCCTTTTATTTATTTACTAATTAAAGCCATTGCTGGTTTTATACTGATACAGACCCAGTGACTGATTTATTAGAGTTGGAAATGTTATCTGTTTCAATATGGGCTTTATGCCACAGTAGCACTGTGCTAAATAAATGTAACAATACTGGACTAGACTGCTGCTTCTGCTGGACACAATGGAGTCGGGCAACAGGAAGCTGTTTACAGCTCCCTTATTCTCTGCACAGTCCTAGACATTGCTTAGAGCAGCCTAATGCTATTATACGATAGGGACTGTTGCCAGCTGATCTGAAGGACCATCAGCTAAGGAAAGGAGTACAGCATACACCAGCCACACTCCCTCCCCAACCCCTGCATTGGCGGTTACAAGTATACTGAAGAAGCAGACAAGTAAATCTTTAGTGGAGGGGGGGGGAAATACAGCCAGACTTCTATCCCTGCGCAGGGTGGAAAATCTGCTCCATTCTCTTCAAACTATCCTTAATATAGTGTTACAAGCTTTTAGTATACTGTATTTTAAGAACATATCCTTTTTTCAGGAAATGTTGACAGGCCATAAACTCAATTTTTATCAGCACTCCCACCAGCTGTATCCAGGTGCATGTACTAATGTATTCCTATGCTAAATGTACGTAGGTATAGAGAGCACACCGATCAAGTTTGCAGATGACACAAAGCTGGGAGAGGGGGTGCCCATACTTTGAAGGATAGAGCTAAAATTCAGAGGGATCTTGATAAATTGGAGAGCTGGGCTATAGACAAAATGAAATTCATCAGAAACAAATGTAAGGTGCTACACTTGGGGGGGAGAGGGGGGAGGGGAGAATGCATGGGTGGGGAAACTGGCTTGATACCTTTTTAATTCTTTAAAACAAAAAGCAACAGCACCCAGAACTACTGTATTGGACTGATTTTATTCAGGATTATTTTATTCCCCAAACCT
Source organism: Terrapene triunguis (assembly GCF_002925995.2). Lineage (NCBI taxonomy): Eukaryota > Metazoa > Chordata > Testudines > Emydidae > Terrapene > Terrapene triunguis. Next base: position 19,129,072 of record NW_020664419.1, read on the forward strand.
GTAAAACATAACGGAAGAGACTCACTCTGATCACTTGCTAATACAAATGATTCTGGTGTTCTTTCTGGTAGTGGGGGAGAGGAGTCTTCACTCACATCAGCATCTAAAGTCAAATGTATTATTGTAGTTAGACAAACTAAGAATGACGTAGCTTTGTTTAAACAAACAGAATTTTTAACAACACTTAATAGGTCAGTTTTTACAAGTCCACAAGGCATTGTATAAAGAAAAGTTTAAAGCCAAATACAGATGCAACAACAGGTTTATACATCAAATGAAAACATTTCCTCTATCATTCTCATATTTTAGTGTGCAAACTCTTTGGGGAAAGGGCAGTGTCTTTGTATTCTTCAGTAATTAGTTCACTGACAGTGTTCAACAAATCAAATATCAAATGAAAAACTTTCTGTTCAGATGCCTAATGTCCTTCAGTTTGTGCTTGGAAGAGGGGTGGGGGAGGGGGAGAGTGGTGTTTGAGAAGTTTTTAGTAATAAGCTCAAAACAGTAATACAAATAAAGAAAAAAAAACTTAGTGTGCCTGTTTAGAGCAATGAAGCAAAAACAACGTTTTGCGCTACCTACTCTGAATTTAAAGAGAATTAGCATTCCTCTGTACTAGAGAGCTCTGCTATTGCTTCTTGAGCTTTGATGGTTGTGTCAGTGCCAATAGCAATAGTGCAGTGTATCCACAGTAGCCATTTTGTTTTACTTACAGTTCTGCCCTGTGATAAATGAAGGGGAGAGGGGTGGCTCCCTTTTATGGACACCCAGCCAGCCAGCTACAAAATCCCTGTTAATTGCTGTTCTCTACTTGCTTTACCTGTAAAGGGTTAAAAAAGCCCATAGGTAAAAGGAAGGGAGTGGGCACCTGACCAAAGAGCCAATGAGAGGGCTAGAACTTTTTAAAATTGGGAAAAAACTTTCCCTTTGTCTGTCTGTCTGTTGTTCTCTGGAGAGAGGAGACAGAACAGCAATGCTGTAAGAAGCTTTAAACTAGTTATGAAAAATCATCAAATCATACCTAGGAATTACTTATCTGAACCCCAGATACGTAAGTAGATCAGGGAATGTCTAGGAAGACGCGATTACGTTTCTCTCTTATTTCTTTATGGCTTGTGGACTCCTCTGTGCTAACCCCAAAATGCTTTTGTTTTGCTTGTAACCATTAAGCTGGACCTCAAGAAAACTATTCTTGATGCTTAATTATTATATTTGCTCTTTTTAAATCTAGCAATAACCTAAGTTCCAAATGTATTTTCTTTCTTTTTGTTTTTAATAAAATTTACCTTTTTAAAGAACAGGATTGGGTTTGTGTGTCCTAGGAGGTTTGTGCATGTTGTTTAATTAGCTGGTGGCAACAGCTGATTTCCTTTGTTTTCTCTCTCAGCTCTTCCTCGGATGGGGGATGTAAGGGCTTGAGGGTACCCACAGGGAGGAATTCTCAAGTGCGCCTTCCTGGGTCCAAAGGGTTTTTTTTTTTTTTTTTTTTTTCACTTGCATGGTGGCAGCATCTACCCATCCAAGGTTAGAGAGAAGCTGTAACCTTGGGAGTTTAATACAAGCCTGGAGTGGCCAGTATTAATTTTTAGAATCCTTGCGGGCCCCCATCTTCTGCACTCGAAGTGCCAGAGTGGGGAATCAGCCTTGACATGGCCCATGTCTATACACAGCACACTAATCAACCTTTGTAGGCACACTGCCGCTCGAGTTTTTAGCCCACAATTTCAGATTTCCTAAAACAATGGCTTGCTAGAGACTTGAAAAATGTTTCTGCAAGCCCATGGAAATTATGAGAGAAGAGGGGTCAAAATCCCAACTCCTTTAGAAACCATTCATATCCATGGCCTGTTTGCAAAACGGAAACAAAACAAGACAATTTTCTATTGGAGGTAAGAGAAGACTACTATTTGTTATTAAATATTGTTTTCTTTGCTGGTGGTGGGTTTAACTTTATGTAATAGCTGTTGCTGATCCCCCATTTTGTAAATGTATATGGTTTTGATTAAGGATATTATAGAAAATGAAGTAGTCTGGTGTCCACTGAGATTTAATGATACTATGAAGGATAAAATTTCATTAAGCAGAATAATTTAACAGATATACTGAAAACCATCTTTATTTAACAACACATACAGGCCAGCTGAAGTAATCAATGCAAAATGCATAATAAAACAGTTTGTAACTAGACACTGTAGGGACAGGAATTGCATCTTCTGTGGGTTCTCATTGTCTTTTTCTTAGTTCTGATGAGGGGCAGAGTTGCATGGGAATGCCCAGGAAGAAGCAGGTAAGAATGGACAGTCCAATATGTAGTGCTCCTATCTAATGGCATTGTACTGAAGAGCTGGAACATAATGCACGTGCAGGGAGCCAGAGGGGAACAAACTGCAATTTGCCTCTTGCTCTGCATTTATTTCCCGTGAAGAGCTCCCTGTGGTACTCTCTTCCCAGTAGGCTCATTTCCCTATCACAATAGATGTATTCCATCATGGCTTCTCTGTCCTCTTCCCTGAATGTACACAAAAAAGGTTGACTGTCCTCAAACTTCTGTTTCTTGTCCTCCACCTCAAATTCTACTACTGTATATTTTCACATCCCTATGATGGTCACCATTTCATCTCTTGCTCTGCCTTAGCATAAAGATAGGTCAAGCATCTGCTCCTTGTGGTGCTGCCTGTTCACTATCTTGGTGTAACTAACATTTCCAAATTGTGGCTTTGATGCAGTAGTGGTTTCTAAACTGAGAAATAAGGAGAGAGTCAACAGGCATATTAATGTATTGACCATCCTTGAAGTATCAAGGAATGTCATAAAAGTAGCATTCATTTCCCTTTCAAATTCAAAGTCTAAAGATAATCTGTAAAAGAAACTGAATATGAGCCCTTTTTGCTTCGTTATGATTTAGAAAACTTTCAGGTTCGTATTTTTTACTCACTCGTTGCCTTTGAAATATCAGGAATACGAATTCATGTCTTTCCCAGTTTTGATGGAAGACTTACCGGATATTTCCAGAGAACATATAGTCAGTTCTCAAACCTTAACGGAAAGTTAGGGCATGTTGAATTTTTAACAAAGGTTTCCTTTTTCCAAAATGTTAGTGACAGAACAAAAAGTGGCTACAAATACCTTCCTCTTTCCATTGTTAAGCTTTTACTCTAAGCTCTTAGGACATTAATTTCAGAGGAGTAAACTAACAGCAACATATCTTGTTTAGAAGACCTTTCATCTCCCAAGTCCTCATTCAAAACTTGCTCATCGGCTTGTATCCGGAAAGAGAGACTGCAAAGAGATCTTCAGCACACAGAACAGTTTTGGATAAGCCTTTGTCCACATCAGTTGTGGATTTGGACCACATATGTCCTTTCCACCTTTCCTTGTCCCTCAACAGCACATTGCCAGCTTTTTTGATGCTGTCCAAAATGAACTCAGACTATAGATGATGTGCTGAGAATATTATCAATGTGTCATAAATAGGTGTCTTCCACGCTGCTGTGGAGCAACTGTCAACATTCCAGGCCTTATTGCACTGGACCTTCAGACCCCCTATCTTCTCCCAGAATTAATGATACTTTGCTTGGCAAGACATTTGGAACCCAGCTGTAAAACACAGTATTATGAATCAGTTCAGATGGGAGTAATCTGCTGGTTGCTCCAGGTTCTCATAAACCCCCGGACACTTCCAAACCAGCTGGAAGCATATTTAAATGATGGTTTCTTCTGACATACTACAAAAGTGGCCTGGTAACTCAAGAGATTGTGAAAACACATGTACTGACGTCCCAAGCATGTGCAATCCAATTTGAACGGGTGAAAGGCTTCTAGCAAATTTGACCCTTGTACAATACAGAAGCACCTAAACAACAATCGCTGTACTGTAATGCACACTAGTTGCACTGTTGCAGCTGTTATGCCAGTACTGTTCTCTACCCTGGTGATGCAATGGTGGAGATGAACAGATGTCATAATTAACTCAAACGACATCCACAAAGTCTGTGAGCACTGGTGAAAGCCTGGCATGTGGACTTGCTGGCATGCCTGTAACAGTGGTTAGCATGCCAAATTTTTCTAGTATAGACAAGAAAAGTTCACACATATGTATACGGTCTCTTCTTTAGGGCTTTTAACTAATTATTAGCACTTTCATCTCAAAGTACTTTACAACCAAGTAAGCGTCACAAATAGCCTTGGTGCGGTTTGCACAGGGTGGCTGGCCTCTTAAATGAAGTAGGTCCAGCTTCTCTGGAGACTAAGAAGTGCACCCAGTGGGGAGCCTAATGAAGGGGCAGCTGGCCCCTGATTGGGAGTATAATTAGAGAGAAGACAAGACAAGAGAGCTTGAAAAGGACTGGGGAAGGACTCTACAAAAGGAAAAACTGCATGATAGCTCCTTAGAATCTAGGCCCAGGGAGGGCAGGAATAAACTCTATCTAGCTATGAAGAACAGCAAATCCCATCAGAAAGAAGGCAGGCCCAGGGCAGAAAAACTGTACCTGGATGTGAGGAGCAGCAGAAAGACTTCAGGAAGCGGTACGTCTGGGGAGGAAATAAACTGGGACGAACTGCAAGCAGCAGCATAAAACCTTAACAGGAAGGTGCAAAGTCTGAAGAACCTGGTATAATAGGCTGAGACTGAGAAAAATAAAACCCCAATGAAAGAGCTGTTTGAAACATAAGGGTCTGCATGGTAATCTTTAAAAGACAACATGGTGCATAGTCCTAGTGTGACACTGTGGGTGATATCTCCTGATCACCTAAACATGGTTGTGTTTAATGGAGAGTCCCACGAAATACAAAGAAACCCATCAGCTTAGGGGTGGTGCTCCGCTGAGGCCTGCTCCATTTGAATAGTTTGTCAGAAAGGCCGAACTGCTACTGCAGCATTGAAAATCTTAGTCATACAACCAAAGCATAAAGCCTAAACAGCCGTTCAAAGGCATTAAGCACAGTTTATAACCCTCATTTTAAGACCAGCCCTTGAATGTTTTTGCACCAGCAAATTCTCTAATACAACACAACTGGTTACCAGGAAGAACTGCATTTGACCATTAGTTGGGGATTGGTCCTGCTTTGAGCAGAGGGTTGGACTAGATGACTTCCTGAGGTCCCTTCCAACCCTGATATTCTATGATTAAACATGGTTCAATCAGCATAATACAAGGGAGACAGGTGAACCCGCAATGACCAGGCAGCACATATGTAACAGAAACTAGAATCTACCACAATTTAAAACCTTAAAGGGGAGAGTCCTCTGCATAAAATGTTTTACCAAGTCTTCTAGAAACCACAGTTCAGACTTCATTTTTAAGTTCTCACACTCACACACTTCTGATGCAGCATTTCCATTGATCAAGCCTCTGGGTGGTGTGTTCTTCTCAGTCTATCATCACCTTTATACCACACCTTGCATTCCCATCTTATTTACATCTGACTTTTATGTCCTCACAGTATCCATGCCAGGAAAACATGGCTAACATGTTCAGACAGGAGGAGACAGACTTGAACATTATCATATCTTGGGACTGACAGACAAAGCAACAGCCCTGGGTGAGAGCACCAAAAGTCTGAGTAGAAATATATTGAAAATAAACAGTTTAATATGAATTCACCTGTTTTTTACTAGTCTCAAGAAAGACCATTTTGGCAGATATGCTAAATAGGGGATGGAAGCAAAGGGTATTTGCTTTTTGGTACGTGTCTTATGATTTTAAAAAACCTTAAAATAGGAATTAGCTACTTTTAACCCTTAGACTATGTGCAAGCTATACTTCTGCTTGTAGAAAGAATTTAATCCTGAAGTACTTGTAAAAATAGTGTTTTTTTAGATTTGTCAAAAGGTAGTATTCTTTTGAATATGTGTCGTATTTCTGACAGAAGCATAGCCTAGGAAAAAATATGAAAACTTTCAAAACGCTTCTCTGAAGTGGCAGCAAGGCATCACCTTTGTTTAAGAAAGTTGACTTCAACATCTCATATCACAGAACACCTTCCCCTCATTTTGGACCATTCAAGATGGTGGCACGCACACACACACACACACACACAAAAAATCAGTAAACTGCTTCCTTATAATTATCTTAACTTTAAAAAGGCGTCAACTATATTCAAGAACTTTGTCAAGCATTGTTTACTTGATGCCACAAATCTGAATGGTGATTTAGTCAATATGTGATGGTTCATAAAAATATAAGAATGGAGACTCTGGGTCAGATCAATAGTCCATCTAACTCAGTATCCTGCATTCCAACAGTGGTTGGTGCAGATGCTTCAGAGGGAATGACCAGAACAGGGCAATTATTGAGTGAGCCATCCCTGTCGTCAATTCCCAGCTTCTGGCAGTCAGATGTCTAGATACACCCAGAGCACGGGGCCATCTCTCTGACTATCTTGGCTAATAGCTATTCATGGACCTATCCTCCGTGAACTTTTCTAATTCTTTTTTGAACCCAGTTATGCTTTTGATCTTCACAACACCTTCTGGCAAGAGATCCATAGGTTGACTGTGTGTTGTGTGAGAAAGTACTTCCTTTGTTTTAAACCTGCTGTCTATTAATTTCATTGTGTTATGCGAAGGGATAAATAACCCTCCCTTTTTCACTTTCTTCACACCATTCATGATTTTATAAACTATATTACATCACCACTTAGTCGTTTCTTTTCTAAAATGAATAGTCCTGTCTTTTTAATCTCTCCTCATATGGAAGCTGTTCCATACTCCTCATCATTTTTGTTGCCCATCTCTGTACTTTTTTTATATAGATAGATAGATCTATATATAGATATAGATATAGAGATATGTATTATATATATTTGAGATGGGGCAACCAGAACTGCACACAGTACTCAAGTTGTGGGTGTACCATTGATTTATATAGTGGCATGATGATTTTCTGTCTTATCTATCGCTTCCCTAATGATTCCTAACATTCTGTTAGCTTTTGGACTGTTGCTGCACATTAGTGTTTGATGTCACCTGCTCAACTGTTTAACGTCTTTCTTTTGAATGGAGCTAGGGTGTAAGCCTGTCTTCCTCACCCCGTTCTGATGCAGCGAACTGCAAAAACCATAGAGCCCAACAGTAGTATTAGAAATGCATCATCTGTTCACAGCGTAACACATTTCTCAAAGAGCGATAAAGCAAAGATGACTGTTTTACACAAATATACTTTAACCAATGGTGACAGCAGCCAGATAAATTACTCAGAAGGATGTATTGCTGCTATGTTTTCTACTGTGAATGTAGTTATCCAAACTAATTGGATATCCAACATTTAACAGGCTGTGATATTTGTTAAGTACACAAAAAATTTACACTAATTTCCAAGTAGCCAAAGTGATGGAATGAAGGGGTAACCTAACTTCAGATGAGAAGAATGAGACTGTTGAAAAGTCAGAAATAGGCTATTCATGGAGTAAATGTTTCTCGATACAGCACTCGAAGCAGTTTATCAAGGTTTGTAGTAATAATACAACAGGGTTAACTCACAGGAGAAAAGGAGATTGGGAAACTAAATCAGATTGTTGCAAAAGCAGCCACACTGTCAATTTAAAGTTTCAGATTTATAATTAAATATTTCTTTGCAATACTGTCTTAAAATTATGAAATATTTTCCCACTCTACAGATTTATTAAAAGTGACAAATACAGCTGAAATACAAAAAACCTACCTTTTTCCTCTTCAGAATGTCTTATGCTTGGAACATCTTGTCTAGCAATGGACATTGATAATACTTTTCTAGCAGAAATGTTTTCAGTACTAGTGGAAGCAGAAACTGTGGCACTTGCGGTTGAAATATTAGACATACTTTTGGTCATGGCTCCATCAACGTTCCTCTCATCTGTGTCAGAATCATCGGAATGAAGAGGATTAGTAAAACAGAGGGGTGCTCTAACTAAAAGCGAACTACTCTGATGATCAACTGTTTCGCTGGAAGAGCATTCCACTTGAGATGTGGGGTTTGGTACCAGAGAGGCAGTTTTAATACCATGACTTAAGACATCTGAAGACATATCCTCAGATGCAGATGTAGGCAGTGCATTTTCAGGCCCATGTAGTGACCACATGGCATGCCCCTTCTCTTTGAGAAGCAGACGGTCTGGTCTTGGTGGAGCATCAGAATCCTTCTGGCTCTGCAGCCCTTCCAGTGAAGCTACTAAGGCTTTGTTTTCCATACTACAGTTTTGAAAAGAGTCTACAAGCGAATCCCCTGAACTATGATCCAGTGGCTTAGAGTTCTTATCCATTACACAAGATGAAACAGACTTCATTTTAATTGCATGTCCTCGGTTCAAAAGAGTATTCCCATCAAAGCTTCGTGGTCCCTCCTGAAGAGGTACCTTCTTAATTTCAAAACTTAAGTTACGCTCCAGCTTTTTCTCCACATGTTCATTGGGTTCATTTTTCCCTGAATGTTCTGTTGATTTATTATAGTTTTCATTGAGGTCTGTTGAATGGTCTGATGAAACCATGTGCAAAACTGGCTTTGGATGGTATCTATCATTGTCCTGCCACACAGTAGTGACTGTCGGATAAGCTGAAGGAGGAGATGGTGTTAAGATGGGTGGTACTGGGTGAGGCTCTGGAGGCTGCAAGATTTCTTCCTTAACATCTCCTTCTACAAGACAACTGCAAAAAAATAATTATGTAAATTCTCTGTACTTCAGCCATATCACATCAGATATTATAGCTTAAATAAATTCTGAAACATCCAACATATAATAATCTTAAATTCTGGGCAACACTTCTACTGCTTGCCAAAAATGGTTGTATAATATGGCTGACAAAGTATAAATGGCAAGGGAATAGTTGATAAGTCTTCCAAAATATAACTTGGAAAAGATTCTTGATAATGCCACAAATACAACTTTTAAGGTCAGATCTTACAAACCTTAACCCATAAAAACAGCTTCAAAGCAGATTTTCCCTCATTTTCCTCCCCACAGCTGACTCTACAGAGAATTTGTAGAATGGTCAGACCTTCTTAAGAACATAAGAATGGCCATACTGGGTCAGACCAAAGGTCCATCTAGCCCAGTATCCTGTCTTCCGACAGTGGCCAATGCCAGGTGCCCCAGAGGGAATGAACAGAACAGGTAATCATCAAGTGATCCATACCCAGCTTCTGGCAAACAGAGGCTAGGGGACACCATACCTGCCCATCCTGGCTAAAAAAAAAACAATTGGATTCATAGGAGCATAAAGCACCCTCTAAAAGCACTGCTTTTAGTGAAGCTAGGAAAAATTCCCTATATTTAAATAAAAATAGAAATATTTGGAAAGATATCTTAAGATACCGACTCTTTTTGGTACTCAATCCCTCAACTTCTAGCTCAGTTTGTTGCCCTCCTCCCCCCCAAATAAAAGTCTATTTGACATTTAGAGACATTTTAAACAAAACACATTTTCTCCATAGATTTAATGATGGTAGTATTGTGAATATAGATTCAGTTTTTGTTACTCTGAAGGTTAGTTTATATACTAACATGTTGATGGCATAGCTTCAGTGAGTTACATACAGTATATAAGAACAGATTAATCTATTGGAGTATCTGATTTGTTGACAAGGAATTTCAATATTACCTTTTTTGGAAGAGAAAAGTGACAGGGGTAAGGTCAAAGACACCTCTGCAAATTTGTTTTAGTGAAATTAGTAGAGCGGATTTTGACACGAGTTTACAATTTATACTATTTATACTAAGTGTTGGTAGAAAGTTTGTAGTTTTTGAGAAAGGGAGAAATATTTTAGGTAGGAGTGTATAAAATATACAAAATAGGTATCTAATAAAATTTACTGTAAGGTGAAACTGAAGTAACAGGTCTTCTTGATGTTAAAATAATTAAAATGGACTGAAGATTTATTTAAAAAGTCTACACACAGGAATTGCTTATTATATAGAGGTAGTTTTTCTTCAGAGCTATTAAAATTGGGGGGTCTTTTCCACTATGAGAATAAGAATCAATTTCCCCTACAGTAAAATTAAGAAAAATGCATTAAGACACTTTCATTCAGTGGATGGTATTATTACTACAAGGAAAAAATGTGTCAAGCACAGGATTATATGCGAGAACAATTATGTGGTTTATACAATTAATTGCCCTTGTGATGTCATACCTATATGAAAGGGGGGAGAGGGGGAGAAAAAATAAAAAAAAAAAATAAAAAAAAAAGGAGTGAGCAAATTTTACCCAGAAGGATGAACTCAAACCTGTGGGTAAGGATTTTAAAGAGTATGGGACATCTGTTATCCAGGCTTCATGCCAAATTCCATAAGAAACATATGAGGACATTTTGATGCAAGAAAAAAATTGGAATTTTGACAGACTTTGAATACTGTTTTTCTGCGTAAGTAAACCCAAATAATGCAATTTCAATTTTTTTTGGCCTAACAGCTGATTCTAACGTTTGGGTTCACTATACATGAATTTAACTCATGATATCTAGTAATATCCCTTCTAGCTTGTTAAAAATGGCTTGGCAAAAAATCTCTTGCAGCCTTATTATTGTGATTCAGAGAATAGTGGTTAACTGGAGCCATTCTTTAGAAAAATTTTGTTCAATTCTCAGAACGTAAACCAGAGATGTGCCGAGCACCTGCAACATCCATTGATTCTGCAAAGTGGATGATCAACACCTCTCAGGAACAGGTTCCTATTGTCTTCTTAAGTAATATGCCATTGCTTTAAGATGTTATAGTTTGTCAAACAGGAGTAACATAGCTATGTGAATTCAAATATTGGGTATGTAATATATTTGAATAAATTTGTTTATTCACATCCTCAGGAAGACTTTGGTTAAAATGTCAACGTGATGTGCCTGTCACTTTTACAGGAAGGCTGCACCACTCTTGAAGATTATGTAAATGAATTTCTGAAACATTCAGCAAGCCACTAAAGAACAAGGTTTTAAAATTAGACTCTAATATGCTATTTCGTGTTCTGGAGAGTGTCTATTTGTCCCTGAATTTATAGATAAAGTTTATCTAAAAACAATGAAATACTATTTCAGATTACGACACCTTTCAAAAACAAAACAGAGGTGAGACAGTGAACCAAAAGAGCACAAGAAAAACTCCTTATGACTTAGGTCTGCTGCTTCCAGCAGAGTAGGTGAGACATTTCCAGGATACTAAAAACTGCTTAGTTATCTTCATAACTTGTATAAAGGTTCAGCATAGTTTTTTAATGTAGCAACATAGATTTCACAGAAAAAAAATACTTGTCACAATAAGCCCTGGGGAGAAAAGCTTTTAGATCTTAATCACCTTATTACTCCTCATAGCATTTAAATGAAATTCAATGTAAAGATGTACTACATTTTCATAATCATTACACAGCTTTCATTATATTATATTATTATTTGTTACTTTTTAAAAATAATTTTAACGCAAGCTAATTTATTTTATAGTGCCCTAAAGCATACTGGGTGTTTCAGAGAAGGAAGATAATCTACGCCCAACAAAGTTTACAATCTAAAATGTATAAACACAGTAAGTGCGATGACAAACATTAGGAAGAGGATGGGTAATGCAAATAGGGAAAAGCATTTCTATAGTACACCCATCCTCCAACCATGCTCCAAAGGATTAATAAAATAGACAATTTAAATTTTAAATCACTCTGTGCTTAGTGGAAAATTGCAACTGTATTAAAAAGGGGCAAAATGTAGTTCAGATTTAAATGAGGACTGGCTAGTGTCCAAATGAAAAATCCTTAATCCATGGTTACTCTGTTTAACATACTGTGGAGTTTTATCATCAAATAAAAGAGAGTGATGTCAAGGTCATGGAATGCAGCTGCTATGATCAACCAAAAATAGATACTGAGCTCTGCATTCTTCTGGATAATTAAAATAGGAACATTAAACCCTACGTAAGTGGGCTGAGGCTAGACACCATATTATTCTACTTTATTTAAGCATCAGATCTTATTCAGTCATAAGGGAGAAACGCTACAATTTGCTCAACTTGTCAGAAACTGAATTATAGGTTCTAACGTATACCCATGCATCAGGAATGATCAAAAATAGCCCATTGGTGATTTTCTAGTTAAAAAAAATAGTTAAATGAAAAATGTTTTTAAAATCATCACTAACAAATTTAAACCAATGGCTGCTAACAGGGCTATTAGCAGCCAACAGATTCTTGAACTTTTTAAATTTTAGCCTAACTGAATATGTATTAAAAGGTTCTTTAGAGTTTGAAATGTGGCAGAGGAATTACTTGCCATTACAGCATGCAGCTTCATTCACAATAAGTGGCAATTTGACTTGTATCATCATCGACATTCTAATCTCTTCTCTCTCAAATAAAGAACTATTGTGTTTTCTATAGAAATAGAAACGAAATCAGGATGATGTAGAAACATTGTCTCATGTTTCCTTTACCACCAATTTCCTTCTCTCACGCCTTCTATTTTCCCATTTTCAGCACTGCCTTACCTTTGTATGTTTGTGAAGTATTTTGGAGGTAATCAGTTTCATCATTTAAATGTTGGGTCTAAAGGATACTTTCAGTTTGAAAAAAGTTACCATTTTTCTTCCTACTGAACACCAATTCCCATTATCCTGTTCCTTTACAGGTGTCTTACTTATTCTCTAGCAAACAAAGCTATCAAGTAATTAGATAAGAGAGCTTCAAGGACTTGGCTCACTGAAAGGTACCTGTGTAATTAAAACACCCCCTCCGGATCCTAAAGAACCAGCACATCATTGCTGGAGTTGAAGTAATTGAGTTCTACTGTACTGAAATAAGTCTAAATTGCAAATTAATCAAAGCTCTGGCTTTGCATCTAACAGTAGGAATAGTCTAAAGTACTCAGATAAAAAAACCCCTCAGTTTTCAGAATGGAGAGGTGTAAATAATGGTGTCCCCTAGGGGTCTGTACTGGGCCCAGTCCTATTCAACATATTCATAAATGATCTGGAAAAAGGAGTAAACAGTGAGGTGGCAAAATCTGCAGATGATACAAAACTACTCAAGATAGTTAAGTCCCAGACAGACTGGGAAGAGCTACAAAAGGATCTCTCAAAACTAGGTGACTGGGCAACAAAATTATAGATGAAATTCTATGTTGATAAATGCAAAGTAATGCACATTGGAAAACATAATCCCAACTATACACATAAAATGAGGGGGTCTAAATTGACTGTTACCACTCAATAAAGATGTTGGAGTCATTGTGGACAGTTCTTTGAAAACATCCACTCAATGTGCAGCGGCAGTCAAAAAAGTGAACAGAATGTTGGGAATCATTAAGAAAGGGATAGATAATAAAACAGAAAATATCATATTGCCTCTATATAAATCCATGGTACGCCCACATCTTGAATACTGTGGGCTTCAAGATACATTGGACTTGAAAAAGGTTCAGAAAAGGGTAACAAAAATGATTAGGGGTATGGAACGGCTGCTGTATGAGGAGAGACAAGACTGGGACTTTTCAACTTGGAAAAGAGACGACTAAGGGGGGCTACAATAGAGGTCTATAAAATCATGACTGGTGTGGAGAAAGTAAATAAAGGAAATATTATTTACTCCGTCTCATAACACAAGAAGTAGGGGCCACCAAATGAAATTAATAGGCAGCAGGTTTAAAACAAACAAAAGGAAGTATTTTTTTCACACAATGCACACTCAACCTGTGGAACTCCTTGCCAGAGGATGTTGTGAAGGCCAAGACTATAACAGGGTTCAAAAAAGAACTAGATAAATTCATGGAGGATAGGTCCATCAATGGCTATTAGCCAGGATGGGCAAGGATGATGTCCCTAGCCTCTATTTGCCAGAAGCTGGGAATGGATCACTTGATTACCTGTTCTGCTCATTCCCTCTGGGGCAGCTGGCATTGGCCACTGTTGGAAGATCGGATACTGGGCTAAATGGACCTTTGGTCTGACCCACTCTGGCCATTCTTATGTAAGCATTTGAAACCTGTGAAAACCTTTATTTGTAGGCAGACACACAAGCAGCAAATTAAAGTTCAGCTGGAAAGCTACACATCTGTGAGATACCTTCCTCTCTAATGGTATGTCTACACTGCAAGGTAAGCCCAGGGTTAGCAGGACTCATGTCAGGGGACCCTGGGTTTAAGAATCCAGGATTGCCAACCCTAGGTTAAAATTTTTAACCTGGACCTGAACCCAGGGCTCTGGTGTCTACACTGTAGTACGCAGACCCATGTCCAACCAACCGTATCCCAAATCTCCTAGTGCCCTCTCAAAATGTGGCCACTCTAGCTCTTCGTTCGCGGTACAGTGTAGAAAAACTTGATTGTCCAGGCTACACATTACAGGAAATTTGAACGCTCCCCCCAACAAATCCTGCTGAGCAGTCATTTTGGTCTGCAGGCTTCCAGCAACTGGAGTCAGCAAAATGGAGGCGTTGCCATTTCCAGAACTTCTATTTGGGCTTTTGCTTCTGTTTCAAGATGCAGGCAGAGCTTCCACGAGATGCTGGTGGGCAGTTTGGTGGCTTTTTCTGACCCACAGAAGGCACCTGACAGAGCTAATGACCAAGCAGGACGACGACGACGACAGACATGGCAGACTCAAATCAGCTGATGCTGCTCATGACACTCTGTATAGCCACTGATACCTGCTACATACACTGGTGCTTCTGGAGCAGGGCTACAAGCACAGACTCGTGAGATCATATCACCATGCAGATGGGACGACCAGCACTGGGTCCATAACTTTTGCAGGGTACAGAACTTTTGCTATATTTCTGAACCTTTGGGAGCAGCTTGCCCCGGACCTTCCTGTGTATGATCATATGCATGGGGGTGGGCATGCAAGTCCAGAAGCAGATTGCTATAACTGTTTAGAAGCTGGCTGTCCCAGACTGTTACAGGTCCGTTGCCATCCATTTGGTGCTAGAAAGTCGACTATGGGTAAAATGGTGACAGATTTCTGAGACAAGCAGGTGTGTGATTTAACCCAACACGACAGGCATTAAAGAATATTCCTTAAGTAATCGCTGGCTTTGAGAGAATGGCGTAATGCTAATAAACCATGTGCCAGCTCTAGCCAAGGCCATAGGTGTTAACTGACAAACTCATAACTGGAAACCAAACCAGCTCACTTGTATGTTCGGTTTGTTCAGAATAGGTATTAGTTTTATAAGAATATATTTAGTGTTTAGACTATGAAATGCTTGTAAATTGCTGCATACATTAATCTCACTTGTAATGTTTGTATTCCATGTTGCAAGGTAAGATATAAGTTTGTTTTATAAAATTGTAAAAATTCCTGCTCTGAACTTGTGAACAGAGACAGGAAGAGTGGTTCTCATAATCTCATCAAGACAAACTATCAAGACTTGATGGGCCCTCTAGGACAAAGCTTTCTTGATTGCCCCATACACCCATGAAGAATTTACATGCAGGAGCACTCATCCCATTGGTTTGTACTCTGGTGAAAGGCTATATAAAGGTGCTCACAAAAAGAAACAGTTCTCTTTGCTGTTTGAACTCTCACAGGGCCAGAGACACTAAACCAAAGCACAGATCCCCAGAGTCAACCTGGGTCCACCCTGTAAGACATTTTGAACAGCAAAATGTGACGAAGTGGGTATTCACCCACGAAAGCTTATGCTCCAATATGTCTGTTAGTCTATAAGGTGCCACAGGACTCTGTCACTTTTTACAGATCCAGACTAACACGGCTACCCCTCCGATACTTGACACCATGCAAGGCAATGCATTTAGCCGTATGGAGTGGAAATCCATCAACCTCATGAAGAAACTTGCACAAGTACAGATAGATATCATCTTCCTTTCCAAATGCAAACGGACGGACATCGTACCAAATGAACTGAAGGTGAAAAATCCATTGCTATCTACATACTGCACAGACCACAGTGAGAGATTATGCCATACACTATCAAAGAAACCGAGGAACCACCTGATCAGCATCCTATATACAGCAAACAGGAAAACAAGAAAAAAAAAGAGCTCTCCAACCTGGAGACTTTCATAAATAACCAATCTTCCACACAAACGGACTTTACTAAAATAAGACAGGAGGTCTCCATTACACACTTCACCTCTCTACAAAGGAAAAAGGACTGTAAGCTGTCTAAAATCCTACCTGCCACATGGGGCCATAACAGTGGTACCCCTAACTCAACCAGCAATATCGTCAATTTATCCAGCTACACACTCAACCCGGCAGAAGAGTCTGTCCTATCTTGGGGACTCTCTTTTTGCCCCACCACCCCCATGAACATGATACAGTTCTGTGGTAATCTGGAAGCCTACTTTCGCTGTCTCAGACTCAAAGAATATTTTTAAGATAACACTGAACAATGCACTGATACATAGATACCCTCCCATCAACAGCACAAGAAGAACTCCACATGGACTCCTCCTGAGGGTTGAAATGACAGTCTGGACCTATACATAGAATGCTTCCGCCGATGTGCACTGGCAGAAATTGTAGAAAAACAACATTGCTTGCCTCATAACCTAAGTCGTGCAGAACGCAATGCCATCCACAGCCTCAGAAACAACCCTGACATTATAATCAAAGAGGCTGATAAAGGAGGTGCTGTTGTCATCATAACAGGTCTGACCAAAAGGAGGCTGCCAGACAACTCTCCAATACCAAATTCTACAGGCCACTTTCCTCAGATCCCACTGAGGAATATACTAAGAAACTGCACCATCTACTCAGGACACTCCCTACACTAACACAGGTACAAATCAACATACCTTACAGCCTCGACCGGGATTATTCTATCTACTACCCAAGATCCACAAACCTGGAAATCCTTGACGCCCCATCATCTCTGGAATTGGCACTCTCACTGAAGGACTGTCCGGATATGTGGACTCTCTACTCAGACCCTATGCCACCAGCACTCCCAGCTATCTCTGACACACCACTGATTTTCTGAGAAAACTACAATGCATTGGTGATCTTCCAGAAAACACCATCCTAGCCACCATGGATATGGAGGCTCTCTACACAAACATCCCACACTAGATGGAATACAAGCTGTCAGGAACAGTATCACTGATGATGCCACAGCACAACTGGTTGCTGAGCTCTGTGACTTTATCCTCGCGCACAATTATTTCAAATTTGGTGACAATATATACCTCCAGACCAGTGGCACCGCTATGGGCACCCGCATGGCCCCACAATATGCCAACTTTTTTATGGCTGACCTGGAACGCCGCTTCCTCAGCTGCAGTGGGGCCATTGATAGGACTCATGCTCATTGTGTGCTCACCTCAAGGAGCACATGAATTCATAAACCACAAAGGGTCTTACTCTTTAGTTATGAAGGACCTTGTGGACAACAGAGGCCGCATTATGAACCTCAATGTTGACTGCACTGGAAAAGTTCATGATACCAGGGTTTTCCACCAACTGGGAGTCTACATTTTTGGACAGGCTGGGACATGATTCCCACCACATGACTGTCATAAACAGAGTTACTATCTGTCGCAGCCCTATGCTCTGTCATGGCGTCTGGATGGCCAATTGTCGGTCAGAAGGTCACATCGGTGTCGTGTGCAGCACCTTGGTGCCGTGTGCAGCACCTTGGTGTCGTGTGACCATTCTTGAATCTTCCGCCTGGTCAATTGTGGGTCACATTGGTACTGTGTGCTACAATTCCAGAGTGCCGGGTGCATAAGCTTAGCGTGCCGGGTGCAGTGTCTGTTTATGTAGAGGGCACCAGCTCGGAGCCTGGTTGGTGTAGGAGCGGGGAACCAATCAGATGCTAGCATGAGCAAGGGTCTTCGAACAAAACTATGTCCCTCGCCTAAATCAACAGGAGTGTCCGCGTGTTAGCTGGAAGGCCTGATCACCCTTTCAGCCAGGATCTCCTCTGGATTTAGCCGACTCGTGTCATGTCATCTCGGGTTACATCTCGTCATGTCCCTAGTGTCTGTACTGATGGTCAGCTGCGCCTGGAGTGTGGTATGTACATATTAATCTTTGTAAATATTCTGTTTGTTAGGCCTTTTTTCTTTATTACTTGGTACCAAGTCTCATGTATAGTGTATGGAGGGCGAATTGTTACAGTTTACTCAGTTTTGTATGTTTGTTCTGGTTTTTCAGTAAGCAGTTGGTTGTAGATTATCTGATTCCTTGTTGTTAAGTGTACACAGACTGTTTTATATTACTGCTCTGGTGATATTTTTGGTTGATTACTTGTTCCTATTTCAATTGAATTTGTATTGTTAGTTGGTAAAGGTGCTCCTCCCCAGCCCAAGTTGTAATTCATCCCCCACTAATAAACGGCCACCTGTTTTTGAATTACAATCTGCCTCTGTCTCAATTTTCCTCTTCCACTCGAATCCTCATTTGAACTTGTATTGGTCTCGGACACTATCCTCACGGTTATTCTCAGGGACCCAGCATATCCCTTTTTGCTTTGTGAAATCATACCCTGATCTTAGAGGCCCTGGCAAAAGAAGGTTTAATTACAGTCTCAGCAGGTGCAGAGTGGTGACGGAATGTGCGTTTGACTTATTGAAATCCTGCTGGCAATATTTACAGACCTGTTTAGATTCCAGTGTCACCAATGTTGTCCACATTATTGTGGCTTGCTGCGCTCTTCATAATCTTTGTGAAGCCAAAGGTGAGCCATTTCCCCAAATGGAAATATGACAGAGGTGCACTTTTGTGGCTAAGTGTCTAACACAGCTACAGCTGGATATACCCGGGCAACAGAAATTAGGGATGCTTTGTGTTCCCACATTATGGACTGGCATGGGCCAGTGGCAGAGGGAGACTAGTATGTTTATGAATGTGCTTGTTGCGTGGGAGGTGGGGGGGTAGAGCATTGATTGCTTCTGTGGGAGGGGATTTGATCACCATGTACTGTACTTCTGAATGACATGACTGCTTATTATGAAATGCGGGGGTGGGAGGGGGGGAAAAACAGTATGGATTGATGTTTATAGCTTTATTGAGATACAGGTTTTGCATGCAACAGGAATGGGGAACTTACCTCTTGCTCATTTTCATCTGGCCCGCAGGCCACACACATTCAACTCACCCGCTGGGGATGGGGAGACTTGGGGCTCCCCCCCCCGAACCCACGGTGGGGTGAGCCGGCGCTCGTGGGCGGGGGGCGGGGGCAGGAGCCGCGAGCGCTGGCTCGCCCTGCTGTGGGTGGAAGTCCCAAACCTCCATGCCCCCCATGTAAGTGAGCTGAACTCGTGTGACCCGCCACTGATTTTTTTGGTGGGTCAACGTCCCCTTACACAGAAAAGGTTCCCCACCTCTGGCATACAACCTCCCAGTTGTCCCTGATCATGCGTTTACTTTTAGTATATGATGTGTTGCCGTGACAATAAAATTTCTTTACAAAATGAAAACCTTTATTTTCAGACATGTATTGGAAAAGTACAATATTAAACCGTTGCCTGGCAGGCCAGCTGCCTTTAGCACACCAAATCAGCAGCAACACCAAAAGTTTTACAAATAACCAAGAGAAAAGTGCATAAACAAGTGCAAATAGTTGAACTATATACAAGACACCCTCCATGTTTGCCACACTCTTGCAGCCAGGACAGGGGTGTCCACGGGGGAGAGGTTCAGCACTGAGGACCGCATGAGACACATTTGCCCTGTCCTGTCACTCATAAGGCCCCACCGAATGGGCCACCCAGCCAGGGAGTTGTCCAAGCTGTTCCTGGAATGCAGGCCAAGGTACCATGGAGGGGACACAGGTCATGGTGCAGGTGCAGCAGGAGCCTGCACTTTTACAGCCATTAGAGGTAGCAGCCACTCAAACAATTCTCTCTGTTGTGCTCTCTCCTTCTCCCTTAGCTGCCATTCCTGTTCCAGGAACTATGAAGAGTGCCTGCTTCCATGCTGCTACACTGTCAAGCTGCAAAGCCAGCCTGAGCCTGTCCGCTTGCCTCTCAGCATGTCTTTCTTCTTGCCGCAAGTCCCTTTGCCTTTGGTACTCACGCTACTTATTGGCCCAATCCAGAACTTTAATCGAATTCATCATGCTTCCTCCTGGAACCGTCTGCGAGGGTACGACGAGTCAGGCTTCTGCAATGTGGGTAAGCTAAGGAGGTATTGCAACATGTAGAGTTCGAGGGGTCTGGAACAGGACAAGACACAGAAGGTTACTGTCTTGAATATCACTCAATGTCAATATATTGGCAGAGGGCTGCTCCAGAGCACAGAAGCTCCTTGGACACAGCCAGGTTAAATCGCAGTGAGAGAAAAAGTGTATGCCACCAAAGTATTCATACATATGGTGACTGAACACCACATCCATAAATGGAGTGGGCTGGTAAACTATTGAGGTGGCCCTGAAAAATACACCTTTCCTCAAAATGTGACTATCTGGAGTTCCTGCTATGGGTTTGGGTCAGAATTCATGGTCGAAAATCAACAGGATGCTGCATTTGGGCTTCCACATTGCTTCGGACCTCCCTTATGGCTTCTGACACAGTCTTTTAGGACTGCACGAAAAGAGACAGCTACTCCCTCCCTCCCCTGGCAAATTTATGGACTGAATTCAACCTCCCCAGTCATATTTGGAACGAGCGGTCTCATCACCCATGGAATGTATAGACTACATTTAAAAGAAATGAACTACATTTGAACCTGTACTACATTTGAACCACTTCACCACCATACAGTTCAGTCCTTTCAGGCAGCTTGTTATCAACTCAGTGTATTGAGCGACATACATACAGGGAAAGTAATATTAGTTTATTATTTTAACAAACTGGAATTTATTAGAAAAAATGAGCACCTTCCCAGTAAAAATTCTCTTTTTATATGCTTGTTTTACTGTTTGTGTTTCCTAGTCTCTACTTTGAATTCCCTGTGGTGGGGAGGGTGGCCTCGTGACGCCATGGCACTGGCATGCAATCCGCCTTAATGGATACACGCTTCTATCTAGGGCTTATCATCTCTTTTGTATTGGCTCTTACAGTAGAAATTGCTCCCATTCTTATATTAACAAACACAAAAATAGACCCGGAAACTTACTCGGCTCTGGGGCAGCTTCTCCCTCTTCTGTTTCAGCAGCCAGTTCTGCAGTGGGGTTTTCCTCCAAGGGGGCATAAAAAAAGCTCTTCTAAGTACATCCTCAAGATGTGCTGCAGCTGCTCCTGCGGCAAAGCTTCCTCCTAGGACCAGTTTCACCAAGAGAGTTACTTCATTTGCCTCATTCGGCACCTGCTACTGGCTCCTATTTATTTCGTTGCTGGCTTCTGGGACCAGCTGGACGCCATCCCAGCTTACCAGGTCATCGTACACAGTTGACGGCTCAAGTGCAGTCACCAGCACCCGGTCAGACTCATCATAAAATGGGCATGATGTTAGTGAGCAGCCAGAGATGCGTTTGTGGTCCCTGGTTTTCTGGTACTCTTGAGCTGCTTAATCCATTTTCTGCACTGATTGCTGGTCCGATAAGTTTCCCGTGCCACCATCTTCTTTCCTAGTAGCTGGTATTCATGGTCACTCCTAGTACTCTTACTAAAATCCAGTTTTTCTGGCCTTGCACCAGAGATTAGCTAAAATCTGGCTGTGCTCCCACAACCATGAAACAGCATGCTTTGTAAAGTGACATCTGGTCAGTATCCATTGCAAACACCGAAGATTTTCCTAGGGTGTGTTTGCAGCTTGGCAATCAGAATAAAATGGAGGGGTTAAACACGAAGCTGCTGCACTGGAACAAGGAGGGTGCTTCCATTTCCATGGAGTCGACTGCTGATTCTTGCGAGATAGAGGACAAAGGAAGTTGGCCCATAGCATTGTGGGAGATTATTGGTGGACTCCAAGGACTAGAGTCCAGGAAAGGAGAGGTGCTGCAAAACACCCCTACACTATACTACAAAACAATAGGGCTTGAACCCTGGGTTTCAATCTTGACTTGGGTTCAGACAGACCCTCCATGCTCACAGGGTCCTGGGACCCTGGGTCAGAGCACAAGTTCAAGAGATTTGCATGTAGACTGAAGGGGAAGGGTTACGGCTTTAGCCTGAGTCTGGGCCCAGGCTTACATTACAGTGCAGACATATCCCAAGATCACTCAACCCAATGAGGTATTAAAGGATTTCTTTTCATTTCCTGTATAAGCCTGTTTTCTTTTACAAAAAAAATCCTCTTGGCAGCATCTCACCCCTATTAATATGTACATGAAAGTTTATTATAATTTTATCAATAGATATACACCAATGGTTGCTGTGGCCAAATATGTAATGCACAATTATACTTTTATGCTTGCAGATAAAACTCAGGCTAACAGTTATATGAAGTTAAATTGACAGAGGGCACATTATTTTATCTTCTGAGAAGCCATATTCACAAATCCCTCCCAAGTGGATCAGACCTCTTCGCCTTCAACAGAGGAAGCTAAAACTGTCAGTCAGGAAGAGCTAAGATAAAAAGGACCCAATCCAGGAACTTTATTCAAACTTTTCCCGTAGCTATTGTAACTGTTAACATTAATAAAAACTATGTATATGAGGGGAAATTCAAGAACTGTAACAGTTGGATACAGTGAACAGAAGAAAATATATACATAAGCCAACTGAAAATTAAAGAATAAAAAACTGTTTAAACATATTCCTGCAATAATGGAAAGAAAAAGGTTAGACTCAGAAACTGGTAAGTAGTATTACCACTGACCACACGTAAGTGGGGAGTGAAGTGCAGAGAAAAGGAATGATTAGGGGGTCATATGGGAATGTGAGCCAAGATCAAGAAAAGAGCATGTTAGTGGGATGCCATAGTAAGAAAATAACCTCTTGAAAAAATGCATCTGCAGATTTTTGGGACATGAAATCCAGGTAATTTGTGGTAGAAGGAAGAGTTCTATAGCTCTAGAGCAGAAGCAAAGACTGATAGGGATTTGATGTGCTGGCCCAGTTCCTTACTCCACTCTGACATCTCTATCTTCCTCCATCTCTACAGTGAGAAACTCTGCTAATTGTGATGGCTCAGTGGTCATGCCACTACTCTTGGGGATTGGGGGGGGAGAAGCGGTTTTAGGATCAGATTTTTGAAGAGTAATTTTGTTTCTTTGCTTCAATAAAGCTAGCACAGTTTACTTTTTATCATAGTATTTAACACAGAAAGATAACTTTTTTTTAAAAAGGTAAATAGAATTATAAAAAAAAGATTCAAAAAAAGATTCTCTGGAACCTGGACTGATGGACCATTCAGGAATTTTGGGGGGTTTCTGAAATCGCTCAAGCTTTGTGCTTCATAACATGTGAAATATATCCCATGGCCTATTCATTCATGCTCTAACAAATTTTGTTGCTTAATTGAGCATATCATACATGTAGACAACAGTTACTTAGGTGCATGCATACAGTTAGTGACGTTTTCCATTCAGTTTGTTTAAAATCAAAGCTATAAATAATTTCTAAAACCTATAGCTTGCTGATTAGTGTTAAAGACATGAGCAATTTTTGATTGCTCATTTTCTAAAGTCATCTCAAAGAGCATTATGTAAAGAAAATAAAAGGTTCTATTGTTTTTCCCCTTTTAAGTTACTACCTTGGGTAAGAACGATTGCTTGCTTTTAACCCCTTTAGAAACTGAACATATATATTCTCTTAAGTACCCATTTGACAGGAAGTCTTAAAAACGTTAATCTAAAGAAGATTAAACATTTTCCACCAATATTCCTGAAGGAAGCTAAATACTTTAACAAGCGATTTATTCAGAATAGACTAGGAACGTGGAACACCCTCCCTGAACTGGTCAGTAAAGCCACTGCACCCTATTTAAATCCCACCTAAAAACCATTTCTACAAGGAGATATCCAAGAAACAAGATGTCTGTAACCCACTTAGCTATTCTGTTTATATTAATATTTTTAGTCTCACCTATATGGAGGAAGGAAACAGAATATTGAAAAGGGGCATAGTGGCACTGGAATTAAAATTTGGAATTGTTGTGGGAGAAAGACAGGGAGGGTAGTAGTGTGCAAGAGAACAGTGTGTTTAACAAGACAGCCATGAGGCTGTCCCCCTGATAGGATTGTTACAAACAAGTAAAGTTTTCTCCATTTGTGTTTTTAAATTCTAGGTTCTCCAGGACAGGGACTATATCTTCATCTGTGTTTGGGATGCATCTTGCACACCATGAGCATTATTACAATAACTGTCTCCACCATAAGAAACTACAAAGTGGCAGAAGTTAGTCTCACCTCCAAAAGTGATGCAAAGGTACAGTAGTTGGGGTCAGAAAAGACCACACAGATTATTAGCTGAATGCCACACCTTTTTCGGGACTATTTTACCCACTAAATCTCTTACATAATATCCTCCCAAACATAACCACCACTGCTGAGAACAGTTCCAATGCCCAAACTACTGAAGGGGGGAGGGAGGTAAGAGAAGGGGGACAGGAGAAATAGGGCAGTCTTAGGGAAAAAGGGCCTTAAAATTATTGCCCCTTTCCATGTCATCTTGCAATAATGTGAACATTTTTTTCCACTTCTATTTCCTTGAAGGTATTTGTTTAGACTGATCACGTTCTTGTAAGACATCCTTTCCAGACGCTAAATTTAGCCTACTCAGGATCTCATTTTATTCTCTAATCCTGATGAGATTTCCTTGCCACTCATGTGATTTCCTCTGCTTTTTTTTGGTACCCTCAAGTTGACCCCAAAACTGCATGAAAAATTCTAGTTCTGGAACAATCATTTATCAACGTAGATTCAAAGTGGATCACCACATCTCTAGTTTTAAATTAAATCACTATTTCTGAGAATAGAATTAACTTCTCTCTAACAGTACTGCAATGTGATCTCTCATGCATTTTACGTGTTCTCTCCACTCATTCTGACTCACTAGTTTCTAGACAGCTTTTATCTCCAGTTTGTACACATGCTATTTTTCTCTCCAACCAAAAGGACTTCCGTCTTAAATCCCATTTTACTGTATACAACTCACAGTTCTAATCTCTCCAAGCCACTTAGTGTGGATACATCATCCTGTATGTTTAATGTTCCTCCAATTCAGAGGCTGGCAAGTATGATTAATGCTGATCTTCAGCCTTCTTCTAGATCATTAAAGTATTAAAAAGTATATGCCCTCCAATACTGACTTGACCCTGTGGTACTCCATTTGGAAGAGATTAATTTTTAATGGTAAAAACTTTAACATCTGTCATACAACTTTTAATCTGTGCTATGGTATTTAACCAACTGAAAACATTTTTATACTGTACTATATAAAATATTTTATAAAGACCAAACGTATGCTGTATCTACCAAAACAGTAAATGTTTCAAAAAATTCTATCAATATAACTTTATAAATGAGTTGGTTGATTGAAAAGCTTCATTTCCTCATAAGTGGAGTCACTAATTCCATTATATGTCTAAATATTTTGCAAAGAAAATATTCATTGACTGGCTATCTTCCTTTATGCCCTTAAAAATAAAGGTACTAAATTTGCTGGTCATCGGGTACCTCTGTTTTTTCACATTTTTTTTAAACAAGAAACTGC
This sequence comes from Terrapene triunguis, assembly GCF_002925995.2. Lineage (NCBI taxonomy): Eukaryota > Metazoa > Chordata > Testudines > Emydidae > Terrapene > Terrapene triunguis. The sequence continues at coordinate 19,154,522 of NW_020664419.1, forward strand.
ATATTATGTCACCAAAATGTTTATGACCTTAAGAAAAAAAAATCTCAGAACCCTTCAATTTAAACTAGTTTAATAAGAGAAACAAGTTTGAGAAAAATAAAAAGCAAAACAAGGGGGTTTAAGCAATTCAACATGCAGATAATTCTGAGATGGAGATTAATTATATTGTTTACATATTGTTGAAAATAAGGAAACATTAGAGAAAGCACTAGAGAAAGTTACCTGGTATCTTACATTATATATAACAAGGGACATATCTAACATGTGCACCAAAAATTTGGCTATTCAGAAGTCTTAGCTGCTCCCACACTCCCCACATCACCAAAAAGAGGGAGGGAAAAAAAAGTGGTGCCTCTCATGTAGATCTGATTTGCCCCCCACCCCTCCCCACAAGGTATTCCTTCACCATCTTTTCTTCATGCTGTCTCCCAACTATTGTCTGCTTTAAATTTCCAATTGCTTATGTTTATCTTTCTAGAAAGGGAGCAAAACTAACCATTCAGAGTCACTCCATGTCTCATTTTCCTTTCTCTCTCTTTTTCTGGAGGTATCTCTAGACCCTTGTGTGCCTGACTCTGCAAGCTATTTTACATCTGTACATCCAGTCTCCCAACTTCTCAGTTTTAATTTTTTTCTCATTGAATAAATAAAAGGTCAGTTGGTAAAACCATTTCTCTTAATTATTAAACTGTTCTTCCTTTTTACCTTTAAAAATATAAGCTTTAAATATCAATGTATGTTTGTATAACAGATAACATTGTATGCAAGTCTGTGCATATACTGTACACATAACCAAAAATACCATTATAATAGCTTTTGTGTGCATTAAATATTACAGGATCAGGGAAATATGATAAAGTAAATGTCTTTGTTAGTTTTGTAAATAGACAATTTAGGGGAAGCTCTTAAACATCCTCCCTTCAACGGGCTTCTATTGCTACGACTATGCAGTCATAACATTAGCTGCAGCCTGAAAGTCTTCAAAATATTGCTGATTTAGGGCTTGTCTATGTTACCCACTGGATCTACGGGCAGCGATCGATCCAGCGGGGGTCGATTTATCGCGTCTACCACGAACGCTCTCCCATCAACTCCGGTACTCCACCAGGGCGAGAGGCGCAGGTGGAGTTGACGGGAGAGCGTCAGCCGTCGACTTACTGCAGTGAAGACACCGCGATAAGTAGATCTAAGTATGTTGACTTCAGCTACGTTATTCACGTAGCTGAAGTTGCGTAACTTAGATCGATTCCCCCCACCCACCCCCAGTGTAGACCAGACCTTAGACTCCTAAGTGCCTAAATCCCAAATGATGTATAGGCTCCAAAGTCAGTTAGGTGTTGTGACACTGAGTGCAGCAACACTTAAATAGTTTTAAAAATCTGAGCCATGGTGATTCAAAAAAGTTTACTATTAGCTTTCTGAAGGCTTTCCTTATTTTTTCTGGGTCATCTTTAAAAGGTTTGGCTTCCATATTCCAAAGTTCTTTTGTTTTGCCAACAAGGCTTTGCTGAGAAGTTTATTTTGGTTTGTTAGGTGGTTGTTTTTTTTTGAGCGGGTGGAAAAAACAAATATATAATTTGAAGAGCTTCTGATACCCCATACTAAAGGAAGCATGGAAGACGTTAACTATATGCTCACTATAAAAACACTATAAAAAGAAAGCACACACTCTTCACAGCCCAAAAAGGAAAGAAGCAGCACTTGATTTACAACATTCAAACCGTAAATTTCCCCCCTAAAGTTTGCAAAAATACATTCAAAGGTCAAAATAGACCACATTAAAACATACTTTCAACATTAACTTAATTATGTATGCCTCTGTGAATCTCTGAAGTATATTATCTTGAGATCATGTAACGGTTGACTAGGTTAGGATTTCTGTTAAATATCACACGTGGTGTTGCTGTGATGCAAGACTTTTATTCAGTGTCCTAAGACAAATTGCTAGAACAAGGGGAACAATTGCTGCGTGAATTACATTTTAACTAGCCTTTGGAATTATGTAAATTAATACTTGTTACACTTTCACAAAATCCATTTGTTCGTACAAAATATGGATTATTAGCAATATCAAACAAGACAGAATTGGTCATATAAGTATAAACTTTGTAACTCTCTTTAAGCTCAAAACTCAGAAGGTGAACAGTACCTGCGGGTCCGTGGAGGCTTTGGTGGAGGAGAGTCCTGTTTCTCAAGATCTACAGAATTGACAGTTTTCTCTGTACTAGTTTCATTCTGCCAAAAAAATAAATAAATCCAACTATATTTTATTCAAAGTTGAAAGAATCATGATCACTAGAATTTAATACACTTCTACATGTTCCTGAAACAGAAGGAGGACCCAAACCAAACTTGAAGAAAGCATGGAGTGACAACAGCAAGTCACTAAGCCACCTTACACTTGCCTCGGCTTCCAATTTAAGTATAGATTACGTTCTATACATACATTTTATTTATAAAGCCCCTCTCCCAAAAAAAGCACTCTGAGGGAATTGAGACAAGGATCTTAAAAGAACATTAACTTTAGAACCCACTTCTGAACAATTTTTTTTACTTACCATTATTCAATATTGCGTATAACAAATCTCAGATTCATCTGTCACTTTAGTAATGAAGTATTTTTCATGTTGTTTACTTTAAGTATTTGACAGCACTGAGTGTATAGTGAGTCTCACTGTTTCCCTTTTACAATCAGTTTCCCATCTTGGGGAAAATGTAGCTTTCAAACCACAAAAGGAAAACACAAATTGGAAAAGGGATTCAATAGGAGGGAGTAGTATACAAGATAATGCATTTTCCCTAAAATGACTAGTTTTCAAGTTGACAGTATCCCTTTGTATTTAAAAATAAAGTCAAAGAGATATTCTCCTGCCTTACACAGCAAGCCATTGCAGAAGGAAAATGTTTTTTTCCACTTTTTTTTTTTAAAGAAATTTAGTATTCAGGTTAACTAACTAGAACTGCACCAGGTACAGACAAAGCCAATATTAGTTTTCATGTACACAGTTACCTTAAACATGTGTATAACAATTCTGAAGGCAAGTTCAGAAGTTGCACTATTAAAAATGGAATACACAATATTTTTGAAAAAGATACCTTCTTGAAGCTAACTTTCGCAAATTTTCTTTTTAAAGATATTTCAAACAGGCATTGCCAGCATCTCAGAAACAAGTAATTTATTCCCAGAAACATGACATTAATTTCAACTGATATGCCTATCACTCCTAGCTCATCAGTCAGATGTGATCCAGGGCACATGTGACCTACTGTTGCCTTCTGACAGTGTTTGGCCTATTTACACTAAGTAGTTGACAGTCTTTTATAATTCTAGTTGACAGGCAACCACATACCTGACTTCTAAGCAGTACCTTTGGTGTAGAGTAGGGCTACCATACGTCCGGATTTCCCCGGACATGTCCGGCTTTTCGGTCTATAAATAGCCGTCCGGGGGAGATTTCTAAAAATCTCAAAGTGTCCGGGATTTCCCCCCGGTCGGCTATTTATAGATCGAAAAGCGGCGGCCAAGCGCCTCTGGGCAGCCAAAGCCCCTTCCCGGCTCCCCCCATCCCCTGCAGCCTTACCACGCCGCCCGGCCCCGCAGCTGTCTTCCCCCTCCTCCCCTCCCCTGAATGCTCCGCCCCCCTGCTCCTCCCCCTCCCCTGCTTCCCGCGAATCAGATGTTCGCGGGAAGTCTGAAAACAAGCAGGGACAGGCGGGCAGCAGCAGGTAAGCTGCGGGGGGGAGGGAGACGACGCGAGGAGGAGGGCTCCGAGGAGGCGAGGTGCGGCACGGCATGGCCCAGTCCAGCCCTGGCTGAGCGGCTCCCTCCGGCCCCGGCGGCGCTGGCCCAGCTCGGGCCCCGGGCCCCGATTCCGGCCAAGTGGCGCCGGCCCCAGCGGCTCTGGCCCAGCTCGGCTCGGGCCCAGCTCAGGCCCCAGGGCGGCGGCCCCGGTTCTGGGCGAGTGCGCCGGCCCAGCCCCGGCCGAGCACCCCCGGCCCTGGCCCCAACAGCTCCGGCCCGGCTCGGCTCCCACCCGGCTCGGGCCCCAGGGCGGCGGCCCCGGTTCCGGCCGAGTGCACTGGCCCGGCCCCAGCCGAGCACCTCTGGCCCGGCCCCACGACCCCGGCCGGAGCGCAGCCAGATTCCTGGGCTCTTGCTAAAGCCGGCCCTGGTCAGGGGACAGGGAGGGGAGGGTTGGATGGGTCGGGAGTTCGGGGGGGGGGGCTGTCAGGGGGGCAGGGGTGTGGAGAGGGGTCGAGGCAGGCAGGGAGCAGAGCAGTTGGATAGGGCATGGGAGTCCCGGGGGTCTGTCTGGGGGCGGGGGTGTGAATAAAGGTCAGGGCAGTCAGGGGACAAGGTAGGGTCCTAGGGGGCAGTTAGGGTGGGGGGTTCTCAGGCGGGGGCAGTCAGGGGACAAGAAGCAGGGAGGCTTAGATAGGGGGTGGGGTTCTAGGGGGCAGTTAGTGGCAGGGGTCCCAGGAGAGGGCAGTCAGGGGACAAGGAGCGGGGGGGGGGTTGGGAGTTCTGAGGGGGGAACTCAGGGGGTGGGAAGGGAGAGAGAGTGGATGGGGGCGGGGCAGGGCAGGGCTAGAGTGGGGCTCCCCCCCCAGTGTGCTCTTTTTTGATTGTGGAAATATGGTAACCCTAGTGTAGAGGCTTCCCTGTGCCAGCGCTGTGCGGGGCTTTGGCACACGCAGGGCTTAGCTCCTCCTGGCCAGCGCCCAGGCTGGAGGGTATTGGGCTTTCCCAGGGAACCAGCCCAGCCAGAGACAATGGGGAAGGAAGGAGCCTGCCAGCCAGGCTGTTGGTGAGCTGTGCGCTCTGACAAGGGGCTGGTTCTCCCCATAGCGCTGGGAGTGGAACACGCCCCACGGGGGGGGGGGGGGGGGGAGGGCGGGGGGGGGAGGGGGGGGGGGGGAGCATGTAAAGGGCCGATGGGTGGGCAGCAGAGGTAACACCTAACTGGCCGCTGCCTGTTGCCTGCCCGCACTCACCAGCCACCGCCGCGTGCAGCCAGTGCCAGCTGGAAATGGGATGGGGCCCTGCTGGCCAAGAGCCGGCACACAGCGGGGGCTGCACTGATGCACCAGCAGAGAGAGCAGCCAGCCCCGCACACTGCATCTTTGCCCCGCCACCAGCCTTGCACACCCACCCCAATCGTCAGCCACTGGACGCCCCCCACTCACTGGTGGTGGGTGGGTGGCAAGCAGAGATCCAGCCAGCAGCAGGACCCGCCAGTACTGGTGGGGTGGGGGAAGACAGAAAATACGGGACAATTTGCCCATTTTAAAGAAAAAGTCAGGACACCTGCGGGAGGGCTAAAATACGGAACTGTCCCTTTACAAAGAGGACATCTGGTCACCCTACATCAATGGTTCCCAAACTTTAACAACCTGTGAACCCCTTTCACTAAAATGTCAAGTCTCGCGAACCCCCTTCTAAAAATTAGTATTTCCAGGAATTTGCTCCTTTACCTGAGTATAAATTATAAAAGCATTGATCTTGGAAATATAAAATTTGTTTTTATGATATGCTTATTACACACTAATTATTATTTATCATGACAGTATTTTTATTACATTATGAAAATAGCAACACTCTTCCAAGATCTGACTTTTGTAGCTTGTATGACTTTGAATAAGCCGGTTATAAGACAAGACTCCTATGTTTCATCAAGGAGTATCAGATGCGAAACAGCAGGAAGGTATTTAAGAAGCCAACTCAAATCGTTCCTACTACACAAGCATTCAGATCTTGAGCAGTCCAGGCAAACAACAACACGTTACAACAAAGCTTAAACTTGTTTTTCATAATAATTTTAAAAACAGTACTAGCTGCCTATTTAATTTTAAAAACAGCAAAAAATATCCACCTCCCTTTCCACTTCGTATAAGGAGTCTTGAAGTTTAAATCTCCTCATTATGATAGATATGCTTGCTTTGATCTGCTTAGCTCTTGGATGTCCAGGGGCTCCAGGCTGCTGGTCCCATGCTGCCCGGGGTCCCTAGGGACAGCTCTGTCCACCATTAGGGAATTTTTTCCCCGAGAACCCCCTGTAACGCTTCACGAATCCCAGTTTGGGAACCACTTCCCTAGGGAATAGTGCAGGATCTCAATCTGCCCCATGTTAGGGCAGAGGTTAGGGAGGGAGAGCTCCTGGTTAAGGTAAAAAAAGTGACCAACTTTGGTAGAAAACCAAGACAACTACTATATCCTTGTGGAAAATGAAGAATAGGGAGTCATATTAGAACTGCTAACTAACGTCCATGGGAAAAGAAACTTCAAAAAACAATATGTAAAGAAGAATGAATTTTAGTGACTCAAGGGAATCAGAGTTTATAGACTAGGTACAGGCTACAGGGAGAGACTGTTGATTTAACGGGATGAGGAAGAAGACTGCCTTAAAGAAACTTATCAACAGAGGCTGAGCCCATACTGGCTACCTCGTTGAGCACACTAAGAACAAATGCCTGAACCCAAAGGGCATTAAATTACACTGGTCTACAATACAAGTCGTCTGCTTCAGAGATAAAATGTGCTATTTATTATGTATTTTGATGTGCTGAATTCAAATATGACAATTAAAACAACTGATTGGCTACTGTTTCTAAGATATTTAAGTTTTTACATTTTATGTCTATGTATATTGTGTAGATAATAGAGTTTTAATCATAAATTGTAAACCTAGGTCTTTTCATGAGTTTATGGTTGCGTTACATGATAATATTTCCCCTGTCCTGTTTATGTAACACTTTAAAAATCAGCAAAAGGGTTATATAAATAAAATTTATTATGAAACAAAAGGCAAAAAACTATTCTGTACATAGTTTAGTCCTATTCAGTGTCTACTCGGCGCTTCTTGGCTTGTCTCTTGTATTCATTAAATGGAGCATCTCTTGTCACTGTCCAGCAATAGTCTGCAAGCATTGATGGGCTCCATTTGCCCTGATAGCGTTTCTCTATTGTTGCAATGTCCTGGTGAAATCGCTCGCCGTGCTCGTCGCTCACTGCTCCGCAGTTGGGTGGGAAAAAATCTAGATGAGAGTGCAAAAAATGTATCTTTAGTGACATGTTGCAACCAAGGCTTTTGTATGCCTTGAGGAGGTTTTCCACCAACAACCTGTAGTTGTCTGCCTTGTTGTTTCCGAGAAAATTTACTGCCACTAACTGGAAGGCTTTCCATGCCGTCTTTTCCTTGCCATGCAGTGCATGGTCAAATGCATCATCTCGAAGAAGTTCACGAATCTGAGGACCAACAAAGACACCTTCCTTTATCTTAGCTTCACTTTACCTTGGAAATTTTCCACGGAGGTACTTGAAAGCTGCTTGTGTTTTGTCAATGGCCTTGACAAAGTTCTTCATCAGACCCAGTTTGATGTGTAAGGGTGGTAACAAAATCTTCCTTGATTCAACAAGTGGTGGATGCTGAACACTTTTCCTCCCAGGCTCCAATGACTGTCGGAGTGGCCAATCTTTCTTGATGTAGTGGGAATCTCTTGCACGACTATCCCATTCGCAGAGAAAACAGCAGTACTTTGTGTATCCAGTCTGCAGACCAAGCAAGAGAGCAACAACCTTCAAATCGCCACAAAGCTGCCACTGATGTTGGTCATAGTTTATGCACCTCAAAAGTTGTTTCATGTTGTCCTAGGTTTCCTTCATATGGACTGCATGACCGACTGGAATTGATGGCAAAACATTGCCATTATGCAGTAAAACAGCTTTAAGACTCGTCTTCGATGAATCAATGAACAGTCTCCACTCATCTGGATCGTGAACGATGTTGAGGGCTGCCATCACACCATCGATGTTGTTGCAGGCTACAAGATCACCTTCCATGAAGAAGAATGGGACAAGATCCTTTTGACGGTCACGGAACATGGAAACCCTAACATCACCTGCCAGGAGATTCCACTGCTGTAGTCTGGAGCCCAACAGCTCTGCCTTACTCTTGGGTAGTTCCAAATCCCTGACAAGGTCATTCAGTTCACCTTGTGTTATGAGGTGTGGTTCAGAGGAGGAGGATGGGAGAAAATGTGGGTCCTGTGACATTGATGGTTCAGGACCAGAAGTTTCATCCTCTTCCTCGTCTGACTCAAGTGAGAATGATTCTGGTGCATCAGGAACCGGCAGTCCTTCTCCGTGGGGTACTGGGCGTATAGCTGATGGAATGTTTGGATAATGCACAGTCCACTTTTTCTTCTTTGACACACCTTTCCCAACTGGAGGCACCATGCAGAAGTAACAATTGCTGGTATGATCTGTTGGCTCTCCAAATCATTGGCACTGCAAAAGGCATAGATTTCCTTTTCCTGTTCAACCACTGGCTAAGATTTGTTGCACAAGTGTTGCAGCATATGTGTGGGGCCCACCTCTTGTCCTGATCTCCAATTTTGCAGCCAAAATAAAGGTGACAGGCTTTCTTAACCACAGTGGTTATACTGCGCTTTTGTGATGCAAAAGTCACTTCACCACAAACATAGCAGAAGTTATCTGCGCAGTTCACACAACAACGAGGCATCTCTGCTCACTTTGGCTAAACAGAAATGTGTCCCTTTGCAAAATCAAACACTGACAAATAAGAGAGCACGACACTGTATAATTTCTAGAGCTGATATAGGGCAATTTGTTCAGCAGAGTGATGTAAGCTTCGTTATGATTGCATCATCCATGACTTCTAGGAATAACATGATGCAATTCATATCATGTATGACGCAATACCAGCTTCAGATTGTATCATTCATTGTTTTGCCTAAAAAGCAAGTACTGTCCAAACCCAGTCATATTCATAGATCCAGTCAAAGATGTATTTTAGTCATTTCTGGTTTAAACTGAGATCCCTTCCCTTTATAACTCACTTATCCTCCGCCATTCCCAAGTCAAGGGTCGTATATACTGACCCAACAGCATATCTGGAAAACTAGAGCCAATCAACAATTTTAAGCATCATTTTCGTTCTCAGTGACCCAGAATTAGTAAAGTTTGACTACATTTATTCAGAAGCATTTTGGCTGTAGAGCAGTGTTATAAGACCCTTCTCAAAACCCTCCTGAAGAAACTCAAACTGCAGTATGCTTTGAGACCTGTTTGGTTCTGCACCAGCAAGAAAACACTGACCTAGACAGATGGGACTGCAGATGTGTACTTTGTTTTTTTTTATGATTCACAACTTTATGATTCAGAACTGGATTGTACATAGCTTATACAACCATATATTCCTACTACTATTATCCTCATCCCTCACTATTCCATCCTTCTATTTATTATGACAACTTTATTGCATCTTATCCAATTAGGCCTGGTCTACACTAGGCTTTTATGTCGAATTTAGCGCCGTTATATCGAATTAACCCTGCACCCGTCCACACCACGAAGCTATTTAGTTAGACATAGAGCTCTCTTTAAATCGATTTCTGTAAACCTCCCCAACGAGAGGAGTAGCGCTAAATTCGACATGGCCATGTCGAATTAGGCTAGGTGTGGATGGAATTCGACGCTAATAGCTCCGGGAGCTATCCCACAGTGCACCACTCTGTTGACGCTCTGGACAGCAGTCCGAGCTCGGATGCTCTGACCAGCCACACCCCGGGAAAATTTGAATTCCTTTTCCTGTCTGGGCAGTTTGAATCGCAGTTTCTGTTTTGACATCGTGGCGAGCTCAGCAGCAGTGGCAACGATGCAGAGCTCTCCAGCAGAGATGGCCGTGCAATCTCAGACTAGAAAGAGGGCCCCAGCATGGACTGATCGGGAAGTCTTGGATCTCATCGCTGTGTGGGGAGATGAGTCCGTGCTTTCCGAGCTGCGCTCCAAAAGACGGAATGCAAAGACCTATGAGAAGATCTCTAAAGCCATGGCAGAGAGAGGATACAGCCGGGATGCAACGCAGTGCCGCGTGAAAATCAAGGAGCTGAGACAAGGCTACCAGAAGACCAAAGAGGCAAACGGACGCTTCGGATCCCAGCCCCACACATCCCGTTTCTACGAGGCACTGCATTCCATCCTAGGTGCGGCCGCCACCACTACCCCACCCCTGACCGTGGACTCTGAGGATGGGATATTGTCCGCGGCCGGTTCCTCAGCGGACGGGGAAGAGGAGGAAGGAGATGAGGAGGACGAGGCAGTCGACAGCGCTTACAACGCTGATTTGCCCGACAGCCAGGAGCTCTTCATCACCCTCACAGAGATCCCCTACCAACCCTCCCCAGCCGTTATCCCAGACACAGATTCAGGGGAAGGATCAAGCAGTAAGTGTTTTAAATATCTAAACATTTATTCATAACATAACTGGCATATTTAAAATATTAACAATAGGTAAAGTGCTTTAAAACATGTAAACAGGAAAGTCCAACAAAACGGGAATCTGTGCAAAGTGTATCATGATTAGTCTGTCTTTGGGCGCTTCAATATATAGTCTATTTTCAAAAAATTTCACAATGTCCGCTTCATGATTATACTGCCCAAAACGCTGCACTCTTTTGTCCCTCCAAGGGCACCTAACCCAAAAACTGGTCAATGTATCCGGGGATAGAGGCGACATCCTCCGGGGAGAACTCCTCATAGGTCTCCTGCAGGTGTTTTTCAAGCCTCATGAGCAGGTTCCTGGGCAGGGAGAGCTTGTTAGGCCCCCCGTGGTATGAGACATTTCCCTGCCACAACGCCAGCAGGTACTCGGGGATCATGGCCTTGCAGAGCATTGCAGCAAATGGCCCCGGTTTCTGCAGGCTGTCACGAAGCATCCGCTCCTTCTGGCTCTCCAAGACCTTCAGGAGGGTGATGTCTGGCATGACTCCTTGCTGTGAATTAGGTAGGGGAAAGTTAGTATTGGGACTGCTTGCCCGTCCCTTTACAGAACTGCAACCGCCGGTTTACAGCCACGCGGTTTACAGCCGCGAGGGGGTGGGACAGGGCCAGAGTTCATGCTTGCAGGATTGCTGCCAGCAGAGACTCGCATTGCTTTCTATGCGAAAGGAGGCCAGTGCCACTCTTAAAGTTTTAAGCAGCCACAAGTCTACGGCTTACCATGTTTGACAGCTAGACAAAGTCCGGTGTCCTGCCCTGCTCCTCAGCTCGCCACAGCAAGACCGCAGGCACTGTAGGCGAGGGCCGAAAATTCGACCTTGTCCTCAGTGCGCGTGTGATAGGTGCTCTGCATGGTCTTGTTGAAAGACTATGTTCTCTGTTCACAGATACATTGATCTGTCTCAGGAATTCACTCCCTTTTTCCAATTCCCACAGCCACATCTGCCCAGAGGCTAGCGCACATTAGGAGGAGGAAGAAGAGGACACGGGAAGACATGTTTGCTGAACTAATGGGATGCTCCCGAGCACAGGCAGCCCAGCAGACACAGTGGAGGGAGAACTTGTCCCAAATGCACCGGGCAAACATGGAACGGGAGGAGAGGTGGCGACAGGAGGACTGGCAGGCTACTCAAACGCTGCTTGGACTAATGAGGGAGCAAACGGACACGCTCCGCCGCCTTGTGGATGTTCTGCAGGACCGGAGGCAGGAGGAGAGAGCCCCGCTGCAGTCTCTCTCTAACTGCCCTGCCCCGCCACCAAGTCCCATACCCCCCTCACCCAAAGTCCAAACACGGAGGGGCGGAAGGGGCCGTGAAAAATTTCACTCCACCCCTGCGGACTGCTCTACCACTAGAAGGCTCTCATTCCCCAAAATTTGAAAAGTCCTTTCCTACCCGCCTCACACAAGACCCCGTCCAAGTTTCACCCCCCCGTTCCATGTGCGGTTGTTAATAAAAAATACGTTTTTGTTCATTATTGTTTCCATCCTCTTCTTTTAGATGAGAGTCTGTCTGAAGGGGGGGGAAGGGGCTTGGTAATTGGACAGGACAGTCACCTTTAGCAGGGGGCAGGTCCAGCAGCAGGGCACATATACAGTGCAGTGACTAGTTATCCTGGTCAGTCTGGGAGGTGGTTTTCATGTTCTGTGTGGTGGGGGGGGGTGGTGTTGCTCTGTGACTTGGTGGCGGGGGAGGGCAGTTACAGATCTTATGCAGCGGTCCTTACCCTGGATCACAGAGCCGCGCAGCAGGGGATCTGTAACCCTCCTCCCCCTGCAAGACAGTCACATAGCCGACACATAAACGCAGTCCCGGCCGGGAGGGCTGGCAGGCTCCGTTGAAACAACCAGTCCACCACCGCGGAGCCTGTCATTCCTGGAGTTTAGAAGCATCATTTGCATCACAACACTAAACCCGCCCCCCGCCACAGTCTGCGTCCCAGGTTTAAAACATTCCCGCGAAAACAGTAATAAAGACAACGGTGTCCATTAACAAAACAGAACAGATTTTATTTTTTGGGAAGGGGGTGAAGGGGGTATGTAACTGGAGAGGATAGTCGACGGCAACTGGGTAAAGAAACGGGGGCAAGTTCAGCTTCTGTGTCCACAAACTGAAAAGTCACTGGGTACCCTGCTCAGCCTTGAAACTGGCTTTCAAAGCCTCCCGGATGCACAGCGCGTCCCGCTGGGCTCTTCTAATCGCCCGGCTGTCTGGCTGGGCGTAATCAGCAGCCAGGCTATTTGCCTCAACCTCCCACCCCGCCATAAAGGTCTCCCCCTTGCTCTCACAGAGATTGTGGAGCACACAGCAAGCTGCAATAACGATGGGGATATTGGTTTCGCTGAGATCACAGCGAGTCAGTAAGCTTCTCCATCTCCCCTTGAGACGGCCAAAAGCACACTCCACCACCATTCTGCACTTGCTCAGCCGGTAGTTGAAGAGTTCTTGTGCAGTGTCCAGGGCCCCAGTATAGGGCTTCATGAGCCAGGGCATTAGCGGGTAGGCTGGGTCCCCGAGGATCACTGTAGGCATCTCCACATCCCCAACAGTTATCTTGTGGTCCGGGAAGTAAATGCCTTCCTGCAGCCGTCTAAACAGACCAGAGTTCCTGAACACGCGAGCGTCATGAACCTTGCCCGGCCATCCGACGTAGATGTTTGTAAACCGTCCCCAATGGTCCACCAGTGCTTGCAGCACCATTGAAAAGTAGCCCTTTCTATTGATGTACTGGCTGGCCTGGTGGCCCGGTCCCAGGATAGGGATGTGAGTCCCATCTATAGCCCCACCGCAGTTTGGGAATCCCATCGCGGCGAAGCCATCTATGATGGCCTGCGCGTTTCCCAGGGTCACTACCTTTGACAGCAGTACCTTGACGATTGCCTTGGCTACTTGCAGGACAACAACCCCCACGGTAGATTTGCCCACGCCAAAGTGGTTCGCGACTGACCGGTAGCTGTCCGGCGTTGCAAGCTTCCAGAGGGCTATGGCCACTCGCTTCTGGACAGTCAGGGCTGCTCGCATGTGGGTGTCCTTGCGCTTCAGGGCAGGGGACAGCAACTCACAAAGTTCGAGGAAAGTCCCCTTCCGCATGCGAAAGTTTCGCAGCCACTGGGATTCATCCCAGACCTGAAGCACTATGCGGTCCCACCAGTCCGTGCTTGTTTCCCGGGCCCAGAATCGCCGTTCAACAAAATCCACATGCCCCATTGCCACAGTGATGTCCTGGGCGCTGGGGCTCGTGGTTTCTGACAGCTCTGTGCTACTCTTCGACTTCAGGCCCTCACGGCGGTGCCGTAGCCTCCTCGCCTGATTTCTCTGCATCTGCCTCAGGGAAAGGTGTATGATAAGCTGCGAGGTGTTGAGAACGGCCACAACTGCAGCGATGGTCGCAGCGGGATCCATGATCGCAGTGCTGTGGCGTCCGCGCTGTCACTGATCAAAAAGTGCGCGAACTGATTTCCCGCCGGCGCTTTCAGGGAGGGAGGGAGGGAGGGCGGTAGTGACTGACGGATGACGACAGTTACCCAAAAGCACCCTCGCCACATTTTTTTACCCAGAAGGCATTGGCGGATCGACCCAGAATTCCAATGGGCAGCGGGGACTGCGGGAACTGTGGGATAGCTGCCCACAGTGCACTGCTTCCAATGTCGACGCTTTCCCTGGTAGTGTGGACTGACAAAGTCGAATTACTGTCCTTAGTGTAGACACATACGTTCGACTTTCTAATATCGATTGCACATATTCGATTTAACTAAAATCGAACTACTCTCGTAGTGTAGACATACCCTTAGACTAAGCTCGAAGGTCAGGAACCATAACTTCTGATTAATTTGTACAGCCCCTAACACACACACACACACACTCACCCTGATCAGTAGGTGCTACTAAGTATATGTATATAAATAGTAAGTAAACAACAGAATGACACAAGTCCTTTTTCCAGGAAGGAAGAATGTTGGGGAGACTTTCAAGAAGGCCCAACCTTAAAAAGCCAGATCCTTAAGCCTGAACATGGCCGGGATATCGTCGTGCAACAGGTCCAAACTTTGAGAGAATTTCATGTTGACATCTGAGAACCAAGCCCTCTGGAGTTATAAGGATCAAATACAACCTTTGCTCTCTACATCTTCTACTCACTGGGAATTTATTGAAGAAGTGGGAACACATAAGCCTCAGTTTTTTCCAGCTAAATGAGAAAAGTCATCTAAGGTCTAGTATCTGATGTGTACCCCATCACTGTGCAGCAGTCCACTCTCCAGTATGGATTTAAGTTCTTCTCAATTAGTCTGTGTGCTAATCCGGTTCAGAACATATACAGGATTTAATGCACTCCCCTCAACAGGGCTTAAATCAATGACCCTCTGGTGCTTTGTACTATAGTTGTTTTACTTGACCTTGTGATTATTTGTGAAAGTACACATGCAGCAAGCTAAGTAAGACCAGGAAGACTGCCTGAGCTCCAAAATACTGTTGTGCAATCCTCTTTCTGGCTGGCCAGCTCTGCTGGACCAATTTCCTGAAAGTGTGGGCTCCCCAGCTTATAAGGCTGGCATCCATGCTTATGTATTTATAGGGTGAGTATATAAATTCTGAGTGTGGTGCTCCTGTTCATTCACCAGAGGAGGATTTGACTGATGAGTGGCTCAAGGGACTTTTCCAAGTCCTCCCTTGTTGACAGTATGAACTGTAAGAGTTGCCACTAAGTTTCAGGAACGAAAACTGCACCCACACTACCAGGTCTTGGCATAACATTGGCATGCTCAGAAATGACATACAAAACCAGCTGGGGAAGACTCACCAACTCAGGAAGAGAGCAAATGTTTCCAGTTTCTGAATCCTTTCCTGAGATTGGGAGTCTATGCCATTTCAAGTGTCTATGTCAGTCCCCAAGTGGGCAATTTTCTGAGATGGGAATCAGGGAACTATGAACTCCAAGTGAGCCAAATATTTTCAGGCATATTTCCATCAGAGCAGAGGTTTTCAAAATGTGGCAAAGAGGTTATCGGGGAGGTGTGAGGACCTGACTGGTACTAGGAAGAAACTGGTGTTAAACAAAATTAAAAAAAAAAATCTGGTGTGTAGAGTCGCAGCACCATTCGGGTTTGGCCCATTTGCCCCTCTGTCATCACGGCCCAGCCCTGTGGGATACAGGAGCTGCTGCTGCCTGAGGTGAGCTCACTCTCCAGTCCCACCCATCCTGACTTCCCCTCCTCACTGGGCCCGGGCTTGTTCTCCAGGCCCACACCTGAATGATACAAGCATATCCAAACAAAAATGTCCGACACTGGTGATAATTGCTAAGATACGTAGAAAATACTATCATCTAACTCAGCACTCTGATATCCACATTTAACTGGTTTAAATGATAAACCCTTAACATTGCCATATTTTAAGATAGATAGATACAGGGGCCGGGGGGAAATGGAAAGTTGGTTTGTCCATTCAAGAGTTTTGAAAATTACTGAAGTGTTACTCCATTCCCACCTTTATTTGTAATTATTAAACTAGTCAGAGGATAAATTATTGCACTTTAAGTTTTTCCTTGGACAGAGCTTTGATTTAAATTTAATTTGCTCCTTAACTGTTTTATTCACCACATCATTTTAGTGTTCATTTCTAGTAGGCCAGGCCTTGTTTCCTACTGATGTTGCCACCAGTAGCAGCCAAAGAAAGAATTAGTCTAAACTGGCCGCTGGAGTTTTACCCATTTATCTAACCATGCTAAGAGCAAGTTTCTCAGACTGGCTGTTTAAAATGCCAAGTGTCCCCTGTCTACACTAGAGCTCCTACATTTGCTAGTAGTGCTGGAGTTGCACTGGTGGTAAGCAGTAAAAAAAAAAATCCTTTTAAATGTCTAGCATAGATAAGTGGCTTTTTGCTTCCAAAATCAATTTGCCAGAGCAGGCAGAGCACAAGTTAACTGCTGAGACACATATACACAGTCCAACTGTCCACAAACAACTACATTTAATGTCTTCCTTATCACCACAAAAATATTAAAGACAAACAAGATCAAGGACTGAATGCACAGCAAAACTTAAAACTGCAGGTAAAAGCTATAACTTTAATTGAAAACTCATACGTCAAAGAAAAACATACCACTCCATCAGCAATCTTCCAGTCTGTGCGACTCTCATATTTCTGTAGTTGCTTTTCAAACAGTTGTGCTATGGCTCGATGGACAAGTTCATACTGCTCCTATTGTATGCATGTTAGAGATTATGATTAATATACAAGATCCTTTTAAAAAAGGACATACCATAAAGTCCAAGTCTACACTACAGAAGAATATACCTTGGTCTGCACTGCAGAATGCCTTTGTGTCCTCATATCTTGTATTAAATTAAACACATTGAACTCTTCTGGTATTTTCTGAAATACAGGGCAAAGTTATGTTATTTTTCTATAAAATGCAATACAGTATATTGTCAGCATAGTGATTTATAATGTGTCAGACCAATTTTTAAAGTTATCACTATAGCATGCCTTATTGCTTTTATAGAAAGCTGACCCATTCCCTCCATGTAAGTGAATCTTATGAAAGTCATTTAGAGCAACAGTTCCTTCAGAACTGGTATTTATAACAGTTTCACTGGTAGTGCAGATCACACAAATATTTTTAAGATCAATTCTGAAAGTGTGACAGACTTGGTAGAAGCAATAATGTCTGACACACTGACATTATGGCAACCCATCAGCATGTCTCTTTGCTTCATGATGAAACTAAAAATCACAAAGTGAAATATAAAAGCAGATTCTGCATTTGAAATTTCAAATGCAGAAAGTCTAAGATGCTATAAGAAATCCTTGCAGAAGAAACAATGAGTAAACATACTTTGCAGTATATTTATAGATGTTGAAAAATTGACCTTTGGACATAATTTGAAAATCAGCACTTCAGATCAGCATTCAGGTCAATATACTCAGAACTATGTACTACTTAAATTTACAGTTTGACATTTTACCTTGAGATGCTTCCATTCTGACACTGGGTAGGTTTTTGTTTTTGTTTTGTTAATATAGGAAAGTGCTTCCATAAGTAACCTAAAGCCAATTTTTAATATACAGTAACTCCTAGCTTAATGTTGTAGTTATGTTCCTGAAAAATGCTACTTTAAGCAAAATGATACTAAGCAAATCCAATTTCCCCATAAGAATTCATGTAAATGAGGGGGCGGGGGGGGGCAGAGAAGAGGTTAGGTTCCAGGGACATTTTTTTCACCAGACAAAAGACATTCGATTGATCAAGTTTTAAACAAACAATTTAATACGGCAATGATGATTGTGAAGCTTGGTTGAGGTGGTGAAGCCAGAGGGTGGGATATTTCCCAGGGAATGCCTTACCGCTAAGTGATGAACTAGCACTGTCTGAGCCCTCAAGGATTAACACATTGTTGTTAACGTAGCCGCACACACTACAAGGCAGCACGAATGGAGGGAGGGGAGACAGCATGGCAGAGAGAGACAGTGACACATACCGTGTGTGTGTGTGTGTGCGCGCGCGCATGTGTGTGAGAAACACATGCATTGCCCCTTTAAGTACGCTGACCGCACTCTAAGTACACTGCCTTTTTAAGTAGATCAGCAAGTTGAGACAGCAGCTGCTGCGAGCAAGCTCCCTACATCCTGAACTCAGTCGTGTCCCCGCCCAGCTCTGTGGAGATGGGGTAAAAGAGCAGGGGGCAAGAAGGACACCCTGACATTAGCACCCTTCCCCCTCCGGCACAGCAAGCAGGAGGTTCCCGGGAGCAGCTCCAAGGCAGAGGGGGAGGAGCAGCACATGGCAGTGGGGGGCAGGAACTGCCCAGCAATTGATAGCCTGCTGGGCAGCTGCCACACAGGGAACTTAGGGGAGCTGATGGGGGGCTGCCACCGGTCCACCCTGGTTCCAAGCCCCCACCAGCTAGTTCCAACAGGCTGCTCTTTCTGCAAGCAGAGGACAAAGCAGGCGGCTGCCAAACAACGTTATAATGGAGCATTGCGCAACTTTAAACGAGCATGTTCTCTAATTGATCAGCAACGTAACAACGAAACAATGTTAACCGGGACGACTAAGTACTTTAAAAAACTGAACATTTGATATTTCTGATTTTGTTACTCTTCAGCAAGTTGGAAGCTTAATTTTAATCACTGGTATAAAATATGACCTAATTCTACAATAAGTTATATTCCTATAAATCTTCCTTACCCCAGCTTTTAGCAAATTCCATGTATAATCTATGGCACAGATGGCTCCCGTTCTTCCACACCCTGCACTAGGGACATAAGCAACAGTTACTTGATAGTTCTTTTGACAATGATTTAAGTTAACCTGTGTAAGTTCTATAGACTTAACATTTTCATATTTACAGAATCAATGTAAAAATATCACTACCTACTTAAAAATATATCAGTCCTCAAATACCTTTTGTCAGCCAGCTCTTAATGTATTTAATGTAAAGTACATGTATTTTCATGTTTTCATAGCCAACAGGCATCAGCATTTCAGATGTGAAGAAATGCTTTATTAAAGTGTATTGAAGCATTTTTGCCTATTCTATATACTACAGAGAATAGTACGTAACTGGCCTAACAGCTCAAGCAGTATAGGATGGCTACATAGAGGAAGAGACCATAGAAAAGTGTAAAATGTTAAGTTTTCATTTTCTTGATAACCTGGTAAAACACAAAATGAGTTGCTTCTCAATTTATATAACTGACCATCTTTAAAGTGTAGTTCTCCTTTGAAAAGTGATGAAAAATTGAATCAAATTTCCACGTTTATTCTGTCTCAAATGATTTCTGTAGCAAATGTGTCTAGTTTACAAGTAAAGAGACTTATTTTACACTATCAGCTCAAAAACCAATCTTTGATTCCTTTCTTCCCATGCTTCATAACTAATAATTAAGTTTCTGCAGGATAACTTATCCCCCAATGCCTGTGCATCTCCATTATCTTCTATAAGGCTAGGTCTACACTGGGGGGTGGGGGGTGGGAAATCGATTTAAGATATGCAAATTCAGCTACGCAAATAGCGTAGCTGAATTCAACATATCCTATTCGACTTACCCTGCTGTGAGGACGGCGGCAAATCGACTGCCGCGGCTCCCCCGTCGACAGCGCTTACTCCTCCTGACGAGGTGGGAGTATGCGCGTCGATTTGGGGATCGATTTATCCGTCTAGGTGCAACTGGTTGAAACTTAGTTTACAATTCTGTTGATGCTCAAGAAGAAAAATCCATTTAACTTTTCTTAGCACTAAATAGGACTAAAAAACAGTAAAAACTCTGTCACTAATGTCAGCTGATGCGACTGAATACACAAAGATGCACATCTGTTGAGTAAAAGGGTATGTTTTCCATAGTCAACTTTTCAGAGTAGAACCACACTTTAAAGCCAGAAAGCATCCCTAAAAGGTTTACAGACTTAACCTTTCCTATATAATTTTTGATGTATAATCACTCATTAACACTGATCACAACCAAATGCATGTTCAAACAGTTACTTGCAGAAATAGTTACATTTCTAGCGAAGTCATTAGTGTTGACTAATCAAAGGTCATATCTATATTCAGGGTCAATTCTCTTCCAACCTATGAAAAAGTGATTGAAATTCATATTTGAGAGCGAAAACAAAAAGCATACAAAAATTTATTATAGGGCAATGACCACTGACAGAAGTAAAAAAGTACTAGAGCTTGTTACTGTGGCTTTTAGTAACATTTTCATTAAAATGAATAGAGTATTAAAGGGAAATCGAAATCGTATAGGTTTAATATAATCATAACTTGGTAGGTATTTAAACACGTGTCGCAAGAATAGTTTAAATGTTGTGGGTCAACAAAATAGATGCTCAAGTCCCCCTGGAGGTTCTGCAACAGCAGCTAGAGTGCTGCTCTGGTCTATGATGAAGGGTTACAGATTTTTTTTTTTGGTCAGGGGAAAGGAAATTTCCACACCCTTTTGGGAAGTTCAAATGTTTGGAAAGTTGATTTTATCTCTGCTTTTTCTAGTATAGTCATTGCTACTTTGCCATTTATTCTTTTAAGGAAAAAAAGTGACAACTGCATAAGCCTCAATTTTATATTATGCTTAATCCTGCTATAAATTCAGACATCATTCGTCAGAGCAGCCTAGAAATACTAAAATTAATAGATGTTCTAAATGGAGACTACAGTAGGCTCATCAACAACAAAAGAAACCCTCTGGAATTTAAGAACAGTAAATCTTATTTAATATACAAATAGATTTGACATTTGCACTGGGTGTTTATTTTATATATCAATGCAGTGGCTAAGCAAATACATAATTTGAGAATTAATGGCATAACAGTGTTTGTTGTTTCTAATCTATCTACAGCGTGCTATGAAAATATATAGGCACATTCTAAACATGGTTTTAGTACTCAACTAATATTTTTATCATTTTCATAACTATGGGTACGTCTATACTTACCTCCGGGTTCGGCGGTAAGCAATCGATCTTCTGGGATTGATTTATCGCGTCTTGTCTAGACGCGATAAATCAATCCCGGAAGTTCTCGCCGTCGACACCGGTACTCCTGCTCCTGCGAGAGGAGTACGCGGAGTCGACGGGGGAGCCTGCCTGCCGCGTGTGGACCCGTGGTAAGTACCTTGTAGTTCGAACTAAGATACTACGACTTCAGCTACGTTATTCACGTAGCTGAAGTTGCGTATCTTAGTTCGAACTGGGGGGTTAGTGTGGACCAGCCCTATACTGCTATATATTTCTCTCTTTGGCTGTATTTTTGTTTTTGCAATGCTATCATGAAGCAAAATTCATTTAACAAGTTCTGTGGTTTAGTCTAAACTGGATATGTAGTTTTAACCCTTATTTCATTAAAACAATTGCAAAGGTGCGTGCTTTTGTGAGACTTTTGATGTCTGCACTGGTAGCTTGCCAGAAATCCAATGACTGCTCTTGATTTGCATATGGATGTATATGTTAACAAATGCATACAGGCCTGTTATTTCTTAGCACTTTCATCTTCCTTGATATAGGAACAGAAGTTGTGTATTTGTTAAGTATACCGGTAATGAAAACCTGCAGATCAATTTCCCATATTTATAGAATTTAGTGATGCAAGACCCATTAGGCATCTTGTCCATAAGACATATTCTAATACTTCACCCTTCTAGTTCTGAAATGTCCTTAGAAACAGCTTCCACTGCTTTGTCCTCAGTCCTTCACTTGAAGAGGAGAGGGCAGCCCTGAGCTGCATTTTAAGAGTTTACAAGTGTACAGTTAGCCTTTGGGCCACATGTTAAAGTATACATAATCCATGAAGCTGTGTAGAAAAAAACGTTACCTACCTTTCGTAACTATTGTTCTTCAAGATGCATTGCTTGTGTTCATTCCATTCTAGGTGTGTGCGCACCCATATGCACGGCCGAAGATTTTTGCTTTAGCGGTATCTGTAGGGTAGGCTACAGTGCCCTCTTGAGTGCCGCGCCTATGGGTTGGTATATTAGGCGCTGCCGGCCCAATGCCCTCTCAGTTCCTTCTTGCCGGCAACTCCAACAGAGAGGCAGGAGGGTGGGTAGTAGAATGGACATGAGCAACATATCTCAAAGAACAACAGTTATGAAAGGTAGGCAACCATTTTTTCTTCTTCAAGTGCTTGCTCATGTCTATTTCATTCTAGGCGACTCACAAGCAGTATCCCTGGTGGTGGGCTCAGAGTACACGATCATGCATCTTGCAACACTGCTCTGCCAAATCCAGCATTGTCTCAGGTTTGCTCAGTAAACGCATAATGAGACGTAAGTGTGTTGATAGATGACCAGGTAGTGGCTCTGCAGATATCCTGAATTGGCACCTGGGCCAGGAAGGCTGCCGATAAAGCCTGCGCCCTAGTCGAGTGGGCAATCATGGTCGCCAGTGGAGCCACCTTTGCCAGGTCATAGCAGTAATGGATGCAGGCCGTGATCTAGGACGAAATCCTCTGCGCTGACACTGGGCAACCTTTCATCCTGTCTGCCACCGCAACGAACAACTGCATTGACTTACGAAACGGCTTTAAGGCTCAAAGACTGAAGTAGAAGAATCGCTAGCCCTTGCGAGGCAAGGGAAAGGCGCTCCGACTAACCACCATGGGCAGTAAGAAGGAACTGAGAAGGCGTAGGGCCGGCGGCACCTAATATACCGACCCATGGGCACGGCACTCAAGATGGCGCTATAGCTGACCCTACGGATAATGCCAAGGCAAAAATGTCCGACGGCCACGCACATGGGCACGCGTGCGCACTTAGAATGGAATCAACGTGAGCAAGCACTTGAAGAAGAGAGGTTCTTTCTCACAATGAGCTAGAAGAGTAACTTTTCAAAATTAAATAAATACATGTAAGGCTTGTACCGAACATACTTTAAAAAAATATTAAGAAATATATTTGGTACCTGCAGTGTATACAAATAGGCACATCTTCATGCTCCTGGTATTCTCTCATTAAGCTGATCATGTCCAGAATAGAATCAAAAGATGAAGGTACATCGTGGTCAGGCCAGTTCACGTAATGAAACTGATATACCCTACGAGTTTCCTAAGAAAAAAATTTAAATGAAACACACATTGAAGAATTTTGTATAAATGTATGATCATTGTCTGCATGATTTATTTTCCAGATCAAAGACTTTCACTGCAAAGACAACAGATGCTGCATTTAGCCGAAGTGAAGTAAGATTGAGCAAGAACAGCACAAGTGGATGAAACAGATTTTGCATTGTGGTTGATATGGAAATCAAGATATCCAATTTTGTTACAACCATCATGGACTCCAGTGTTTTTTGTATAAAGTAAAACTTTTTACTTAATATAATTTAAGATTACAAGTAAGTATTCACTAACAAACTTGTTTAAGCCAATGGTTTTCAACCTTTTTTCATCTGAAAACCCCTAAACAATTATGAATGAAGGTGCAGTCTGCAGAACCCCAGAGGTCCATGGACTACAGGTTGAAAACCACTGATTTAAGCCCATAGAGGAGGTTGAAAAGAGGGGCTACAGAAAAAGAAAGACAACTCAGATGTGCAGACCTCATCTTTTTACTTTTGTTGGACCTACAAAAGGAACATAGCTGAGAGAGAGATTCTGTTTTGTACATCATTAACTGAACATATTAAATTCTAATTGTTTACATCTGTGTAAGCCCATTGAAGACAACATACTTGCATATATGTCAGTAAGGACCTAATTTGGCCTGCAAAACCTTTATGAACTGTGTAGATGTGCAAAGAATGCTAGATCCAGAGTGACATTGAGATCCCAGGAGTTTGCAGGACTGGCAGAAAAATAACTTGTAAACTTATGCTTTTGATAAGTACTTTTTAGAACAGAACCAAACTAGCAGACTTCAGGAAAAACTGCAAAAAAGTAGTGCATATGATGTTCCAATGAGCATTTCACAGAAGTAGATGAGAAAGAAGTTTTCATATCATTTGTTCAAGCTCATCTACAGACACCAATTTTCATCCTTTGCTGAACTGAATGTACCATTATGAGATAAAATGGAAAGTTTATATCTAATAATGAAGAGTGCTTAATTAGTGTAACTAATTGATTTTTTGAAAAAGGGGAATTAGATGCTCATGACTAGGAAAAAAAAACCCTTTATTGACAGAGCAGGTTAAGTACAGCTATCAAGCTTCCCCCAAATAACCTGTCGAAGTGTCTCAATTATTTTGTTCTAGAGGGACCAACTCTATGGGTGAGGAGTCGATTCAATTATTAAAACCTATTATCTTTGGCTTTACTGCCAAGATGGTAAACAAAGTGCAAATTGTGATTGTTTTTGCTACTAGTGTTGTTTTTGTTATTGTAATATAGTGGAGAGTTGTCCTATAGGAACTTAACTGGGACTGCAGACTTCATAGGTCAAACGGTTGGATGCTAACTGGGACACAAGCTAAATATTATCAACAATAAACCTGAATTATCCAGTCCCCATAAGATTTAATTGTTAACGATAGCCTGCTCTTCATTTCTTTAAAAATTCCTCAAATGTAGAAATGCACTGAGTGCACCCAAAAACAATCGTAAGGAACAATTCATCACACAACACAATATATTCAAAGTCCCTCTGAACCTATTTAGTGCAGGTAGTCAAAAGATATCACTAAAGTCAGAGAATTTGGGATGTTTTATAGATTGTCATGGCTTCCTGTAGCTTGAATAACAAAATAAATTGATACAACTGTACACACTATTCTGTGTAAGTTGTTATTCAGAAAAAAAAGCTATCTGAAATGGTTGAGATCTGAGTTATTTTTAGGGACAGGAAATGCCTCTTCAAGTGAGAAAATCTGACCAAGCACACGACGGTAGCTTGTAACAGTCATTTAGTAACAGTGGTGGCCACTACAAACCCCAGGCTGGATAATTACCTACCTTACCAACATTGTTTTAGGCTAGTTATCATTATGTTTATGAAATCTGTATTATTGCCAGCCGCCTGACAGTACCATAAATGGCCCTCCCCAACTCTTTATTCTGAGCTACAAATTAGCCCTCTTTTTAAGAGGCATAACTCTGCAGAAAGGATCATCTTCTGCATTTTTTTTTTAAACAGTTACTTTGGAAGGAAGCTTGATTTCCTTTAGCAAAAAAGACGAACAACTTCCAATACTTGTTACCATGACCAGTTCTGAATTCTGAACATTATTTAACCCTTTGTTTTTCATAGAATTACTGTGTGTGTACAAGAATTCTCAAACTATTTCTGGAAATTTAACATTTTACAATAATTAAATTCTCTTCCTGTCAGACATTTTGTTCAAGAGAAGGTTACTCGCCCTGTGCAGTAATGGAGTTTCTTTGAGATGTTTGTTCCTATGGGTGCTCCACTTGTTAGGTGCGGCATTGTCTCCTGCTCCTGGGATCGGATATCTTCATCAGCACTGACAGTGAGACCACACATGCGTATCTCCCCCTCCCCGCTTCCCCAGGGCTATGCGTAGGACATGTATATAGTGCTTTGTAGTCCAACCGCCCCCAGGTTCCTTCGCTGCCACAGAGCTGGTGGGTTTTTGGGGGGGGGAGGTTGGGGGTCCGAAGCCGAGGGGAGGAGGATGGATAGTGAAGCACCCATAGGGACGCACATCTTGAAGAGCCTCAGTTACTGCACATTGTGAGTAACCTTCTCTTCTTTGAGTGATGTCCGTACAAGTGCGCCACTTGTAGGTGACTAGAAAGCAATGCCCCAAATTGGAAGGCTGGGGCTATGGAGTGACGTTTACTCTCAATGATAGGACGGTATGTCCTAGGAGAGCATCTGCTGAGGCATCGTGAATAATAGTGTAGTGACAGACAAAAGTGTCTATTGGTGTCCATGTGACTGCTTTGCAAATTTCAGCAACAGGGAAATTATTGAGAAATGGTATTGAGGTGGATAATGAACATTTGGAACGTGCTCTGATTGTAGTAGGAGGTTGTCTATTGTGGAGTTCATATGAAAATGTATACACTTCAAAATCCACTTTGAAAGGCATTCATATATGACTGTGCCTCTAGATCTTTCGGTGGTGGAGAGGAATAATTGTGGTGATTTTCAGAAAGGTTTAGTCCTGTACAAGTAAAACACCAATGCTCATCTCATGTCCAGGGTGTGGAGAGCTGCCTCCTGTTGGTTACTGTGAGGCTTTGGAAAGAAGTAAGGAAGGTGCATTGATTGTTTGACATGGAAAGATGTTGGAACCTTAGGTAGAAATCTTGGGTGTGGGCATAGTGTAACTTTGTTCTTGTGGAACAGAATGTATGGTAGATATGCCAAAAGGGCTGCAATTTTGCTGACTCGTCGGGTTGAAGTGATGGCGACAAGGAAGGCATTTTTCATTCATAGATGCACGTAACAATAGGTTGCCATTGGTTCAAATGGGGGTCTAGCCAGAGAACATAGGATGAGGACTAGGTCCCAGGTCTCATGGGGATAAAGATTTTGGAGATCAGTCAGAAAACATTTTGTGAGCAGATGTGTGAAGACAGAGTGATCATCTACATGGCAGTGAAAAATAGTGACTGCTGCCAAGGGTACTCAGATGGAACTCGTGGATAACTCTGTTTAAGGTGTAGCATGTAATCCACGATAAGTTGTAGCGGAGCATATGCTGCATCGACTTGGTGGGAGACACACCTTGGAAATCTTGTCCATTTGTGAATGTAAGTGCATCTAGTTGTGTCATGCCTGCTACTTAAAAACACATCAGTTTGTCTGTGTCCGAACCATGGAGGAGCCAGGCTTTGAGATGGAGCATCTGTGGATTGGGATGGAGGATGTGTCCTGCAAAAGGAGCCGTGGCATTGGATGGAGAGAGAGCTCAATTGGCACACCATCATGTAGAAGAGCTAAGTATACCAGACCTGTCGTGGCCATGTTGGAGCTATAAGTATGACATGAGCACGATCCTCCCGTATCTTGCAAAATACTCTGAATAGGAGGGGAAAGGAGGGAAAGGCATAAAAGGAGCAGTATGTCCCATATTATGAGGAATACACCTCCTATAGATCCATGTCCCAGTCCTCCTCTGGAACAGAATTGAGGGCAGCGGGCATGGTGCTGTGTGGCAAAGAGGTCTATGGTGGGGTATCCCGATTGAAGATGGGATGAAGTGCTTGCATATCCAGTTCCCACTTGTGAGCATGGGAGAACCTACTGCTCAGTGCATCCATGATGGTGTTTTGGTGTCCAGGGAAGAGCACTGCTGAAATGGTGATGTGTTGGATACACCAGTTCCACAGTTTAGTGAGTACCTCTAATCATAAAGAGTGGAACCTCACTCCACCCTGCCGGTTGATACAATATACACAGGTGAGATTGTCAGTCATCACTTATAGTATGATGTTTGAGAAGAGGTAGGAAATGTTGGCAGGCATTGCAGACTGTTCATAGTTCTAGGAGATTGATGTGTAGGGTGTATTCGGTTAGTGACCATCTGCCCTGCACTGTGTGATTAGGGAGGCATCGGTTGTTAGGATCATGGTTGGTGGAGATTGGAGGAAAGGAACTCCGACACAAACATTGTTGGGTTGTGTCCACCAAAGTAGTGAGCCCTTTACTCTCACTGGCATGGATAAGAGGTTGTGGAGGCTGTGTTTGTGGGGGAGATATACTGTACAGAGCCATGGTTGAAGACATCGCATGTGTATATTTGCATGCCTGACCACGAAAGTGGTCATTGCCATGTGGCCTAGAAGTTGGAGGCACATTCTGGCAGAGATCGGGGGGCAGACTCGTACGTTCGATACCAGATCTACTACACTTGAGAATCCGTGAGAAGGTAGAAAGGCTCCGGCTTGTATGGCATCCAACTGTGTGTCAATGAATCCCAGTTGTGTACCAGCATTAAAGTGGACTTTTCTAGGTTCACAAGGAGACCTAACTTCGTGAACAGGTCCATTGTTATGTGGACGGCTCAGAGAGCATCAGTCTCAGATGTGGCCTTGAAGAGACAGTCATCCAAGTATGGAAAGATGATGACACCTTGTTTCCTCAGATAGGCAGCGGTTACCGCAAGGACCTTGGAGAACACCCGAGGAGTTGTAGTACAGTCTGAAAGGCAGTACTTTGTGTTAGTAGTGGCTGTCGCCCAAGACGGATTGGAGAAATTGCCTGTGGGCAGGGTGTATTGTAATATGAAAGTATGTGTCTTTGTGGTCAAGGGCCAAGAACCAATCCCCCTGTTCCAGTGCTGTGATAATACTGGAGAGAGTAACCATTTTGAAGCATTGCAGTTTGATGAACTTGTTTAGATTGCGACGGTTCACGATGGCTCGCCAGTCTCCAGATTTCTTCTGGATCAGGAAATGGTGGGAGTAGAAATCCTGTCCCATGTGCCAGGAAGGGAGGGGTTCTATGGCTCCCAGATACAGAAGATGATTTATTTCTCCCCATATAATGGAATTGTGAGAGGGTCCCTGAAGGACAGGGAGAGAGTGGGCTGTGGTGGGACGGATAGGAAGGGGATGGAGTATCCTTCTTTGATTATCTCTAGAACCCACTTGTCCGAGGTGATGAGTCTCCAAGAGGGGAAAAATAGAGCTAGTCGTTCACCAAACTAGTGGAACATCAAAGACAGTGGGGATGACTGGAATAGTGGGAGGCTTCTTGGGGCCTAGACCACACCTTCAAAATTGTTGCTGTGGTGGGGGCACGTGAGAGGTAGCCCCTTGATGACCAGGCTGTCTACGTTTGGTAGGAAGCTTTTGTCTTTGGTGCTGGGTGTCAAAGTGCCGTTGAGGGGTGTACTGCTGTGGTCAGGATTGCAGGGGAAGATGATATTTCCCTGGCTGTCTCTTTGGTGCTGACATGTAAACGCCAAGATCAGAGTGTAGCTTGGGAGTCTATTAGGGAATGCAGAGAATTGTCCGCACGCTCCGAAAATAGTTTCTGGCCCTCAAAAGGTAAGTCCTCTACCGTGGTATGTACCTCCTTAGGAAAACCTGAGAGGTGGAGCCATGATGCATGCCTTATCCATCACGACTGCTGTGGTCATCAAGCAGCGGTGCCTGCACAGTCTAACATGGCTTCCAGGGCTGAACGAGCTAGGAGGTGTCCTTCCAACATTAAGGACTGGAACTGCTCTTTCTTGGCCTCTGACAGGTCATGGCAGAGTTCCTCCAATTTAGAGTAGTTTAGGTAATTATACTTAGCCACAAGAGCTTCGTAGCTGGAGATTCTAAATTGGAGCATGGCCGATTAATACACTTTGTGTCCAAATACGTCTGAGCATTTCCAATCTCTGTCTGGATTGGATTGGTATTGGTATTGATTGCCTCTTTCATTCTACATCCTTCTCTGGAACACTTTTTTTGGCACGTTTGCAGGTCGGAGGGATGGACGCCGGGGTCTGCCAGAGCAGCTTTGCATGGTTGAGAAGAGCCTCATGGATCGTA
This sequence comes from Terrapene triunguis, assembly GCF_002925995.2. Lineage (NCBI taxonomy): Eukaryota > Metazoa > Chordata > Testudines > Emydidae > Terrapene > Terrapene triunguis. The sequence goes on from NW_020664419.1 coordinate 19,183,704, forward strand.
AGTGCGACCTTGGAGGAGGAGGAGGATGTGTGGAGGGTATCAAGCAGCTTATGCTGCTGGTACTTGACCTTCTCCAAAGGAATCTGCAAGGAGTCTGCAATCCTGCAGAATAAGTCCTGAAAATGTCTGAAGTCATCGGCAGATGTAGGAGGTGGAGGCATGATCGCCTCGTCGGGGGGGAGGAGGAAAAATGAAGGAGCCCCCTCCTCCTGTTCCTCCTCTTCAATTGGTACTGGTGGGGGTTCAACCTCCAGAGGGCAAGAGACTGATGGAGAAGGAAGAGTGTAGGTCTCCGGCTTTGTCCCTGGGAGGGTTCCTGACTGTTCCCTGTACATGGCCCAAGGGTCCCAATATGGCCAGTGTGGAGTGAGTGAAACATGTGGCTGTATCAGAGATCATTTGTCATAAGTACTTAAATATCAGAGAATGTTACTCATAAGGTTCTTATTCTAACCAATGAACTATATCTTGAAAGTGCAATTTTAGTAACACTATCTTCGTTAGTAATTTTGATGGCAGAAAAAGTGTGCTTCAAGCACAGTTTTTGTTTTCTTTTGTTTTTAAAATTTATTTCCATTTTGAGCCTTGACTGCATCCTCCAAATCCCTATGGACTTCAACTGACAAAAACAAAGTGACAAGCAGAAGCAGGAAGGTCAGCACCTATTAACCTAAAGCTAAAAGCATCTATTAGATGAAGCAAAAAAACATTCAGAGGCCATGTCAGCAAGATATTGAAGCCTAGATGAAAATTTTATTTATCAAAGCTAGACTGAAAAACATCATCATTTTTACATTAAACAGAGATAATAAGGCAAGTGGGTATAACTGGGCATTAAAAGAAAATTTCAAACAAAAACCAGGAAGCACTTTCTCAGGGCAATAAATAATAAACTGTAGGGTGGGCAGTCAGACACGTCTGTCAGACACAAAATTATAGTCAAGGAAACACTCAGATCGCATACTAAGAGGCATTAAAAAGGTTGGCTGGATCAAAAAAGCTTCTTTAGCCCTTCAGATTAAATTTGTGGATAAGATATTCAGCTTATCTGTAAACAGTACAGCTTCATGGACTTCAACAAATTATACCAGCTGAAGATCTGGCGCTGTATTGTTAATGAACACTACTGAAAAACGTCACACAGATTTGGTTAACCACAAAAGCACTACCATAAGGACAGATAGTATGTTAAAAGACATTTCATGAACCTTGTGTTTCTTGTAACTAAACTATTTATATCCCTTACAAACTTGGTAATGTACATAAGCAGAGAACCAAGCTTTTGCTCCTTTAATATTAGCGACTTGATTTTTTCGTAAGTTTCCTTGACTATATACCATCTGAGATCTTTGAACAGATGTTAAGTCATACCAGATTAAGACTAAAAATGTAAAACACAAATAGTCTGAGCAACTGTCCTGAGTGGGGAAACCTTTCATGTTTAACTACTTACATTTTGAAATTCAAGTAATAGCGTTCTAATATAGTAGTCTGTTCTTGCTTGTTCAGCTTCCTAAATAAGAGGAAACATCTGTGAATGGATAGGAATTTAATATACAACAAATTAGATATAAACCCCAACTTTATTCTCTATAATGTCATGTGAACAAAAATAATTCACTTCTTGGCAATTTAAGACTTACCTAAAGAGTCAGTATAAAAGCTATTTATCTGCTATGAAGCTAGACAGGTAAACATGTTTTTTAAAAAATGAAAAGATTTTGGGTTTAAAAAAAATCAGTTAAGATCTTGGCCAGAGGCTACCCTATTTAGAAATGAAATTTCCCCATAAAACTAAGCTGTCACCAAATTCTGTCACGTCTTTCTCTAGTGTATTTCAAAATACGTCCCTGTACCTCTAATGCAGGGGTAGGCAACCTTTCAGAAGTGGTGTGCCGAGTCTTCATTTATTCACTTTAATTTAAGGTTTCGCGTGCCGGTAATACATGTTAACGTTTTTTAGAAAGTCTCTCTCTAAGTCTGGGGTGTGTGTGGAGGTGCAGGGCAGAAGGCTGGGTGTTGGGGGGAGGCGAGGTCAGGGGGGAGGGCTGGGTGTGTGTGTGTGGAGGTGCAGGGCAGAAGGCTGGGGGGTGTGTGGAGGTGCAGGGCAGAAGGCTGGGTGTTGGGGAAAGGTCAGGGCAGAGGGCTGGGGGAGGTGAAGGGGTGCAGGGCAGAAGGCTGGGTGTTGGGGGGAGGTCAGGGCAGAGGGCTGGGGTGCTCGGCTTGTGGGGCTGGGAGGGATATGCCCTGTTCCACCCCCTTCCCCAAGGCCCGTCCCTACCTCTCTCCCCCTCCTCTACAGAGCAGGGAGCACGCTCAGCTCTGCTCCGCTCCCCCTCCCCCTCGCAAGGGCCATCGTCGGCAGGGAGAGGGAGGGGGAGGAGGAGGGGCCGGAATGCACCACGCTGGGGGAAGAAGCAGGGGAGGGGGGAAGCTTGGCTGCCGCAGGACCAAGCTTCTGCCACCTGCCCCCGCAAGGGAGAGCGGTGGGTGGGGGAGCCCAATCGCTCTCCCCTGCGGGGGCAGGAGGCAGAAGCTTGGTCCTGCGGCAGCCAAGCTTCCC
>NW_020664419.1:19186666-19288393 GCF_002925995.2 Terrapene triunguis
GGCTGCCGCAGGACCAAGCTTCTGCCACCTGCCCCCGCAAGGGAGAGCGGTGGGTGGGGGAGCCCAATCGCTCTCCCCTGCGGGGGCAGGAGGCAGAAGCTTGGTCCTGCGGCAGCCAAGCTTCCCTCCTCCCCCGCTTCTTCCCCCAGCGTGGCGCTTTCCGGCCCCTCCGCCGCCTCCTCCTCTCACCGGGCAGACAGCGTGCCACTCAAAATCGGCTCGCGTGCCGTGTTTGGCACGCGTGCCGTAGGTTGCCGACCCCTGCTCTAATGCTTCTCCATGCTGTAGTTAACTTTCTCTGGCCTCCTTGTTTTCTAACTTGCTTCCTTCAATTTATCCTTCCTTGCCATGCACTCAGATCATGTTTCTCCCCCACCTGAATCCCTCTATTAATCTCCATCATTTACTGAATCAAATTTAAGGTTATTTTCCTTTCTAAGATGGGACACAATTCAGTCCCTGCTTATATTGTTGTGTCTCTCCTTACCCTTTTCACTCCCTCTGTGATGGCAGCCTAACCTCTCCTTCTATTTTCTTCCTTTTCCTGATGCCTTATACTGCAACCAACCCATACCACAAATGCCACCTTTATCCCGGTATGCACTCTCACTTCCCTATTAAAAGGTATTTCAAGTGAGTTTGCATTTGAAGGGCCCTTGAACATACTACTATACCCACACCTTTTTTAGTAAACAAAAAGTGTTACCATTTTTTGGTCTCCCAGTATACAAATATCCATTTTTGAATTTTAAATGACAAGCTCAGGCCAGGGACCATTTGTGCCTTGTGCAGTGTCAAACAATGCTGGCACTCAACCAAATATTTAATATTAATGTGGACAGCTATAAAAGTTATTCACCTCTCTGCAGTGATTTGCTAAATACGAAAGATGAATTTTCCAGGACATACAATAAATAAGTATACATTTTACTAATAGAATAGAATAGAATAAAGTGAGACACTAAAGTCCTCTGCATTGTCAGGCAAGACGGTGTCTTATGTCACTAGGGATGCCCAATAAAGAACTGAGAATTAGTAGCCACAGTGAAACCACCTAGGGCCTGTTCTGTCCACAACGAGAAAGGTGCATTTTTAAAACACGTTACATGTTTAGAATTAAAATTTACACGTGATTACAAAAAAGCATTCAGAGTCTGTGCTAATGAGTACATCTGATAATAGGAAGAGCTCTTTAAGATGTACAGCAATAAGTCCATTGAAAATATTAGTTCACAAAACTTTATACTTACACAAGAAATCTGAAATGGTCCAAAAGTTACACTTTCTCCTCCATGCAAAGGCCAGTACCGCTCACATTTTTTCTATTTAAAAAAAAAAGTGTAGTCCTAATTTAATCCATAGTTGGTACTTTAAGAAAGTCACTGACAGTAAAAGTGTTGCCAACTTTTGCAATTTTATCGCATGTCTCATATTTGGTGTTTTTCTTAAAACTCCAGCGTCTGGAGTCCTGTGATTGAGAGAGAATCTCAGTTTTCATTTAAAACAAAACAAAAAAAATAAGATTTTAGTCTTCATGGTTGCAGAGAAAACAAACCTTTGAAAACAAACCTTAAGGACTTGAAAAAACAGAAGACCAACAAATGTAAGCAAGAGATTATTTGTAAAAGTGAGATTTTTTTAAATTATTTTTTTTAAAGCCTCGTGATCTTTTGGAGCCTGATTCAAATTTTTTTTTTTAAATGCACAGGGTTAGCAATAGTGGTTGCACAGAGTTTCCCTGTGGCAATGGAAAATACTCACTAAGCTAGGAAGCATGACAGAGCAATATCAGCCCTTCCTGTCTCCTCATCTGACAAGGGATTCTTATGGACTCAAAAATCAAGATTCCTTATTTGATGAATGGGCCTTTTTATGCCTAAAACTGCACTAGGAGCATGATAATCTCCACAGTGAGAAGACCAGCAGTACAGCTACCATTAGTTTATTTTAATTCATAGGGATCCTTTTATAACTGAAAATAAATATTAGCTTGGAGTCTATTCAGGTTGTACCTGGCTAGCACCGTGGTATAGTTACCAGAAAACAGCTGCTTTCTAGAATGAAAAAGTGGCCAAATTCACTGATTTTCTATGCATATTGACACAACTTGGCTCATGGAAGTAGGTTTGTGAACTCTCTCCATAAAGAATGACAAGAATAAAGGCTCTTTTACTCAGTGCAATTGAGCTATATTTGTAGTTACTGACTTTACGTAAAAAGTCTCAATAGTTAAAACATTGTCCTTGCAAGTGGGGCTGCAATATTTATTCATATTTCTGTTTTTAGCATACATACCCGTCCCATTTCAAACTCTCGACAGGCCATTACAATTATCTGAAAAAGGAAGAAATATATAACTACAGGAAGTTAACATTTTAACATCTTTCACGAAAGTTCAGAACTTTGCCATCTGAGAAAGTGCTCAGACTCTTTGACTGCCTATTACTGAAGTGTTTAAACCTCTGTTAAAATCTAAATACAAGTTATGCATATTAAGAATTGCACACATGCAGATGTACTTTTAATATTAACAATTTAAATACTAAACACTGAGTCCGAATTTTTATCACTTATAGCTAATCTACTCAAATAGCAATAGTAATTTCTTACATCCATCAGTTATTTGTATTCATTGCCATCCCAATGTTTTTAAATTAACAGTGAGAGATGTCAGTCTATAAGAGTTATATACTTAAGTTCTTACATAGATTGACAAGTTGTGATTGACCTTGCCCTTTATACACAATGTATGTGGTTATATGCTTTGCAAGCAAACACAGCCATAGTTGGCTTAATTAAATTGCCTGGAAAGAACCAGGACAGATTTTTACACTGATCATACATAATTAAAGAAATAATATTCAAAATTTTAAAATGTAACTTACTGCTATTTTTCATGAAGTTGTGTGTATTACCTTAAACCTCTAGATAGGAAATCTTTAAAATGTTAAGCTATTCATTGTACTATAGAGTAACATCAAGATTCCCCAGTCACTAAATCACTTTTAATTGGTAAATATTAAAATTGAATATTTTAAATTTTCTTGTGTTATGAAAATTTATGAATGATAAAGTTGTACCCTTATGAAAGGCTCATGAATTAGTAGAAAAGAGATGAGTTTCATAGTACTAAAGCTTCCACTTAATTAATTACAACAGTGCAAAACTATATCACTACATGAATTCTAAGAGAAAGACTACTCCTAAGCTCACTCTCTCGCTTTCTCTTTTTTTTTATTTTTAAATGTTTGAATCATTATTTCTGAAACCGATTGTGTCAGTCCATACTAGACTAACTAGAGTGGTAAACCCTATTCCAGGAAAATGATTAATGATGCATTTGAGCTGTTTGTATACAATAAAATAATTTTATTGGCAATATTTAAATTTAATGTTTTCCCACAATTTTCATTCATACTATAAAAAACAAGTTCTGTTTCAACATTGTAGGTCATTACGATTTTAGTCAGTCTGTAGAATTTTTGGCGGAAGTCCAAGTTGCTCAATTTTTGTAAACATTCCTTTGTGCCAACAGCTTCAATAGACTCTGAAAATGCATTCTTAGTTGTTCAATATTCATCACTATGTATGTATGTAACAAGTTTAAAAAGAGAAGTAGGGTACTTACTGCAACATTGTACTCCCATATCATTCTCCAGAAATCTATTACAGTGTTTGCTAATGGTCCCTGGGTAGCAACATATGCTTGTGGCCCATGTACTCCCTAAAATTGCAAAAAAGAGAGAAACAGCTGAATGTTCACAAGAGAAGTCTGGTTGTATTGGATAAAAAAAAAAAAAAATCTTTCATAATTTAAATGTAAATCTAGAATCTCTTTTCTGTGTCCTCCTTTCACAAACTCATATTTTGTTCCATATCCAAAAGATGGCAAAAATAGCCTCCACCACATTTCCAAACAGCTAACTTGATGTAAAAGAAGGGGTAAGACAATGGGAATTTTACAAGGGTATGTCTACGCTGCAGTTGGGAGCTGCCTTCCAGCCAGGGTAGATGGATATGTGCTCATGCCACACACACTAACACACACAAACTAGCAGAGTGGATACTCCAGCACATGCTAGCCACCCAATAACGAGCCCACCTAACTTGACGCGTCTGAGCTCAGGTGGCTAGCTTGTGCTGCAACATCCACCCTGCTATTTTTAATGCGCTAGCTCAAGGAGAGCTAGAACATGTCCATCTACTCAGGCTGGTTGAGATGCTCCCAGCTTCAGTGTAGACGGACCCCTATTGGCTTCAAATGGACCAGGATTTCACAGTTGTAAGTTCTTACATTATTATGCCAGCATAAAAAAAATTAAGACCGAGGAGTTTAGTACATTTTTTTTTTTTTTTTTAAAAGGAAAGTTTGTATAGAAATTCCAATTCTGCAATATTTCCCTTGCTTTATAAGATTTGTTAAAAATGAAAAAAAAAATACTTTATATTTAAATCTGACAGTATGCTTCATATTAAATTTGCCCACCAAACAAAGTTCTAGGAAAACATGCACAATTATTTACATAAGAATGGCCATACTGAGTCAGACCAAAGGTCAATTTAGCCCAATATCCTCACTTCCAATAGCATCCAACGCCAGATACTTCAGAATCAATTAAAAGAACAGGGCAATTTTCAAGTGATCTATCATCCTCTGTGGACCAGTCCCAGCATCTGGCACTGAGTCTTAGGGACACTCAGAGAATGGGGTTGCATGCTTGATCGTCTTGGCTAGTAATCATTGATTGATCTATCTCCATGAATTTATCCAATTCATTTTGCAACCCAGTTATAATTTTTTTAATACTACTAGTGTTTAAATTTCTTCTTTTAACTAGTGTTACATTTCAAAGCTCAATTTTTCAATTCATAAGTTATTCAAGACTGTTTTAGTCAGAATATTTTTATTTTTAAGTCTAAAGCAAATATTCCCAGACAATGAACATAAAAATTTGACTGAACTTTGAAATATTTGTTAAAAATGTCTCAAATCAAATTTACATCCAAGTAGTGAAACTTTTTTTTAAAAAAAGCAAGAATTAGAGATTAAAAGCATGCCCGCTGAAGAAAAGTGGATCAGAGTTCCAGGAAAACTTAAGAACTATGTCACTTCAGATCATACAGACAAAAGGCAAAGCATAACATCCTACCATGATTCTACTACCTGAAAAGTAGGTTTTCGGAAAGAATGCTACTCTTATTGTATTAAAATAAGCCCCCCCAATAGTGATCAAATATTTGCTAAACATTGGAAGATTCGTATATAAATAATATTCTATATCTACCATCTCCATGCAGTGGTGAGCCTTTGCAAAGGCTTGAATATTCTATAATATTCTATAATAAATATGCAAATTATGTATATACATAATATTTTTTTATCTTAAAATATCCTATCATTTTCCTGTGAGCAGTTTTTCTTATAAATGTTACCTGGAAGTACACCTCTACCCCGATATAATGCGACCCGATATAACACGAATTCGGATATAATGCGATAAAGCAGCACTCTGGGGGAGCGGGGCTCCGCATGCCAATGGATCAAAGCAAGTTCGATATAATGCAGTTTCACCTATAACGTGGTAAGATTTTTTGGCTCCCGAGGACAGCGTTATATCGAGGTAGAGGTGTATATCTCAACAGAATGACAGATCTGCAGTTTTACTGCACTGAAATAGTGATAGGTTAGCCAATTCCAAACTAAATTTTTTTTTTAATAAAAGTAGAATGTATAGTATAAAGTAACATTAGACATTAACTCATTTAAAGTATACACCAACATGTTTGAAAATTAAATAAAATTATGCCAACTGGAAATGTTCTATAGTAAGATCTGAGTTCTTATTTCATAAGTTTGTAAAATATTAGCGATTAAAATTGCATTTCTATGAAATCAAAACTCCAAAGGTATTTTAATGTAGTCAGATGTTAATACATACCTTAATAAAATTTGCATTGATATAGTCTGAATCTTGCGGGAGTGTTTTTAAAGTCAGTTTAACTCGGCTGTGGTCAACTAAAAGAAGATAGTTTTTTAGTGAAGAATTATAGCATGTGTTAAGATATATCTATTACATAAATAAAAGTGTTGCTTGATGCAGCAAATTAATTAACAAAATGTTTCTTAAGATGCATAATAGTTTCTAGCAGATACTAGTCAGTCAATGAAATTAGCAATATCTGAATAAGCTAATTTAGGTGGGAAAGGGCAGGAAAGACCTACAACCTAATAACTCCAATTTGTCAACATTAAGCAAAAATTTAATACAATATTAAATATAACAATACTTATATCTATACAAGCTTTTATATAGAGCTTTTCCTCTGTAGATCTCAAAGTATCATTAACCCAGTTTTACAGATGGGAAACTGAGGAAGGAATAGCTAGAGTGACTTGCCCAAGGTCATCCAGTAGATCAGCGGCACAGCTGGGAATAGAACCCAGGTCTCCTGAGTCCTGTCCAGGACTCTATTCTTAAAGTCTCACATAGTCTGGGTTAGATTTAAAGGATATTTGCAGTCACAGTTAAGGGCACCTACTCTAGGTTCCCAGCTAATTAGCAATCATATTTCTTGGGAAGGTTTCAGAGTAGCAGCCGTGTTAGTCTGTATCCACACAAAAAAACGAGGAGTACTTGTGGCACCTTAGAGACTAAAAAATGTATTTGAGCATGTCTCCCTCCTAACTGGGGTTTTTCCCTGCCTCATACAGTGATATTCCCAGCAAGCCAGACTGCCTAAATAGGCCAGCAGTTTCACTTTGCTTTCTCTTCAAAGGCTACAAGCAACTGTAATGGCCAGCAGTTATAAGTTACCACACAGCCCTTTATAAGCAAGCACATTTATTTTTAAGGTGAAAACATTACAGAGAAAATGTATTAAAAACAACAAAAGAACCACATACATCCTAATAAGCTTACCAGAGATCACTCCCCAGCTACAGCAGGGGCTCTGGTAGGAGTCAGTCCTTCAAACCCCACAAAAAGTGTTTTTTTTCCCTGTGATTACAAGTTCATAACAGCTTTAGTTCAGAACTAGCCCACCCTCCCCCAAAATAAGTTACCGTATATACTCGTTCATAAGCCAAACATTTTTGGTAAAAACGTGACACATCAAAGAGTGGGGATCGGCTTATAAACAGGTCTACACCAAAATTTGATGATTTTAAACTCTATGGAATCATTGAATTGAATATTTAATACATTTTTGTTTTGTTTACCTGGAGCGTGTGCAGGCATGGAGCCCCTCAGCTCCCTGTGGCTGTGGTCCACCGTTCCCAGCTAACGGGAGCTGCGGGAAGTGGCACCACTTCCCGCAGCTCCCATTGGCTGGGAACGGCAAACAGTGGCCACTGGGAGCTGAGGGGCTCCGTGTCTGTGAACGCTTCAGGTAAACAAAACATCCCAACCCGCCAGCGGCTTACCCTGGCTGGCCGGGAGCCAAAGTTTTCCAACCCCTGAAATATAGGGTTGGCTTATGAAAGGGTCATACAGTTTTTGCTATTTTTACCTATCCATTTTGGGGGGTTGGCTTATAAATGAACGGGCTAATGAATGAGTATATATGGTCATTTTTCCTTTATACAGCTTGGGCCTTTGATTTTGAGTCTCCAGTAACAGGTAATCAGCAGACAACGGCTCACTCCTCAGGACACAGCTTCAAAAGGCTGGGTTTTTGCATTACTGGAAGTGGGGAATTTACATTCATCTTGAGATTTCTCCAATCAAACCTCTTGACACTTGTTCCAGACAACAATGGACTTCTGGGACTAACATGGTTCACTACAGTCCTCTGAATTTCTTAACACTTCCAAGGGTTCATCTCACATTTCTCCCCTAGAGAGATTACATAGAATCCCGGCCCACAATAACCTTTGCATGTAATACAATGGACTCCAAAGATACTTAAACTTAATTCAACAAGGGTTTTTGAGGATATAGCAGGAAATTGCCATATCTGTCACAATTGATATTGGCTGTTAGGAAACTAGGAGTAACAAAGTTACTATTTGCCTCTTAAAGGAAAATATGGCAACACATTCCCAACACAGAGTGCTAAACACTGACAAGGAAATGCAGCTGGTTGAGAAGATCAGATGCTGATCATGTGAACTATAGTAGGAGGTACTGAGTGTGGCCTGGGAGAACAGTATGCAACAGAAACTAGATGAGACAGCATTTAGGCAGTTTCTTAGCATATTTTGTCTTTGGAAAAAGCATATACCAAGAGGTAGGAGGAAAAAGCCTTTGCAAGCAAACTCTGGGATAAATATCCAAGGGCTCAGGTTCCGTCTCCCTACCCAGTTTTCAATAGAGCATTCCAACTGACTTCCGGATTGCTACAACCTATTTAGAAATTGCTAGACATGGGCATTTCAACCAGAAACACCAATAATATACTAGATGCTCGGTGAAGTACTAAAGTAGCATGCAATATATCAGAAGTAGAATTTCCACATAAGCTTTTAAAGCAAAATTCAACCAACATTGCCAATTTTTTGTTTTGGATAGAAACAAAGGGAAACAATGGAAACATTTTAATTAACACTATAAATCTCTGGTTTACACCTAAAACAGAATATTTTTTTCAGCTTGTCTTGCCTTTTATATTTAGCAGGCATCTACTCAGATGTTCATGTATTTGAACGGTTTTGTATTTGTTGTATGAACCATAAGCAACTGAGCCTTCAGCATAAAGTAAGTAATTCAGTCACAAAGCTTTGGTGACCAGAAAGTGTTGTGATTGAACAATTGTGCAAGATTAGTATAACAGCCAGGTATTTTGTTTTAAGTACTCTAGGTTACTGAACTCTTTGAAGCACACATTCAGCTCTGTTTAGGGACTGAGGATATGCTGATATTGCTCCATAAGAACCATCATATTCAAGTGGTTTATTTACAAGTACACATTTTAAGCTAAGAATTTCAACCGTGAAGCTTCTTTCTCTAGAGACAGATACACTAATGAAAATTTGCCCAGTGATGCAGCAGCTCTCTCCATCTACTGAGGAACCTTAGTAATCTTTCTAGTTTGTCGCTTGGATATTTTATGATTCAGGAAAGCTATAGGTCTTGAAGTATAGTCGAAGTTAGTGAATTCTACTGCAGTGTCATTACTGTGATTATTAAGGGCATACGAGAAAGTTAATCCTTTTTAGGTACTATGGAAAAAAATAAGCTAATCCTGCTCAGTAACAGTTAGTATACTTAGTTGACACTTTCAATATAACACAAGTAAAGAGACAAACATTAACATTCTTCAACTGAATATAGCAAATACGTCTGTAGGTAATCCATGTTATTTGCCAATTGTTCATTCCATTTGATTGTGATGCTTCATAATTATTTGACATTCCCATTAATACAATATTGAATAAAAAATCCTGTTTTAGGTTGTTTCAAACTTGCTCTAAATCAAAAACAGTGTTCTAGAGTGGAGACGGTCCTTGGAGTCTAAGCTCAGGCAACATCGTTACTGACTTTCAGTTTGGCTGTGGCCTGGGATTAGCATTAGGTCATTTGCAAATGAAAAAAAATAGGCTTGTGCCCCCCCCCCCCCCCCCCCTTCAGAATATAGAAAGGAGACTTGAAACTTTTAAAACAAGCCTTTTTAAAAAATACGCATTAGAAATTCATATCCTGTCTACCCTATTTTCCCCAAAGACACTATGGATGGCCGGAGATTTAGGAGGTATTTTTTGTATCTTGTAGGGTATTTTTAAATTAGAGGATTTGCATGAAAAGTGGATCTTTGTTTCTGCTCTTGTGGCTCACTCCCCAGCAAAAAAGGGGAGATCGTGCTCTCCATAGCAATTAACTGTAAGGTCAAAAGAGTATTAAGTCTTCAAATGGAGAATAAGCATCAGTAGCAAGACAATCCATAAGGAAGGAAGACCCTATTTTCAGCCAAGGTCAGCATAGGGATGCTGACCCATCCCCTCCACATCAGAAGACTGGAAGAGAGGGGAGACTATTTAGGTCCACAATGGTGCAAGAAAAGCCCTCTCTCACCTGGACTAGGCAGAACAGCAGGAATTAAAGCACTTTGTTCTCTCATGATGCCATGTACACATACAAAATGGGAAAGGAATGCCTAAGAAGGAGTACTGCAGAAAGGGATCTGGGGGTCATAGTGGACCACAAGCTAAATATGAGCCAACAGTGTAACACTGTTGCAAAAAAGCGAACATCATTCTGGGATGTATTAGCAGGAGTGTTGTAAGCAAGACATGAGAAGTGATTCTTCCGCTCTACTCCGCGCTGATTAGGCCTCAGTATTGTGTCCAGTTCTGGGTGCCACATTTGAGGAAAGATGTGGACAAATTGGAGAAAGTCCAGAGAAGAGCAACAAAAATGATTAACTGCCTAGAAAACATTACTAGAAAAAAAACTGGATTTGTTTCGTCTGGACAAGAGAAGACTGAGAGGGGACATGATAACAGTTTTCAAGTACATAAAAGGTTGTTACAAGGAGGAGGGAGAAGAATTGTTTTTCACCTCTGAGGACAGGACAAGATGCAATGGGCATAAATTGCAGAAAGGGAGGTTTAGGATGGACATTAGGAAAAACTTCCTAACTGTCAGGGTGGTTAAGCACTGGAATAAATTGCCTAGGGAGGTTGTGGAATCTCCATCATTGGAGATTTTTAAGAGCAGGTTAGACAAACACCTGTCAGGAATGGTCTAGATAATACTTAGTCCTGCCTTGAGTGCAGGTGACTGGACTAGATGACCTCTCGAGGTCCCTTCCAGTCCTATGATTCTATGAAGTAGCAGATTGGTGAGAACAGCAAAAGGGGGGAAAGAGACCCCCTCCCGAGCAGCAGAAGCAGAAAAGGAGAGAGTTTCAGCTCATTGGTGTGGGGCTGTAACAAACAGGAAGGGGGGGGGTGTCCCCCCCCACCTTCCTGCTGGTCATAGCAGGCATGTTAGAGCCGATGGAGTAGGGAGTTCCAAACCCAGCTCATGGGGGACCAAGCGGAGCTTGAGGGGCCACGGGAAACCAGGGGGTAGGATCCTTGCTGCATGGGCAAGGGGTTGGACACAGGACCACAGCTGGCAGATCCCAGGGTGTTCTGCATCTACCAAATGGATACCCCTTTACTGGGAAGTAACAGATCTGAAGGGAAGCAAACACACCCTGTGGTGAACTAGCTGGGTATGGGGGAAGGGATGCCAACAGAGAATTGATTCAAGTTGTCTGGGCAGTTGCTTCCGAAGTTGTTTCTGCAGTACTACAAGGCTTACAAGGTGTAATGGGTTGCTCAGAGCTAGGACACTTTCACAGATTCATAGATTCTAGGACTGGAAGGGACCTCGAGAGGTCATCGAGTCCAGTCCCCTGCCCTCATGGCAGGACCAAATACTGTCTAGACCATCCCTGATAGACATTTATCTAACCTACTCTTAAATATCTCCAGAGATGGAGATTCCACAACCTCCCTAGGCAACTTGAACAAACGGACTGCAAGAGAGGAGAGCGACATGACTGGCCGTGGTGACTTTTATCAGCACCAAATACAAGTTGCAGGGTCAGGGTGTTAAAGTGAGTCCCTTCCATCCAATGATGCAATAGGTGTCTGTAGGGGGGAACCTCAGTGAGGTTCAAGGAACTTGCTCCCACCTAGGTCCCCGGAGAGGAAAAGTGGGCGAGATGGGAGGGTGGTCTCTTACCCCCTCCCTCCAAGAGGGCAGGAGACACTGAACCTAGTGGAGTAGCAGAACAAGCAAACAGGCTATGTGGGGATCTGGTCTCCTAAGAGCTGTGTTGGAGATGTCTGGAGTACACACACCTTCTACAGAAGTTATGGCATTACACAGCCTTCAGTTGTTGCAGCAGCTGGGAGCTTCCATGGGTGAGGGAGGTCTGGAAGTGGTTTTAATGGAAACCCAAGCTCCAGGCTTGGGAGACAGGTGATCATCACATGAGGCAGACTGCTCACCAGGGGGCAGAAGCCCTTAAAGGGGAGGGGGGGGCTGATTTATGAGAACCCTACAACTCACCCACTGATTGGGAACGTGAATTCCCAGGACAGAATTGCTTTCCCAGGGGCAACTGGTGAGGAACAGGGCACTGAGGATGCCAGTCATGAGTATGGTTATGCAGGGGTGGCTGACCTAATGGGAGTTCACTTTCTCAGCACAACTAAAGATAAAATGTTGAGAGGTGACTTTGTAGACATCTCACTGTTGCACAGGGAGGTGCTGACAGAGAGTAAGTTGGGGCAAAGCAAGTAGGGCAATGAAATGCCCAAGCAGCCACAGGTGACTAGAACATGGGAAAACTGTGAAGCTGCCTTCCTGATCTATGTGGGCTTTATTGCAGAGGCTTACCTAGGGCTGGTCTATACTTAGCCGCTAGTTCGGCGGCTGGGGATCGAACTTCCGGGTTCGATTTATCGCGTCTGGTCTGGACGCGATAAATCGAACCAGGAAGTGATCCCCGTCGACTGCGGTACTCCATCTCAACGAGAGGAGTACCGCGGAGTCGACGGGGGAGCCTGCCTGCCCCGTGTGGACCGCGTCTGAACCGCGGTAAGTTCGAAGTAAGGTATGTCGACTTCAGCTATGTTATTCACGTAGCTGAAGTTGCGTACCTTACTTCGACTTGGGGGGTTAGTGTAGACCAGGCCTTAGATAGCACTGTTCAAATATATGGATATAATCAGGTGCACATATCGTACATTATGGGGCATGGCTTGGTTTATCTATGAGGAACATTTTAGATTGTGGGCAGCAACACAAACCAGTGGGACATACCACATCATGAGGTTAGAGTAGATGACACCACAGGCTGGTTTCCATACTGACAGTTCATTCTGCAGTAAGCCCATCAGAGGCCTGAGGCTCATAATGACATTTGCTGGGCATTTAATGAAAGTAGTTTTCGTAGCATCTGAAAATTTAGGCATGCTTGCAAAATGTGCTTTAGAGCCACAAAGCCTGCAATTACCACAGCAACTGTGGAAGGCTGCAGTAGCGAAACAGAATGGATAGGTAAGTCAGGTGCTGCCCACAGATCCCTGGGGGCCAGAGCAAGGTATGGGGGCGAAGGCACAGGAAGGGTGGGGGTGAGCTAAAAATGAGGGGCTGGACAAAAAGTGTCATCTCCAATTAAGCTGGAGGAGTTAAGTGTCCCTTTGGGATTATGCTAACAAGATAGATGGGGCATATTTGTGGGATGGGTTTACTGAGGGGTTTAGGATCCCCTTTACAGGGGAAATAAGTCATTATGTCCAAAAATTTGAAGTCCTTAGTGATAATGGGTCATATTGTAAAGAAAAAGATTACATAATAATTAAAAAATAGGGTAACAGGGCCATGCAATCATCTACTGATACAGAACATGTGGATTTCTCCCCTGAACTTGGTCCCTAAGGAAGTTCCAAGTGAATATCATTTAATTTACCACCTGCGATACTCATGGAGTAGCTCTGTTAACAATGGAATAGACCCAGACTTGTGGTCTGTGCACATGGTTAGGTCTTATGGCCCCAGGTCACTGATGGCCAAGTGTGATATCAAGTCTGCTTGTCGACTGCTACCAGTGCATCCTTCCAACTTTGAAACAGAAACCCAAAATGTTAAAGGATAATATTATTTTGATAAAGTTATGTCCATGGGATGGGCAATATCCTGTTTGGCATTTGAGAAATTTAGTACAATGCTACACAGGGCTGTGATGCTGGCAGGTAGTGCATAACTTAGGTGACTTTATACATGGGCAGGGTAAATTTGGATGAGTGTATTAGCCTGATGAACAACTTTCAGGCACTAGCTAAAAAACTGGGGGTACCCCAGCAGAGAAAAAAAAACAGAGGGGCCTTCCACAACGCTGACCTATGTAGGTATAACACGGTGGGTATATAAACTCCCTTAGGATAAGCTTCTGGAGCTATTGGGCTTGATCAGGAGAGGTAGGGAGCCATAAAAGTTACACTCCGCGAGCTACAATCTGTTAATTGGGCATCTTAACTTTGCCTGCCAAGTGGCAGTCCTGGGTCTGGATGCTGCAAGCAAGGCACAGAATGCCTCTGCAAGCAGAGACAGACCTCACCATTTTCTAAGCATTACTAGAGAGATAAAGGAGGATTTGGGGGGTTGGGAACAGTTTCCAAGCCATTTTAATGCAGTGTCATTGTAGAGGGAGGAATGGATACTTGCAGATGGTTTAAAGATACCCCAAAACCTGTACCTCCCAAGTCACCTGAGTGTGTTTTACCAAGACAGGTCATGCACCCCAAAATGACTCTTCATATGAATACAAAAAGGGATACCACAGAATAAAACATTTTCTCATTTGGTTGCAGTGGTCATTTGGGGAACAGAATTTGCTAATAAAAGCGTCTATTTCTGGTGTGACAACATGGTGGTGATATATGTTGTCAGTTACTGGTCCTCCAGATCACAGAGTTATGAGGTATGTAAAGGCATTTGTACTACATTTAAGTTTTAATATCTGTTTCTCTTCCAGACACGTGCCCAGGGTTGATAATATATCAGATGCATTGTCTCATTTTCAGATGGACAGATTCTGGTAGCCAGCATCAGAAGCCAGCAAGGAACCCAAATAGATGCTGCTAGCACTACGGAACCTTGGTGTATGACAACTGTCATTGTAGTGCAGAGATAGGTGGCTCTGTGAACATTGCAGAGCTACAAAAGAAGTCTTAATGATTTTGTTCAATTTCAGGAGCAAGAGGGCATGTTACCCATATAGCCCATAATGGACGAACGAGTGCTGCAGTACATGGTGTTATTAGCAACCTGGCAACTGGCATCATCAACCATCTCCACTCACCTACCGGTCCTTACGTTGGTCAATAGGCTGAATGGTTACTCAGATTCTTGTAATGCGTTTTTAGTTTTGAGACCATCCTGCTAGAAACTTCCAGGCACCAGCCCTAAGGAAGATACATGCCATCCCATCACTGTTACTGTGCTTAAGGATCTGGTGTGGAACGTAAAGCCCACACATCATTGTGGACAAGAGGTAGGCTTATTCAGGGTGGCATTTCTGTTAGCACATTTTGGAACTTTTAGGATCAATGAACTAGTACCTGGGTTCTATAGGGACTCTCCTGGAAGGGCTATGGAATTGAGGGATATACACTGCGAGGGACGATTGGTCATATTAACTTTGAGGGAGTCAAAGATAGTTTCAGTAGGTCAAAGATAGATCAAGGAGGTGGGGTGAATCCATTACTCTACAGAAGGGGGATGAGCCTGGGATCTGCCCTGTGGAGACTGATGGCATATTTGGCATTAAGGCCAGGGAGGGATGTGCCCCCTCATGATTCATGGTGACGGGAGTCCCCTCACAACGTACCAGTTTGTTACAGTTTTAAGGTGGGGTCTGATGAAGTTGGGGCTTCCAGCACGAGTTTGGTTCACTCATTCAGGATTGGGGCAGCAACAGCAGCAGCCTAGCTGGGTCTGAGAGCTAGTGCAACTCAGGCAATTAGGTGTTGACACTCTGAAGCATACAGAATGTACGTGAGACCCCCCAGGTGGGGAATCAGTGTTAATTTTCCTTTGTGTTTGTATTCCAGATGTTGGCAAATGAGCCACACAGACATTGGTGTGGATCTGAGGGCACAATATTGTTTACTGGGCGCATAGACAGACTCCCAAGTTGCCTGGAGGTTGCAGCTAGGCCTCAGTGGTGAAGCAGCCCTAAGCTGGCATGGGAGGAGGGGCATAAGAACATAAGAATAGCCATACTGGGTCAGACCAATGGTCCATCTAGCCCAGTATCCTGTCTTCCGACAGTGGCCAACACCAGGTGCTTTAGATGGACCAGCTGTTATGGACCATGCATGTTATGGGACCAGCTGTTGTCCCTTCTGTACACTGTGGTGGCCCGTGAGCAGGCACCAGATATGATTTTTCCCCAAAGTGAACCACAATGATTTGGGAATGTGTAAAGGGGTGGACTTAATGATCAGAGCAAAGAGGGACTTGGGGCAGATCCCGGAACTTTTCCAGGAGTAAAAATTATTTGGTCAGACATGTTGCAATACAGGATGTGGCAGGAAACTGTTAAGCCCCCTTGGGTTGACAAGGCTAGGAGCTATGTGAATAGGGAGGGGGCCAAATTCACAGATGGCATGGGGGATTGGTAATTGCTCATCCAGACACAATATAAGAGGCACCAGAATTATTCAGGGAGACTAGGGTCCACTTGTCAGCCTTAGGGTATAAGTAATTGATTATGGAATTACCTGCACTGTACACTTTTATCTGTCAGGTACTACCTGACATTTAGGAATAAAGTCGTAGTCTAGTCAAACCCCATCCAGTTTCATTATAGCCAAACAATGGCAAAGTCTCTGGGAGAAATGTTGAAATGTAACATTTTGGGGAAAATGGCAAACATCACAGCTGCAGAATTGCTGAGTTAATGGAGCATCACTCAAATGAGTGGGGCAGTTCACACCTCTTTGAGCTACTGTTTCAGGCTGTCTGGAACTCCAGAAGGAACACACTGCACTGGTTTATCTTTTTTGTTTTCCAGATTCTCTGTAACCCTTACAATTCCAGAAGCCCTTTTTAAAAGAGAGAGAGAGCTGAGATTCTGGAGTACAATTCTGTAGGAGAGGGTGAATTCTGTGGCAAATTCTATGATTACAGAATACACCAAACCCTGGATATATTAACACACATTTATGGTTCCAGTTTAGAGTTTAAAAATTGGTCCCTCTGGATAATTCATGTTCAACATTTTAAATTAAAACAGAATTTAAGGTAGTGTATTAAAAGCTGTGTAAGCAGCCTAAAATAAAACATGCACTGATTTGTTTAGGTTGGAACTAGAATGGAATATAGTAACGAGTAGGTCATACATATACTTCTCTCTGGTGGCAAAAGCAGTTTCTGCAGAATTTAAAGACTGGCAAATGCTTTATAAAAATCTATTGCCTTTTATTCTCCTTTATGACAAAAGGATCCATAAGAGTTTTTCCCAAAAAAGTTTTCTGGTTTTTACTTCAATACCAACATAAAATCTTTTCTTCCCTAGTTCACTGAAGGACCTCCTGAATATTTGAAAATATTCTCATACCTCAACTGAGCAGGAATTGTACTTCTAGACTTCTGATTTTCCTGAATGCCACCAAATTCACCTGAGGTCTGCCGTGCTTTTCATATAGCTGTTGAACACTTAATTCAGTTCCCAACCCCCCTGCATACAGCTGTGTTCTGCAGAACTAATATGGGTATTTTTTCTAGTACATTTATATTTAAATAACTAAAAAGACAAACAAAGGCTCTAAGTGCCCAAGCACACCATTACCACCAAAATTAAATCTAAGCGATGTTAAAATGATCATTCAACAGTGCACCAATTGACCAACCAGACATCTAACAAGACTTCTTTCCACCTCTTTATTGTTATAGGAAGCATACGTTTAGCCTTCTCCATAAGTTCCTATCAAAGATGACCTTCCAGACATGCTGAAAAGACATCAAATTTGGACTATTTCAGACCAAGGTGGGGAGCTGCAGACTCTTGGAGCCCTCACTATCTGTCAGCCACTGACAGACTGGAAAGATTTCTTTCTGCCCATGACATCAAGAGGTCTAGGGACTTAGAAACCATTAACCTTCTTGTGCCTCCCTGGCAGTTAATCTATATCATCATCTATCAATCATGGCACTACTCCAACTGAAACTCTTCTAGACAACTGTTACTTGTTCTGAAAATTCAATACAAAGAACCTCACTGCGTTGGTCTCTGGCCTGTTTATGAATCACTTTCATTCATTCTCTGTTCATTAGCCCTGGACTATTGCTTTCCCTAAATGAGCATCCTAACCCTGTAGGTTGGCATCTGTGTTCAACACCTTCCACTCCAGAAGTGGTCAACCGATAGTTGCTATCCACAAAGGAATGACTGTTTCAGATAATGCCACACCTTCTTAGATATCTTCAGATATAAAATCATCTGTGGTATCCCAACTTCCTTCTACTGCACCAGAAAGATTTCAAATGGACTATTGGGGAAGTAGGCTAAGGGCACTACAACTTGACTTTCCACCACTGATCCTAGTGCCTGCAGCAACTCCACACTGTTCTTCTGATGAAGAATCAAAGCTTTGTCATTTTATCTTGTAGAGGCTGCTTATTAGGGCTTTTAATCTTGCTCCATGACCTACCAGCTCCTGCTAGACACTGACAGAACTCTTCTGGTTTATTACCTACTCACTGCTTATTGGGAAACTGCAAACCTCTGACACTGCCGGCCTGGCTGTTGTTTACAAATTCGCTCCAACCAGTCAGTCATCCAGGTAAGGGTGGACACCTGCCTTTTCTTTCAGTGCTGCAGCCAACACTATCATAATCTTGGTAGTTGTACTTGTGGATGTAGCCAGTCCAAAAGGTAGGGCTTGTTGCTGAAAGTGCTGCCCCAGGATGGCAAACCGTAGGGATGAAGCATGGAAGTATACAAGATTCAGAGAACATGGAATGTACTCAAGTGTACTGATTGAATAATGGACTTTAAGGATTCCATGCTGAAAGCTGAGACTGAAGATGACAACCTTTTTTAAATTCAGAACTGGTTGCAGACCTAGCATCATTTCTGGAACAGCAAAGTATGAAATAAATCCCTGCACTTCTCTAACCTCCTGGGACTGGATTAATGGCCACTCTGTTCTCAAGATATGGTTTTTGTATCTGAGCTCTTTGCCACTTGCTTATGTTAGACCAACAAATGAATGAATTGCTGAAAGGGTTTACACTGAACCTATGTAAAAATATGATTTTATGATACCTTTGTCATTCCATCCCATAAGCTCTTCTGCCAGGGACCAGGTCTTCCTATGTGTTTATATAGTGTCCAATACAATGGGGCACCAATCCTAATTGGGCGCTACCAAAATATAAAAACAAAACAAAAAAGACTCACTAGGGATTGAAAATTTCCCCCAAAAGCTCTTTGTCAGGGTTTAAATTTAGCCTGTGTATAAGAAGTATCTGTCATACCACAAACAAAGCCATATCCACAGTTTACATTGGTATGCCTTCACTTCCCACCCCAAATAAGTAATTTCTGATCCCCTTAAGGGAAGGGAGGGGACATCAATGTTAGACACCCAAACCTGAATTAAATTTCAAGACTGAATTAATTTTGAGTAACAATGAATTTGGTGCTTGTGACGTGAAACGTGCTGGTTTGACAGGCCTGGAGACCAAAGTCCACTATTCACCGCAAGTTTGTTTTGCAAAGTAAAGTAATTTTAAAATAGAAACTAGGAGGCTGAAATAACCATATATACCAGGGCAACATTTCACTTTAAAGGCCGATTAATAGAGTCCTGACAGCGAACCTTTATGCAGAGAATAATTTCCATCTAATTTAACTGTTCAACAGAATGTGACTAGTAAAACTGGGAAGGTACATTAACAAGGATAATTAACATTTTTCTTTGTTCTGTTGTAGAATCAAAACTTACATGGCAATATGTCCTTATATCTGTTCTTTTTAACATTTTCTTCTTTTTCTCCAGTGACTGTTGGATAGATTTTTTCAGTTCTATATTTGGTTGATAATCTTCTTAACCTCTGAAATAAAGATGTTAAAGTTTAAGCAACGTTAACGTCTCAACATAATGAAAGCTTTGAGCAAATGAAGCACATCACTATTGTACTTGCAGCACATTGTACTTCAAAAACAAATCTATTCATAATTAAGGCTGTGAGTGTGTCACGAAGGTCATGGAAGTCATGGATTCTGTAACTTTCTGGGACCTCCAGAACTTCTGCAATGGCCGGTGAGGCTGGCCCAGGGGCCGCCTGAGGAGCTCGGGCAGCCCTGGGCCAGCCGCACCAGCTGCGGCTGGGACAGTCTCAGGCCATGACCCCTTCTCCTCCCCCTCCCCCAGCAGCAGCAGGAGTTCAAGTGTGGGAGGGGGATCAGGGCTGGGGGTTGGGGCGCAGGAGGGGGTGAGGACTCTAGGCAGCGCTTACCTTGGGAGGCTCCCTGGAAGCGGTGACATGTCCCTCCCTCTCAGCTAGCTCCGCGCGCTGCCTCCGCCTGTGGAGCTGGCACTTGGGGCGGGAGCAGCGCGTGGAGCTAGGAGCTGAGAGAGGGACATGTCGCCACTTCCGGGGAGCCTGCCAGGCCCACCAACCCCTCTATCCCATCCAGCACCAGCAGGAGTCCCGGACCACACGTTGCCCACCCCCCCGCGAGCACCCGTGGCAAGATTTAGTCAGGGTTATATAGTACAAGTCATGGACAGGTCATGGGCTGTGAATTTTTGTTTACTGCCCATGACCTGTCCATGACTAACTAAAATTACCCGTGACTAAAACGTAGCCTTATTCATAACTCGCCCTTCCTCTTTCAATCTCTCCTGAGTAACAACTGTACTCAAACAATTAAAGTATCTGGAACATTAAATGCTGCAAACATAAAGTTCTACTTTACACCCCTTAAAAATGAGATGTTACGGCCAGGAAGAAAAGGCAATGGACTACAGTTTCTCTTAAGATGTAAAAACTCCATACCAATATTGCTTAACAAGGGATTGATCAGAGATCAAGGTTTAAAAAGCACTTTAAGTAGAATAGAGGAAAGCTAACAAAAATAAATCAGTTAAGATTTCCAGGTAAGAGCATGGTAGCAAATACAACTAAGTCAGTGTTAACCCAGGGAAACAAAGAGATTACATAAATATATCCAGAGGAAAATCTAGTTGAGAGAAAGTTGAACCATTAATGCAAGGAGATTAACTGGCCCGAAATCAGATATTTAACTCCCCCCCCCCCTTAAAGGTAACCTGCAAAGGATAAGAGTTGAACATGTGCTGGGATTTTGCGCTTCTCTATGATGCGTAAAGATGACCTGAAGTATTAGAGGGTTTTCTGTGGGGCTTTTTTTGTGTTTTTTTTTTTTTTTTTTTAAAACCTTGGAAATTCAAGTCTACAGAAGATTATCAACTGCGAAACTAGTAGAATGACTTCACAAGTACCAAGCAAGTAGAACCTGACTAAAGGGGAAGCAATTTTTATTCAGACTGCTTAAAACTCAATAGTTTTTATTAATATCAGATTAAGAAATGACTAAAACACAAAGAGTTGGTTTAGATTCAATGCTCTGCCCCTTCAATTATAAGTCTGAGAAAGACTACAAATAGCATTTGAGAACTACAAGTCTTCCAGCAAAACCATGGAAAACCTGACTTGATATTCCTGCTATTTCAAAGACAAAAAATGGAGAAAATGTTTTGACAAACCTTTTGTTTCTTCTTTATACATCATGAAGTGGTAAAGTGAAGCAACAATCTATTAGCTGGTTTTGATCAAACACTCTAAGGCAAGACATACTTAGACTGAGGTCAAGGAGCCGCAAGTGGCTCTTTAAATGTGTCTCCTGCGACTCTTTGCAGCACATATTAAAACACCATGTGATTTAATTATTAATCAATCTAAGTTATTAACCAATCAGGATGCTACGTTATTAAACAACTGTAGAATACTTGGCCAGTTATTACTATGAGAAAATTACAAAGTTAATGGATGAAGAGAAAGCAAAAGATAACATAAATGGACTTTAATAGATAAGTTTTGTCCTCAACTCCAAGCAGGGTGAAGGAAAGGGAGACTTAAGTTTAAGTTAACTTTGTGTCCCATCTACATACAGTTTGCACTACTGGTAAGCACAAGTTTTCCTCATGTAGATGAACGTTCAGCAGACAGCTAGGTAGACATGAGTTTGCAATCATTTCAGAGTAAGTAATAATCCCTTCAGTATGGCTATAGTGAAGTTGCAACTAGAATACTGTGTTTGGTTCTGAACACTAGAAGTAGAAGGATCAACATATAAAAGGAAAGTTTAAAAGAGCAAGGTAGATACACACACAACTTGATTACTACTAATCAACTTATAATGGCTAGGTTAAGGGTTAGCTGGAGATAGTATATAGAGACTAAGCATAAAAACCACACAAAAGCAGAGTAGTTAAACATTAATATTTTCAAATTGTGGCCAACACTTGCATCTTTGTGATTTTTGGAGGGCAGGGACCATGCCTTTTTATATTTGTGCCTAAAACATTAAAAGATCTTCCAGAAAGAATAGTTAATATTAATTAATAAAAAGTGCCAAATAAAGGACAACATAAGTATGTAAATACACCTTTACCCCGATATAATGCTGTTCTCGGGAGCCAAAAAAAATCTTACCGCGTTATAGGTGAAACCGCGTTATATCGAACTTGCTTTGATCCGCCGGAGTGCGCAGCCCCACCCCCCGGAGCACTGCTTTACCGCGTTATATCCGAATTCGTGTTATATTGGGGTAGAGGTGTATTTAAATTATTTGAACACTTAAGCAAAAACTTACTTAGCATAAGAAAGTCATATACTTTAGGAATAATGTATTAGACTATGGAACAGTTTCCCAAATAAAGTAGGGGAATCTTCTTTGTTTTGCCTATATAAAGCTAGACAAGATAAAACCACTAGTATATGTACAACATGGAATAATCTTGGATTGGCAAAGTGGACTGCATGGTCTAGTACAGTGGTTTTCAATCTTTTTTCATCTGTGGACCCCTACAAATTTTTGAATGGAGGTGCAGACCCCTTTGGAAATCTTGGACAGTCTGTGGACACACAGGGATCTGCGGACCACAGGTTGAAAACCACTATACTAAAGTTTCATTTTCCAGAAACTGATACTGGGGGGGGGAGGAGAGAAAAATCAACCCCCCAAGGCAAAATTGTTGCATAACCAACTATAAAACTAGGGAGAAAATAAGCTCTCTATCAGTATAGCCCAATGACAGAAGCAGTAGACTGAACCCTATGAACCATTGGTCTTGCTTAACAATACCTCTGTTCCTAACAACCTCCATTCCTCAGTAAGTTTTCAATGTTTTTTTGGTGATAAGTCAAATGTGTTATGCATCTATTCTTAATACAATCTACAGAAAAACCACATATTTAAATTGCCAGCCGATGGAAAAGTACTAGTACTACACGCAGGTCAGTGCACACCCCCCTAGCAACTTGGATTCCCGGATATGATTTAATTAATTCAAAAGTGGAATTAATTTGTATATTAACACAGACAATGTACTAAGCACTGTCCACATGTATGAAGACTGTCCCTGCCCCAAAGAACTCTCAGTCTAAGACACGCAAGGGTAAGGATGGTACAAATAAAGAGTCAAAAATATATACTTATTACATTTCAAAAACAGTCCCAAATGCTATCCCACTTCTGAAGTGATCAAGTTAGCTAGTGATGAAGGGAGTCTGAGGAAGTATTTGAGGGAGGAAAGGATGTTGAAAAAAATGGTTACTCACCTTCTCGTAACTGTTGTTCTTCGAGATGTGTTGCTCATACCCATCCAATTAGGTGTGTGCACGCCTCGTGCACAGTCATCGGAAAGTTTTCCCCCAGTAGCACTCGTCGGGTCAGCTGTGGAGTCCCCTGAAGTGGAGCCTTCATGGCGCTCAATATATGACCCTGCCGACCCAGCACCTCCTCAGTTCCTTCTTGACAGAGGGGAAGGCGGGCGGGTTTGGAATGGATATGAACAGCACATCTCGAAGAACAACGGTTACAAGGAGGTGAGTAACTGTTTTTTCATCATCCTTTCCTCCCTGAAACTCACTTAATCACTAACTTGATCACTTCAGAAGTGGGACGAGTGATTGCTCCTATTGATTCCAATTAGGTGACACCCAAGCCTTACCTAGGCGGTGGGGTCGGAGTTATGGAATCGCTGATTGAAGCACCGCTCTGCCAAAAGCTGCATCATCTCTGGCATTCCGGATGATGGAGTAATGAGAGGAGAACGTATATACACCGAGGACCAAGTTGCTGCCCTGCAGATTTCTTGTATCAGGACTTGGGCCAGGAATGCCGCTGATGAGGCCTGAGCCCTCATGGAGTGCATCAAAAGATCCAGGGCTGGTATTTTGGCCAGCTTGTAGCACATGTGGATGTATGACGTGATCCAGGAAGATATTCTTTGAAATGAGACCGGGAGACCTTTCATCCAGTCTGCCACCACTATGAATAACTGGTTCGACTTCCTGAATGGCTTAGTGCACTCGATGTAAAAGGCTAGTGCTTGCGAACATACAGGGAGTGCAGCCTCCCTCACGGCTACTGGCATGAGGCTTAGGATAAAAAACAGGCAGTAAAGTGTCCTTACTAGTGTGGAAGTGTGACACAACCTTAGGAAGAAAGGCCAGGTGAGGTCTGAGTTGCACTTTATCCCTGTGGAAAACCGTATAAGGTGGGTCTGAGGTAAGGGCCTTTACTTCAGACACTCTCCTTGCTGATGTAATGGTGACCAGAAAGGCTACCTTCCACAACAGATAGAGAAGGGAGCAAGTTGCCAGCGGTTCAAAAAGGGGTCCCCATTAGCCTGGAGAGGACCAGGTTAAGGTCCCACGTGGGGACAGGCTGTCTGATCTGGGGATGTAGGCGTTCCAGACCCTTGAGGAACCGACCAACCATAGGGGTGGCAAAGACGGAGCATCCAGATGCTCCTGGGTGGAAGCAGCGAGGTGTACCATTATGGAGGACACTGCCAGGCCTTGCTGTTTCAGGTGCAGAAGGTACTCTAGGATGAGAGGTACAAGTGTCTGAAGAGGGGGTGTACCACGCTGGTCACATGAACACAAATCTTTTCCACTTTGCCAGATGTGTGGCTCTAGTGCAGGGCTTTCTGCTGCTGAGTAGGACCACCCTTATTTGTTCTGAGCACAGAAGTTCAACCATGAAGCTTCCAAGCCGTGAGGTGGAGGGACTGCAGGTCAGGGGATGAAGACTATCGTGGTCCTGAGTGATCAGGTCAGGGTGGAGAGGCAACGTGACTGAGGCGTCCACTGACAGTTCCAGGAGTGTGGTGTACCAATGTTGTTGAGGCCACGCTGGTGCTACCAGAATGATCTCTGCCCTATCCCTGCGGACCGTGAGTAGGACCTTGTGCACGAGAGGGAACAGGGGAAAGACAGAGCAGGCAGCCTCCCCAGGGTAGCAGGAATGCGTCATGATTGAGCCCAGGCTGTGTCTCTGGAAGGAGCAGAACACTGGACACTTTTTGTTGCTCTGAGTGGTGAACAGATTGACCTGGGGAAACTCCCACCTTTGGAACATGAGGTGTATGACATCTGTCTGGATGGACCACTTGTGATTGCAGAAGGACCTGCTGAGGTGGTCCGTCAGTGCGTTCTGAACTCCTGGTAGATAGGATGCCTCCAGGTGAAGGGAGTGGGCTATGCAGAACACCCACAGAGGGAGGGCTTCCTGACATAGGGGAGAGGACCGGGCTGCACCCTGCTTGTTGATGTAAAACATGGCAGTGGTGTTGTCAGTCAGAACTGCTACGCACTGACCTTGTAGTTGGGCCTGAAAGGTCTGGCATGCTAGTCGCACTGCCCTCAGCTCCTTGATGTTGATATGGAGGGAGAGCTTATCCTGCAACCAAAGACCCTGTGTTTGGAGGTCTCCCAACTGCACACCCCCACCCAGAGCTGATGCATCTGTTACTAGGGACAAGGAAGGCTGAGGGCTGTTGAAGGGGACTCCTTTGCACACTGTCCGAGGGTCGACCCACCAGTGAAGGGACTCGAGCACCTTCCCTGGCACAGACACCACTAAATTCAGGCTGTTGCATCCTGGGAGATCGGCCAAAGTGAGCCATGCCTGTAGAGGCCGAAGCCTCAGTCTGGCATACTGGGTCACGTAAGTGCATGCTGCCATGTGGCCGAGGAGACTCAGGCATTCCCTTGTTGTAGTGGTCGGGTATTGCCTGAGGCCTTGAATGATGTCCGTCATGGCTTGGAATCGGGACTCTGGCAAAAGTGCTCTTGCCTGAACCGAGTCTAACACCGCCCCGATTAATTCTATTCTTTGGGTTGGTGCCAAGGTTGACTTGGTCAAGTTGAGGAGACCCAGTCTCTTGAATGTTGATCTGACCAATCGGACTTGAGACTCTACCTGCCCTTGGTGTGGCCCCTGAGCAGCCAGTGGTCGAGGAAGGGGTATACCTGCACCTGCCTCCAAAGGAGGCAAACAGCCACGACCAACATGCACTTGGTGAACACTCGGGGGATTTTGAGAGGCCAAATGGAAGGACCATGAATTGATGGTCGACCACGAGGCGTAGGAATCGCCTGTGTGTAGGCCGAATAGCTATATGGAAGTATGCGTCTTTCATGTTGAGGGCGGCGTACCAGTCTCCTGGATCTACAGAGGGAATAATGGTGCCCAGAGAGACCATGTGGAACTTCAACTTTACCATGAACTTGTTGAGTCCTTGTAGATCTAGAATGGGTCTGAGATCCCCCTTGGCTTTGGGGTTTAGGAAATATCGGGAATAGAATCCCTTTCCCCTTAGCTCCTGAGGAACCTCCTCCACCACTCCCATGGCGAGGAGTGCCCGCACCTCCTGGATAAGGAGTTGCTCATGAGAAGGGTCCCTGAAGAGGGATGGGGAAGGGGAGTTGGAGGGAGGGTAGGAGCAGAATTGGAGAGAATATCCCACTTCTACTGTACGGAGAACCCAGTGGTCCGAAGTTGTTTGGGACCAAGCACGGTAGAAGTGGGGCAGACGATTCAAGAAAGACGGGGAAGGATCCGGAATTGAGGCTGGTGCGCCGTCCTCAGGCGCACCTTCAAAAGGCCAGCTTTGAACTCAACGATGGTTTAGTCAGGCCCTGGTCCTGCCCAGGCGGAGGGTTTGAAGGCTTTCATCTGCTATTGCTGCTCCTTCGCCTATAAAAGTCCTACCTCAGTCGAGGAGGATAGGAGTGCTGCTGCTGAGGCCTGAAATGTTTACGTTGGGTTGCCGGGGTGTACATACCCAAGGATTTCATGGTAGTCCTGGAGTCCTTTAGGCTATGCAGCATAGAGTCAGTCTGCTCTGCAAACAGAACTGCCCCATCAAAAGGCAGGTCCTGCATGGTCTGTTGAACCTTGGGCAGGAGTCCCAAGGCCTGCAGCCATGAACTACACCTCATGACAATACTGGAGGACAAAGTGTGTGCTGCTGAGTCTGCAGGGTACAGTGCCTGCTGGTTGGCAATCCTGAGTTGCACTCTCCCCGTAGAATACACTTTGCACCCAAATAAATCGAGGCACTTGGCATCCTTGGACTTAGGCTCTGGGGCTTGTTGTCCCCACCGCTCCTTTTAGTTTTCTGCAGCCACCAATAAGCCAGGCTGCGGGTGTGTGAAGAGGTATTTGTACCCCTTAGATGGGACGAAATACTTCCTCTCCACACCCTTCGTGGTGGAAGGGATGGAGGTCGGGGTTTGCCAAATGGTCTTAGCATTGGCCTGTATAGTCTTGATGAGGGGTAGAGCCATGCTCAATGTGCCTTCTGGGGCCAGGATGTCGACCATCTGGTCCTCCGACTCCACCACCTCCTCGGCCTGCAAGCCCATATTTCGCCCCAACCTGCAAAGGAGTTCCTGGTGGGCACGGCTGTTTATGGGAGGCGGTCCAGAGACTGAGGTGCCTGAAAGCACCTGGTCCGGGGAGACTAATGGGGGAACAGGGTCCTCCTGACCCTCTTGGTCTCCAGGGGCCTCCTGTCCTGCCTCTCAGTAGGGGCCAACCTCTCCTGGGTCAGGCTCAGGAACGGAGGTTGGTTCCAGGGGAGGTGGAGTGACCGGCACCTCCTCGGCACCTCTAGGGGTGGGGCGACTGGCTGATGCCTCCTGCACCCACAACTCAGAGGATGCCAAACAGGAACCCTTGGAGTGGGTGCCCTGGGCCTGGTGGTACGCCCACAGGGTCCAAAATGGCCATTGTGCTGGTCCCTGCCACTGTGCAGACCTTGGCCCTGCCCCCACCTCAGGCTTTCCACGGCCCAACCAGTGCCAGCCCTGCTCTGAGTATCTAGACCCTGTCTGCGCAAGGCTGGGGAGCAGCGCCTCGGTCAGGATCTGTGCAGGGACGCTGACCGGTGCCAGGATGACCGGTGCCAGGAGCGGCACTTGCTGCGCAACAGGGATCAGCGTGAGGATCGGCTGATTGCAAGTGGCATCGCTGAGGGACAGAGCATCGCCAGTTTGCCTTGAGACAGTGCCACACATTGCGGGCCCTTTCCCAGAGTCTTGGCTCAAAGGACTGGGGACCACAGTGCCGTCCTGCCAATGGGGTCCCTTGTGGCCTCAAAGGTATCTGGTGTGGACGGCAATTCCACCTCCTCGGTGACCTGGCGTGGGGAGTCCAATGGCACCGGACTAAATGGTTCCCCTTGTGGGGCCGAAGTTGACGGTGCCGGCTCCAAAGTGTCCGGCCCTGGGTGCTCCTCTCTGGGACGTGCCCCATTGGCCGGCTCCAAAGGGGTGGGTCTCCGAGTCGGAGATCCACTCCTCCCCTGCCTCCGGTCTCTCCCAGAGTTCTTCTGCAGTGCCGCTTCTACCACTGAAACTGGGGCGCTGTGCACCAATGAGCTCGGTGCTGGGTCCTGCAATCTACATCGGCACAGCAATTTAAGTGCTGCCTCCATAAGGAGCTGCTTGAGGCGAAAGGCTCGCTCCTTTTTTGTTCTGGGGCAAAACCCTTTACAAATCCTGCACTTGTCTGCTTGGTGTGCTTCCCCCAGACACTAAGCAACGTTGGCATGGGCTTGTTGCAGGACTTGCAGGGCTTGAACCCCTGGGACTTAGGCATATAAGTCCCCCAAGGAGAATGCAGTTGGTGTGGAGGGTAAAACCCCCAACCCAACAGCTAACTAACTAACTACTATAACTAAGAACTAACTAAAAACTAATCAACTACAAAATACCAACAGTCTGAATCAGAAGCTAGGGAAACATGGAGAGCTTGCAAAGCAAGACGCCACAGTTCCAATGACCATCACTGGTGGTAAGAAGGAACTGAAGAGGCACCGGGTCGGCAGAGTCATATATTGAGCGCCATGAAGACACCACTCCAGGGGGCTCCACAGCCAACCTGACGGGTGCTGCTAGGAGAAAAACTTTCCGACGACTGTGCACACAGCGTGCGCACACTTAATTGAAAACTATATGAGCAATCACTCGAAGAAGAAAGGCCATCAGTGTGTATGGGGCAGTATGGTACAGAGTGCAAAGACATGAGAAGTGAACTAATGGACTAGTCCCAAGATGGACTTCTGTGATGTGGATGAATACACACAAGAACCAACAACAGATAAACAAGGAGGGGCAGAGTTATGAAAGCCTTTGAAGGCAAGGAAAGACACTTGTATTTAATGCTTTGGAAAAGAAGGATCCAATGGTGGGATTCAAATATGGGGGTAACAGTCAGAAAAGCAGGGTTAGAAGAGGATCTTAGCTGCTGAGTTTTGAATGGACTATAAAGGGGAAGATTAAGGTGTCTGAGACCAAAGAGGAGGATGTTGCAGTAGTCAAGATGGGAGATAGAACCTGCACTAAAGATTTAGCTGTAGAGCCAGAAAGAAAACAAGGTCTTGGAAAAGCTTTGTCAAAACATAACAAAATTAGGATATAGCCTGAACGTGTGATGTAAGGGAGGTGGGAGTTGGAGGATTTCCAGATTACAGGGCAGAGGAAACAAACAGGGGAGGATGTGGGCAGTGAGAGGAAAGAGAATTCATTTTGGACCAAGTTTAAGTTGATGGCAAGACATCCAGGAAGAGCTATCAGAGGAATAGGCTTTATGCTAATTAAAACAACTGTTCAAAATACATGCTGCTGTGTATTGTGGGGACAAAAGTTAGTAAGACTGCCAAATTACTTCCCTGAAAATTTCAGAGATCAAACAGCAGAGATGTTAGAGCTCAAAAGTCTGTGCTTTCACAGACAGCATGCACCATGCACAGCACTCATGTGCACTCTACTGGCAGTGCTGGTGTTTACAAGCCCTTAATTTATATGCACTATACAACTCACATAATTTTTGACAAGTATATTTTTACAAGGCAATTGGAAATTCGCATGCAGTTCCTTAAAATTAAGACAAATCATTCTAAAGGGTCTGTAAAACTAAGTTCCATTCTAGTTAGAAATGCTGCATAGACTAATTTTGCTTATTCACTGTATCACAGAAGTGGTTTGCGGGATAGTGACAAACCCTTACCACATATGGCAGTGGGGGATGTTCTTTTGACTGGAACAATTGAGTGTTAGAAATACACTTCCTGCTTTCATAATGGCTGAAACTCAGCATTGTGAATTGTTGAAATTCTACTCAACTGCATCCTTCAAAGTTGCTTCAGAAAAACCTTGGGGTTTGTTTGGCCTTTTTTTTTTATTTTTATTAAAGTCTTAGGTTAACATATGAACTGCCACTACAGTAAGTCAACAATTCAGTCAGTTTGAGAGAGCAAAATCTGTCACTTTTGCAGCCATCTTATTTTATTTATTGGTTATCCAATTCACACTAAAAACCTGCAATAGAGGCACATTGCTCAATACCACACAAGATACATATTCATATAAACTTCTCTTTCACAGTGTATGTGAAGAAATATTTTAGCTTGTTTTCCTTATGCTGCCTATCTAGGCTTAAAGAACACCATTTAAAAAACTGAATATTTACTTAGAATCAACTGACCCATTTTGCCTCCTTCCTGACCCTCCATCATAAGTATAAGTATTCAGCAGATGCTTACATAAGAAATAGTGACATGTCACTAGGGCCTTGTCTACAATAGCAGTTTGCAGCAAGTATTCCCCTGTTGCTTAACCACCTGTGCAGTTCTAGGGGTGACCGAAATGCTGGGAGAGTTAATATAGACAGGGTTCAAGCATTTACCATTGTTTTGACTAGACTTGCTTTGAGCAGCATTTGATAACGTGGTGGTAAAATACCAGCTCTTAGTTGATGCTATGGATCCCACCATTTTGTGGTCACACATACACACACAGATGCATACTGGTGTAGTGCAACAAAAGGAGATTTTAAGAAGTTCAGTGTAGATACACAGTGCAAGACAATGTGACTTTTCTAACAACCATGCAGAAAAACCAATATGAAAATCAAAGTTTGCTTCCATCTATCAGGTTGTCTTCACCAAGAATCTAAAACTATGTGAGTGTCCTACTTTTGCAAAAAGTTATTTCTTTACAACCTACCCAAAGCATCAGAACAGACATACACACAGAGATACTTTTTTAGGTATCTCTCTTCCAGCATAAGCTTCACAAGACTGCTTTTCCCACCATAAGCTTTACTTTGTACTGCTATTTCAAATATGCAAAAAGGACCCAGTGTACTGTATTCAACTACCCCTTTGCCGCCAGTATTTAAAAAAAAAAAAAAAGAAAAGAAAAAACAAACAAACAAACAAACAAAAACTTACTCTGCCTTCAGGCAGCATGTTTACCACTTTTTCAAAGATGGAGGAAACAAACTTTAAGGCACAGTATAGGGTTACCATACGTCTGGATTTTCCCGGACATGTCCGGCTTTTTGGGCCTCAAATCCCCGTCCGGGAGGAAATCCCAAAAAGCCGGACATGTCCGGGAAAATAGGGAGGGAGGGGCTGGCGCTGCGGGGCCGGGGGCCCTCGGCCGGGGGTGCTGGGCCGGGTGCCCCTGGGCCCGAGCTGAGCCGGGTGGGAGACGCTGGGGCCAGAGCCTCTTGGCCTGGGCTGGCCGCCAGAGGTAGGCGCTCGGCCGGGGGGGCCGGACTGGGCCGCGCCTCCTCGCGCCCTCCCGCCCCAGCTTACCTGCTGCCTGCCTGCTTCAGGCTTCCCGCGAATCAAATCTTCGCGGGAAGCAGGGGAGGGGGAGGGGCAGGGGAGCAAAGCGTTCAGGGGAGGGGGCGGAGTTGGGGCGGGGCCAGGGCAGGGGGGCGGGGAATGGGCGGGGCCGGGAGCAGAGTTGGGGCGGGGCCAGGGCCCGTGGAGTGTCCTCTTTTTGGAGGTTTAAAATATGGTAACCCTAGCACAGTATCAACCAAAATCTAGTCAATTGAACTTTTTTTTTTTTTTTTTTTTAAGGTAGTTTCAGGCATCATATTTGCACCTAGATCCCCTATCAATTTTTATGGTTTCCAGAGTCATTTTCTTAAAAAGCACTTATCTTTTGCTGTGGGAAAATACTAGAAGTCTTGTCAAAATTTGTGGCATAGGTAAAGAGATATAGACAAAACTGTAGTTTTGAAATTGGCAGTGTCACATTAACACTATCTCCTGACAGTGCTTGAAAATGCCCCTACTTGGGGCAAACAGGAATCTTTCCCCAGCTAGGGCCATTAGCCTCTGAATAATTCAAGCTTTCATTTCAAAACAATGCTTCTAGCCTTCATGGCTAAAGGAAATGCAAAGCCCAATATAACCAATGCAGAGATGTCTGCCCAAATCAGCAAAAGAAACAGCTCCAATGTTACTGCTGCCCCTGGGTGGCAATGTGGTGACTTCTGTTGTTGGGAGTAGATTGGCTGGGGAAGAGTCTGTACACATGGTGACTGTCATTTCCCTACTGGAACTGAGGGGACCCCCTCCACACAAGTAGAGGGGTGTGTGTGTGTGTGTGTGTGTGTGTGTGTGTGTGTCGGGGCCTTCTGTCGCTCAGCAAAAGATTCAGGAGGGGGGGCTGTTGCTGTCATGTCACAACTCCAGCAGTGAGTCATTGTTAGGGTGGTGGTACCCATAATCCACACACCAAGGTCCCCTGCTAGAGTGACAGGTGGGTGTGAACACCACCCTTGGTCTTCAGATTAGTCAGGGCCTCCCTGCTCCTCAGCCTGTTGCTCCTTATTGTGAGGAGGCCAGAGTCCAGTCCAGGAGAGCAAAGCTTTAGCCTCCACCACCTCAGTAGACAGTATAGTGTGAGGACCAGCATAAATGATTTTAGGGGCTGTCCATCATTAATATATTGGAGGCAACGTCATTTCACTAGGGCAGCCCAATATTAGAGGATTTAATCTGTGCTATGGCTAATCAGCATAAACTGATTTGGTGTTTGGGGGAAGCAGGATTAATCAGGGACTCAGAATTCAACCAGCAGTAGACTATGGGTCTTTGCATCCAAACAGTGGTATCACACAACCAGCAGGTGTTCAGGCAAGGGTACAGGCAGGAAGTGGAACACCACTTTAATTCAGCTTGGCATGTAGGCCTAATTCTTGGACAAATTTTCCATGTCCTGCCCCCAAAACAGAAAATAAATGGGGCATATCTGATTGATAAGCACATTGCCTCTATAAACAGTAAAAAGCAACAAAGAGTCCTGTGGCACCTTATAGACTAACAGACGTATTGGAGCATAAGCTTTCGTGGGTGAATACCCACTTCGTCAAACAGTAAAAGTACTATGTAATCTCATTTCCAACATAGGTAGCGTAAGGCATGGCTAACTCAAAAACAAAGAAAATCCACCACATCTTGGTTATGGTCCTGAAGTTGCCTAGCACTATTCCTTTCTGAAAAGGTGTGCCACCTTTTACTATGAAGAATTACAATTACAGCACAGGCTATTTTTTTTTTTAAATAAAGTAGGAGCCTACGTTGTGGTGCTGTGGGAAAAGCATTGAGGGAAGCCAATTAAGAGGTAAACCTCTTCCTTCGTTGGGTCCCAAGTTCATTTTTCTAGGACAGTGGTTCTCAAACTTTTTTTCCCACAGACCACTTGAAAATTGCAGAGGGTCTCGGCGAACCACTTAATGTTCTTTCCAAATGATGTTTGTACCGTTAGCTAACTATTGTAAAGCACTTTGGATAAAAACACAATATAAAAAAAAATTGTTTTTTTGTTCTACAAATAAAAGCACACAACTCATATTTTAATATCAATAGCTTTACCTTTCTAATGCGATGGATATGGCCTCTCCCCCACTGCGGCAGCCCCCGAGCTGGGACTGGGAAGGAGGGAGTCTCTCCAGGTGCCGCCCAGGCATGCACCTTAGAAGGAACTATCCGCGGACCACCTGAATGGAGCTCGCAAACCACTGGTGATCCACGGACCACAGTTTGAGAACCTCTGTTCTAGGAGGAACAGGTAAAATACAAGTGCTTGCCAGGACAGCAGAGAAAGTATTAAATGAAAAACACACACTGGAGACAATTATTTCCCACTGCTCATAGCCTGATCCTTCTCTCCAAAAGAAACACAATGCACTAGGTAACAAGAGTTTAAGAGATCTGCATAGCTCTAACAGGACATGATTCAGTCATACCAAAAGGGCAGTTTTACATATGGTAGTGCTATCAAGAACTGGACTACTTAAGTCACCCTTCTTTATGTGTTCTGCAGCCCTTTTTCCTGTGACTATTTCTCTATGCTACTTGCATTTGGTCCTGTAAACAGAAGCATCATTTTTCCAACAGCAGCATCACTCAACTGACAAATGCAATGCCAGTGAAAACCTGTAAAAAAAGGCTAATGTAGATGAACATAGTCAGGATATGGTATTCCAGTAGAATCCCACTGACCAGCATTTTTGCCAAGAAGAGACACTAGCATATCTACAGCTAGCAACATTGCCATGATTTCTGAAGCACTGCTGAACATGGTTTGACCTCACTACAACTGTAGTTAAACCAAGTTCAGCACTGCTTCAAATTTACCCTTTGTAGACACCCAATACCGACAACGGATAATTATACCAGTGTAACAAGGCCACTGTGAGTTACAGAATTCTGTGAATTAGCAGACAAGTTTTAAGAATAAAGCAACATCACAAAAATCAGTTTGCTGAATTTGACAACTGTAGTTTAGTTTTAATCCTGAAAATGTGACATTATACAAGTAATGAAGCCTCAGCTATATATAAATGTATGCATGTATAATCTGATTTCAACTTAATGCCCACAGCTCATACTATTATTGCAACAAAGTCATTTTTATTGCATTGTAATAAATACAGACACTACGATATAAGTGGACTAGCACAGTAATTTCAGTTAAGTCATTTGAGAGTACTCTAGCACAGTTACACAGCGTACTAGGTAAGGATAACAGCATTTCCATTATATCAACTATTTTCAAATAGTTTACACTATGTTGCTCTGGATTAAAGGATGGCAAAGGTCTCAGGGCAACAGCAAAAAAAGCATTTTAAAATTAAAAGAAACCAAATTATAGGTTCCCTAAGAGACTAGCTGCTTTGAAGGAATTTTGCAATAGTTTATTTAAAATTTAGTTACAGAAATAAGCCTGAAAAGGTATGCTTTGTTGCTGTGCAAATTAAAGAGAGATCACATTTTCAGATCCCTACAATACATTAGCACCCAAAGCAAGGCAAGAATGAGGCAAGCTTCAACCTGCATCCTTGCTTGGACCATAAACTTAAATTTACTAGATATGCTCTTTCCCTCCCAAGGCACGATCCATTAGCAGCACCGAAAACTGCTTTTGCACATATGTTTGAAGACAATTTGCTGTCTAATGCTTTGTAAAATACCTAATATTTAGAGACTTAAAATGTAGTTACTTTCCTCTGAAGCTTGCATGGTAAAGGCACAGGTCCTATTAGTCACACCTTTACTAAAGTAGTGTGGTTATCAAAAGAGGGTAATCCTTTAACAAAACTGAAAAAGTCTTATCAAAGCCTTTTGCAACAGCCTCTAATTCTTGACATATTATATTTACTATTCTGAAAATGAATGCTCGTTATTTTAAAAGTAGCAGTTGCCTTATGGAACAGTATTAAAGTGCACTTGTTGATTCAGGCTTTATGTATCTCCATTTTTATCAAAGAGGAATTTTGTGTAAAAACAGGACCTTTGTTTTTATATATTTGTTTCAAGTACTAACAATTTAATTTATTCTCTTCATATACAACTTTATCAATACAAAATATGTTAAATAATTACTGATACATATTACTCACCTGAATCATCCAAACAATTGGATACTTTGGAAACATAAGGTATGTTATGACTTAATTTCCCATTATGTACTCTTAAATATACTTTGCCAATTTTCCTGAGTAATAATGAAAGATACAGCAGTATTATACTTAAAACGTTTTACTAAGTTTGCTATTAACTTATTTGCTTAGGCATTTAAAAAAGTCAAGGGGCTGAAATGCTCAAACAGGGACATATGGAGTCTCACTTCTAACTGGCTTCAAATTCACTGCAAATTCAGCTCCCGTTAGTAATTTAAGTTCTTTCCATGTGATGGCAGTTGGTAGCTCGTCTAAAGGGGTTGGTGACCTAGTCCAGTTCTCAGTGGACGAGCATTAACATCAAGTGCACACAACTGCATACTTTGTTAGCAGTCTTCAGCAGGGGTACAAAGGACTGAATGGCCATGAAAATTGATCAACCTTCACAGCCCTTTTCTGCTGGGTTGATGCATGCTAGCAAGACAGTATGGGAAAGGTGTATAGCCACTACAGAACAGGTATAGTTCAGACAGATAGATGCCCTCAGTCTCCAAGGCTATCAATCCAGCATCTTTCAATCATGTCACCTTTGGTGAGTACTTGCACATTTTATTACTGTGACCGCTGTCTTTCCCCTTCCCAATCTCCATCACTCTTTTGCTCTTCATTTCATCATGTATCAAGTTAAACAGTAAAGTTCTTTCGGAAAAAAATCTTGTGTAATTAATATGTACTCTCAGGCACCTATTACCATTTTGTTTAATGCAAGATAAATCCTTTGTCTGAAATTCTCCCTTATCAATAGAAATTTCAAATGCTCTTCCTGCTTTCTTATGCCCGGGAACAGGCTGTTTCACATGATTGTTTGCTTTTAACCCCATTTACACTGAAAAAATTTGTAACAAATGAAAAAGCTTTACAACAAATTGTTAGAATGCACTGAGCTTGCAACACACGTCCACTGCCTGGTCTCTAAACATCTTGTTAGTTTTACAAAGGTTAGGTGGTAGCAATGAACTGGTACAAGTTCTTTAGATCATATCCAGCGAAAAAGGCAGTTTCTCCCAAATGTTGATAGGAAGCTGCAAGTGTTCAACATACAGTTATACTCAAAATGTGCTGCCTCACATTTGGAAGTTACCAGAAAGCCCTTACCTCCAGCTACAGAGCCTGGCAGGAGAGGACAAGAGCTTCTGGAGCTCAAATACACTGTACATCTGTGGTTATGAAGTGGGCTGTTTATAGATGTTTGCCAAAAAATACTGCTGCATGAACATTTTAACTGTTGCAAGAACAAGACAACCAAGCAACTGTTTCCTTGTTTGGTGTATGACATTAGACCATCCAAAACCTTATGGTATTTAAACAGACCCAACTAGGTGTTGACACTAACACCTCTGAGGGTGTGTCTAAACCAGTGGTTTTCAACCTTTTTCATTTGTGGACCCCTAAAAAAATTTCAAGTGGAGGTGAAGACCCCTTTGGAAATGTTAGGCCATAGACCACAGGTTGAAAACCACTGGTCTAGATTAGGCAAAGTGGTCAAGATTAAGCTTAAACATTTTACCTAACCATGACATTTTCCTAGTGCAGATTCGGGTTAACACCTTGTGGCTGGTCACCGCCCTGCGTAGGCTTCCCCGAGGGTGAACAGTGAACAGCTAAATAGCATGCATCTATGCTAAGGAAAAAGTAGAGATTATGCTGTGATTAGATAACACACGTCTGCAAGCCTTAAACACTGCCTTGTCTAGTCTAGGCAAATCTGGAGTTAAGTAGCGTGCTAGGTGGTGATTTCATAGAAGGGAGGCAAGTATACACATTTGATGCTATTATTTGGCTGGAAAAATGTTTCTGCAAGTCTGTTAATTGGTCATCAATACATTGAGGAATGTACATTTTTAAAAGCTTAGGGGACAAAGTGCTTATACAGGAGGAGTTATATTTACTATGTACTTTTATCCCATACTTACTTTCTACGTAGCTGCTCAAAAAGTAGTTTATCTGTAGCACACCTAAGAAACGGTTACACCAATAAATAATGAGCAACAGCTACAATAAGCACTAGTTCAGTCAAAACTGTTTGATTACCACGTACAAGCAACATTCCACCTCAAATATTTTCAGAGGAAACTATCCACCTTATCCAAATGAATTTTATTCTATTCAGGATCTTATAGTACAATCATCCTACTAGCTGAACATCTAGTAAGAGCTACAGAGCGAAAATATTAGTCAGCAGAAAAGGAAAGACTAGAATTCATTTTATACTGTCTCCCGCTCTCCCTGGAGCATTTCCCCTAGGCCAAAGTGTGTGAATATCTATATCATTAGGGATTGGTAGATAATAGTGTCCTAACAGTGTGAATGACATTAATACATTTCACCATGGTCAAACAACATAGGTTCCTAAATTGTATATTACTTTTGAGCTCATCTTAAATTGCTTTGTGGACCATTCAAAAACCAAAATCAGGCAACATCATTGTGGCAATTACAGCAAGTGTTTACATGGAAAAAACCAACAACAAAAAATTACTTACCATTTCAAGCTAATATAACAAATTTTCATGTTCCTGAAAGTTAATCACAAGTGTTTCCTTTTTCTCTGTATTTCATCTCCCACTCCCACCTGTTGTTATCCACAGGTACTTTTTGACATCTGCTCCCTTTCTCCTCCAACTCCCCTTCCTTGCCTGTCACAGCCCACTTATGGGCACCCAAACCTAATAGTCAGAGCCAGAGTCCGCAGTTACGAGACAGGAGTCAGCTGGGTCAGGCTACTGGGATATCAGAAGTGGGAAACAAACTGGAGATCTGAACCATGAATCAGGTGGGGTCAGGATACCAGGTCAAAGACAAGAAACAAACTGGAGCGCCAGAACCACCAATCAGATGCCAGCAGCCAAGCCAAGTCAGGATGCCAAGAAATTTCAAGCAGCAGGAAGCACAAGGTACACAGTCCGGAGCAGGGTAGAGCCAGCTGTTTGGTCACCTTCCTGTTCCTGCTGCTAGCTTCAGTAGAGTCAATCAGCTGCTCTGGGGCTCTGCCAATCTGCTCTCACAACTAGAGCCTCACACTGAGGTTGGGCTTCACAGGTCCCAGGTAGGTTACTGTCAGCAAGCTGCCAGATGGAGGATTGGGGTGTTCCTACTCCTATGAACCCTGCGGACCTGGGTTCAAGACCCATGGGTCATGACACCCCCTACTGAAGACCTTTCCTTCGCATCCTTTTGGCTCTTTCTACACAAAACATTTTGGAAAGAAGTCTCCACATGGCACAGTTCCATCAGTTGTAGGAATGGTGGGAGTACTCCTAAACACCAGCACTCTTACAGCTACCTGAAAAGGTCTAACCTGGAGGATCTGCTTGGTCCTTGGGAACATTTGACCTGGCTAACAAAAAATATTGGTGCTTCCTACTTATTATGTATTGTCCATTTACCGGTCAGTGAAGGCCCAGGCCTACAAAACATCTTTCAATAAGGGTGACCTCAACTAAAAAAGCTAAGGTTTTGGAAAAACTCAAGTAGGATTTGTATAGATAGGGCTGGGAGTATATATTTCATCAGGAAGCGTTACAACTCATCTGCTTCTGTGTCCAAGCTTTTATTTCTGATTACAGCAGCCCCTAGAACTTACTCAAAGCAGTTATTCCCTTCACCTCCCACAATAATCTTTTGTATACAGTCCAGTTTTTGCCTCTGGATGCTCAGTAGTGACATGGTAATATGACTGACTGCATGTTAGATATAATTATGCTCATATTAGACACTAAAGGGATTTCATTAAAGAATGGCTCATTTGATTTCAAAGCGCATGTCAGAGGATACATATTTGTTATTCCAAAAGTGGGCTTGAATGCTGTATAAAATGCTTTACCAATTCTATATATTTCTATTTCAGAGCTCACAGATTTACTAACCACTCCTGAAATAGTGTAAACAACCAATACTAGCACTGCCCCATTCCCAGCTGATTTTATGAACATCCTGTGGTGTCTGAATAATGCTCAGTTACCCCTTACAAAATTCCAACAGTGTCACACTTTGACCTCTCCAGACTTCAGTGTGGCAAGAATACTTTTGATACAGTCAAATGAATTTCAGTAAAAGTACTTCTATGCAACACCACACACATGAGTTATATAGAAATCAGACTTATACAGTAGGGAATATAATCCGAAGGGGTAAGAGAAGGTCTCACATAGCAAATACAGCTTTTTATCTTAACTGGACAAAACATGCTTAAAATTATTTTTACCCCTTCCTTGAGACTCTGCCTGGAAGCCAAGGAATGTGCTTGTTATAAATGGCCCTTTATAACTGAGCTCAATAGCATTTTAGATCCAGAGAGAAGTAGCCTCATTAAAAAGAGAAACTTGTACCGAGACTTCAACTGTAATAACCCCAACTAATAATCAGCACAATATTTAGGGACTGGCAGAGGAAATTTTCATGTTGTAATTCTTCACATTTAGAATATTTGTCAATTCTTGGCCAACAACTGTATTCTTGTCAGTCCAACTGTGCACGCATTTCAACTAGATGCCAATTCTGTTTTCAGAAGAGACAGAAAAAGAGCAGAACAGGGAACAAAGCTTTCTGAACTATTTCAGGAAGAGAGGAGTTATACAGCAGACATTCAAATATAATTAGAGCAGCTGTTGCTCACATAGAAACAGCCAACCTAGAACCATGTTTTCAGTTGGTCACCTATACAAAAGCGTGAAGGTAATTTTATACATTTGTCTATATTAAGAGTTCATTATGTTTCCATAGTTGAGCACTCAAGGTCACAAAACATCAAAGTTGAATACACAAAGCAACTTTAATTCTGCCCTTCTGTGCATACATAATACTAAATAATACAGGGCAATACACTTTTTCGAATACACAACTTTTTCCCCTACAACTTGGATACATGAAGTATCTTTTACTACTCTGTACACCCAAAAAAGAGTCCATGAAAGATCTCTTGCTACATTCACTGTGCTCCTTTCCATGTTGCAAATTGTATACCTTTTATTTGAGAAACAGGATCTAATCACATAGTTAGTGAGGTACTGAGCAAATACTTAAAGTTGCAACTGCATCCTTAACTATGGACATTTTCATACCTGAATACTTAACTATAGAACCTTAAAGGTGACTAAAAAGATTGGGCCACATGCCCTATTTTGCTTCTTTATGATGCATAAAGAAGGGCTGAAAGATTATTTCTTTTGAATCCTCCCCTCACCCCACCTCCCACTCTCCTATTTGCATTAGGAACTCAAGTTCTGTCCAGGCTGAAATACTGATGACAGGAGGACTAGCAAAATGGTGATATTACAAGAGTTAAGTGTGAAAGTTGAGCTACTAAGGCCATGTCTACACTACAAACTTTGGTCAATGCAAGAAACATCAGCATAAAACTGCTGCAATTAGTGTATCATTCGTGTGCATGTATCACATGGCTCTTTGCATCAGCGCTGCGCACACTCACCAGGACTGTGTGTGTCGATGCCCAGTGCATCATCAGTAGGTATCCCAGTGAGCAACTCATCATCCAGCAGACTGTCTTGGGAAATTTTGGCAATGCATGGTGGGACAGAAACGAGACCCATAATTTTCTCACCTTTTTAAAAAAACCCCACAAAACCATGTGAGACTTCTTAGTCTGCCATCTTTGACAGAAGCATGGAGTCCACATAGCTCTGCACTATGGTTATGAATGTTGCAAACACAAGACGAATGATCCACCAGCACGTGCAGAGGCACAGGACAAACTGCAAAAATGGGGACGTGATGGTTTCATGGAAGATAGATTACTGGGGGACATAAAGAAAAACAATTCAAGGTGTTGGTAGCATTCATGGAGCAGCTTAGTACAATGCCACTTCTGGGCCAGAGAAATGAGCACTGACTGGTGGGATTGCATCGTAACATAGATTTGGGATGATGAGTAGTGGTCGCAGAACTTTCTGATGCGAAAGGCCACATTTTTGGATGTGCGCACCGAGCTTGCCCTAGCACTCCAGTGCAGGGACACCAGAATTAGAGCTGCACTGACAGCTGAGAAGCGAGTGACAATCACCCTGTGGAAGCTTGCAATGCCAGATCACTACCCATCAGGGGAAAATTGTTTTGTAGTTGGAAAATCCACAGTGGGGGATGCAAATGGGCAGAGCCATTGTCTCCTGCTATGCAGGACTGAGACTCTCAGTAGTGCGCAGGACATAGTGGATGGATTTGCAGCAATTGGCTTCCCAAACTGTGGTGGGACAATAGACGGCATGCATATCCCTTTCTGGCAAAAGCCCACTTTGCCACAGAGTATATCAACTGAAAGGAATACTCGTCTATGGTTATGCAACCACTGGTGAATTACCAGGTATGCTTCATTGACAGTGTTGGCTGATCAGAGAAGTTGCACGATGCTTGCATTTTTAAGAACATAAGGTTGTTCTAAAAGCTGCAAGCAGGGACATTCTTTCTTGACCAGCAGATTAACATTGGCAATATTGAAATGCCAATAGTGATCTT
Source organism: Terrapene triunguis (assembly GCF_002925995.2). NCBI lineage: Eukaryota > Metazoa > Chordata > Testudines > Emydidae > Terrapene > Terrapene triunguis. Next base: position 19,228,955 of record NW_020664419.1, read on the forward strand.
GGGGAACCCAACCTACCCCTTCCTACTCTGGCTCATGAAACCGTACACTGCTCACCTTGACATCACCAAGGAAAGATTCAACTACGTCTCAGTAGGTGCAGAATGACAATTGAATATGCTTGTGATAGACTGATGGAACATAGGAGTTGTTTACTCACAAGACTGGATCTCAGTGAAAAAAAATCCCAATGGTTATAACTGCCTGTTGTGACCAACATATCTGAGGCAAAGAGAAAAATTGCCACCGAGGTGGAGGTGGAGTGGCTGTTGGCTGAGTTTGAACAGCCAAACAAATGCTATTTTAGAAGAGCTCAACATGGAGCTATGCGGTTGAGGGGGGCTTTGAAAGAGCACTTTAACTGTCAGCCTCCGTAATTTGGTGTGATGGACGGTGCTCCATCTGGGGGCTATTAGGAATTTTGGTGTTTGTTGCACATTTAGGAATATAATACTATCCGTTAATGCATCTATTAACTTTGCTGTGCTTGCTGTACATTTAGCACTATTACTATGTTTGTCACTGATCCTACGAGTTCTGTCACCTGTACGACAAGTAGTGGGTGCTTTCAAATAGCACTAGGCATTCTGTAGCTTACGTTGTGAAGCAATAAAGATGAATTGTTTACCAAACAGTTTTCTTGCATACCAAAACTAGTGCAAAAAACAATGTGCAGTTAAAAACAAATACAACAACAACTTTTGAAAGTAACAACAGAACAAGTGGGAAAATATTCACATCCATTTCAGTTTATTTTAGCTATCCATACAGCAACTGTGGTTCTCACAGGTCTGTGAATGTGAAGCTGTAGTTGTCCTTGCAGTCCCCTACAATGGAATGGTAGGAGTAGGGATGCAACCCTTGATGGAACGTTGAGGGGTGTGTGTAAATGGAATTCTCTGCTGACTGCGAAGAGAGGCAACCAAGTGATTGTTGAACCTGTAGGTCAACAATAGTGTGCAGCATTAGTGTTTGCTGCCGGGGAAGACCCATTACTTCCTGGTGCATCACTCTGACTCCTGGGCCTCTCTCATCACTGTCCACAGTATTCACCCTCCAGGCCATCTGCTCATGTTCCAATGCAGCACTGGCTTGCAGGATCTCACTGAACATATACTCCTGTGACCTCTTCTTTCTTATCATAGTCAGATGTTTCATGAATGTGAAGGGGGGACCCCTCAAGGCTGCAACAGTAGAAGCTACAGATGAAATACACAGAGGTATCATTGTATATATAGTCACAAGGGAAATTGAAAATTAAGATTCACAAATCCCTTCCCTTGCTCCCCTGAAGTTTTAAACAAGACATATTTATTGACAGTTCAGCCTTGGAGTGTGTGCATAGCCCTGTTCTCCAGCCCCAGCTGTGGCAAGTATGGCCTGGGGCTGGGTGAGTGGAAGAGCTGTTCAATTGCATGAAACAAAATTTCAACCATTATTTCCATGGGTATGAGTGCAGGGCAGATAGCATTGAGCATTGGCACTATTTTCCACAGGCAGTAGTGATTTTAGCTAGTATCTCACTCCTGAAGGTACAAAGGATCGAGCACAGCTGTTGCTGGTGTCCCAAAACCAGCCAGGCCCATATGCTGCTAGCCTGTTTACTGCAATGGTGTATGCCAAAGTAATCACAGACTGGTGTGGAAAAGTGTTACTGCAAAGGAAGAAATAAGGCTGCCATCCCTAGAAGCCTTCAGCAGAGAACTGCAGAGTACCTCCATGAAAGTTTCATCAAGATCTCTCAGGAGGATTCAAGGGACAGCCCCATGTACATTAAAGACTGCTCAGCATGCCCCGACCTCACCGCTGGATAACTCTACAAGGGAATGAAAAGCAGATAATTCTACTTCTGTTTGTTGTACTGCTACCTTCCTAGTACATGTAAATTAAGGAAAATTCAATAACTGTGTCATCGTATGTTTGAGTTGGGCACCGTCTGTACATTTAAACACTGTAATGGGAAAATGCATTCACACACTTATCCTGCAACAGGTTTGCCAGTGCTTGGCTCCTGGGACTGACTAGATTGTGGTGACATCTCAAACAGATCCTGGCTCATGGCATAGCTCTGCCCTCCCTCCTAATCACATGTTCCTCATCCTCCTCCTCTTCACTATTCACAGCAGAGGTCTCGGTCTTAGGATCCTCTGAGGTATCCACAGTGCTCTGTGGGGTGCAGGTGGGGTCTCTGCCAAGTATGGCATGAGCAGCAGGTCTGCAGCTCAGCACCAGATATATGGTTGGCCTCCCTGGCCTTCAGGTATGCCTGCCACAGTTCCTTCACTTTCACGTGGCACTGCTGCTGATCCTTATCATATCCAGTTGAACGTGTTCCCTCCTGCTTGTAGATGTTCCTGGTTCTTCGACTGATCCGTAGCTGTGCCTGCTCAGCCTCTTCTCTCCACGACCCAAGACAGCCAATACACCTCCCGTCTACTCCAGGCAGGAAAGCCTCTGAGGCATGTAGCCAGCATGGTCAGTTGAGCAGTTTCACACAAAGGAGAGCTGCAAAGAGTGCTCACCAAGCTGGACAAACAGGAAAAGGTATTTCAAAAATACATGGGGTTTTTAAAGGGCAGGAGCGCATGGCTCAGACTCCATGATCCCAGGGCTGTGACGTTCACATCTTTGATCAGAGCAGTGTCAGGCATTGCAGTACAGCTGCTAGAAGACTGTTAGGGTCGACAGAGGTCATGTAGCATCTATAATTGCACTGTGTCAACCACAGTAGATCGAGCACGAGATGATGCCGTTCAGGGAGGTTGTGTTACTGCATCACTGTAACAGGATGCTTACATCGGCCGGAGATAAATTTAAGTAGACACATGCACAACTAGGTCGATGCAAGGCAACTTATGTCAATCTAACTTTGTAGTGTAGACAAGGCATAGGACAGGAAAGGATTTTAGTCAGACTGCTGAAAAACTAAAATTTATCAGTGACTAACATTGTAAGAGAAGGAAACAGACACCATTACCCTTTCAATTCTGGTTTTGATAGACAAAATAACTTCCACTTCCCAGAAGTCCTCTTACAAAACCAGACCTGACATTCCTGGTATTTCCAAAGGTAAAAATCAAAGCTTTTTAAGTCTGACTTTTATACATCATAAAGCAGCAAAATGGGCTCAAGTCTAATTTTTTAATAAATCCTTTGCAGGATATCTTTAATGTAGACTTTTTAAAGTGGAGCATCTTTAAAAAAAGATAGGGCTTGGAATTTTTCTATTTGGGTAGACATCACAGGAATGCCCTGTCCCATGTAAGGAACACACTCAACCAAGTAAGGATCTTGTATTGGCCTGCCTCCATCACTGTTCGCCTAACAGAATCCACACGCATTATGCAGAGTAGTTATCACACCACCCTCTCTTACAGACACTGCTTTAGAACCATTAAACATTTAATAACTATGTGAAGTGTGATTTTTATAAATCTAAACTATGGGCAGATCAAAGTCAATTTTTCACTAGAACATTCAATGCACTTATCAGAGACTAGTTCCCTGTTCAATTTAGTCTGTTTCACCTGCCACTTTGGCTTGTAAGGGCTTTTAAGATTTTGCAACAGGTTCTTCTTTTATTAAATTTAGTTAGGAAGGTAAAAAACTTTCATTTTTGTCTGAACTTTTCAAATAAGTTCATTCTTATGTATCCTTAACTATGCCAGTCATTCACGCTGCAGCTATAACAAACACACAGTTAAGCACGATCATTGCTGACACAGACGCCAACAACCCACAATACCAGGGATACAAACCAAGCACAAATCTTTTGAAGCTCTTAGTGTTCTATAAAATGAGGCATATGCAAACTATTAAGGCCATCTTGCTTCTGACCTGTCAGTGCCTATTCAATTAGAGTTCTTCAAAGTAAAAGAAAAAGGCCACTAGTCCTTATTCAGCTGTAACATATTAAAACTAAAAGCAAAGCATTTGAGTTATTGAAGAATAAAATACTTCTGAAAACAAGTAGTTTGCGCCTCTAAATTTTATATAAAACATCCACCCATTTCTGCAAACACACTTCTGAAGAAGGCCATGCATAGGAAGTTCCAGTCCCCAAAGGATAACTAAAAACGAACTTAAAAATAGGAGTAAATATAATCTCCACCTTTGTTCCAAACTAAGTGCCACAAAAGCAATGCTATTAACTTAAGTATGACCTTGTAAAGGATAATGCAGTGATTCCTAAACAAAATATATATTTGTGTTATTGCCACTTTAAGGAAATTGGACTCTGGGGTTTGTAGTATAGTGTGTGCAGGTTTGTCGTCTTGAGACTACAAAGATGGGACAGACAACATTAGAGGGCTTGATTGTTCAGCAGCTGAAGAGCTGCATTAAATCACAGACCAATCAGAACACTGAGATTGTTAAATTATAAATTACTTTTTTTTTTTTTTTTTGGCCTGTCAGAAACACAGGTAGGGGCGGTGCTGGAAGAGGCCTGCGGGGGCTATAGCCATCTCAAAATTTGCTTTAGCCCCCATGTAGCCTTCCCTCCCAGCACAAAGGTCAACATTACGCCGAAGTAAGAGTGGCATGGTATGGCATTGCCACCTTTACTTCTGCAGTTCTGAGCTGCTGCTGGTGGCAGCGCTGCCTTCAGAACTAGGAGGCTGTGAAAAGTGGTATTAAACATACAAATATCACTTTTCACAGCAGACTTAGCACCCCATTGCCACCCTTACTTCTGTGTTGCTGCTGGCGGTGGCACTGCTTTCCAAGCCTCCCCCTCTGAAGGCAGTGTCACTGCCAGCAGCAGTGCAGAAGTAAGGGTGTCAAAAGGACAGTAAGTCTGCAGTGAAAAGTGGTATTCACAAAGTTTCTTCCTGGCCCTGTAATACTAAATAGTAACTTTTTTAAAAAATAACTTTTCTACTTATAACTATAATTTGATAAATATGTGTTTTAGTCTTAATTTAAAAGCGGTGAGAAAAGGTAAATTCATTTTAATAGGGTTATAAATTTAGCATTTAAAATAGTGTTATAGATAAAAATGTGTTTAATTTAGATGGGGGGCAGTCATACTCAGAGGCTTGCTGTCTGAGGGGTTGCCAATACAAAAAGTTTGAGAACCACTGCTCCAGCCCTTTCTTTAGGCAACAGAGACTCATTCCCCTGCCAAAAAAGTCTTACCAGTACTTCACTGAAGACAGACACTGGATCATTTTACACAAATACATACAAGGCTTGTCTACTTTGGAATAGATTTTTTTTTTTTTGCATTGTGTGGCTGCACCAGCGTAAGAAGAGTGACTTTGTGGTCTCTTTCCTCAGTTTCAGACTGGAATAAACTGCACCAGGGTAGCTAGTCTACTCCATGGGTAAGCACCAGTTCACATATACATCATCTTAGCTACACTGGTGCAAACAAAACAGCACAGACAAACACCCAGCAAAGACCTTCCTCTAGTTCCTCTGAATTCAAGTGCGGGTACCAACAAGACCCCTAAAGCATGTATCAATTATCCAGACAGCATGTAAGGGACAAAGTGGTCTGAGATAGCCAGAACTTAAGTCATTTACAGCTTTGTAGATCAAAATCAGAATTCTGAATCACACTTGAAACAAGTTAGCTCGTGCAGTCTGTGGAACAGATTGAATTGATCAAGCAATCCAGCAAACGCATTCTGCTTTAGCTGACAGATGAGTTTTCTACAAGAATAGTACTACATGGAGCATATTATAAGCAGAAATCTATTCTAGATGTAAAGGAACAGCAAATGCAGACAACTGTAGTTGGCTACTGCTGCTGCCTGGGAATTAAGCAACATTAAGGATCCACAATGAAACCCAGTGAGAGCCTTAACAAAACAAAAGACTCATTCCATAGAGGGAGCAACTTTGAGTCAGTTTTCATTAGAACATCCCTGCAGTGTCAAATTATTTAAATTGGTAGATGGCCTGAAAAGCCATAGCTTGAGTATATATCAATACACATCCCCCCTCCCCGCGCCCCAGGCTGCAAAGCCAATTGCACCAGTGAAAATAGTAATCGTGCTGTGCATTCGTAGCAGCTACCCTGTTCCAACCACAGTGCTCTAGTCCAGTATTCCAGTCACTGTCCTCTGTGTATTTATAACAGTTCCAGGAACAGCCACCTGAACCACTAGCTTATGGGATATTTGGAAAGTGTTTCTAGGGAAAGGAGTTATACTTCCATAACTCTCATCCTCAGTTATGCTGCTTGGAGTTCAGCTGGACTCCAAGATCCGGCCCAAGAATTCCAGGTTTCTACCTCAGTCAAATGTGTTAAGCTTGCTCATTGTTTCTGAATAGCACGAGGAAGCTGCAGCAGCAAACTTGGCTTTTTGTATGTTTTGTGCTGCTGGTGAAAAAGTTGTGACATAAAGGGGGTGGCAAAAGTAGGGTCCATCTACACATCGGCCATTGTAAGATGAAGCTTTAAGATCTTCCTCATGTGATACCATGGAAGTTGAGATCATCAAATATGTTTTAGCTAGCAGTCCACCAGTATAGCAGGGATGAAGCTGCTGGCAAGGCTCTTTGAGTGAAGGGCCCAGATGCTGGAACACTTTCCCCCTGATCTCACAAAGCTAGAGCCTACTGAATTTCTCAGCACACTGCTAAGGAAACTCTTCCAGGTTTCAATAGGGTAAAAGTAGGGAGATGGGGAATTTTTGTTTTTGTTAACTATGATGGGTAGAAAAGGTATTAGAGTTAATTCCTTTAATCTATTTTATAGTTTACATACATGAACCTAGGGTGAAAGGACAAGTTTTCTCCTATATGATGCCAGATCTGGCACTAACTGGAACGTTGCCAATTATTTAAATAGACACAGAATCTGGACCTGGAAAAGTAACTTCCTTTAATTTCTTAATTTCCTGTTTTGAAAGGAAAATAGGCAAAAACTACTCAAAAATATCAAAGTGATGGAGCTGCATGCCTCTGATTATTGTGAAAGAAGGAGTAAGCAGTTATAGGATAAGAGGGAAGGTTCTCTCGTGAATCGGTAACTGGTTAAAAGATAGGAAGCAAAGAGTAGAAATAAATGGTAAATTTTCAGAATTGAGAGAGGTAAATAGTGGTGTCCCCCAGGGGTCTGTACTGGGACCATTACTATTCAACTTCTTCATAAATAAGGCTACGTTTTAGTCACGGGTATTTTTACTAAAAAGTCATGGGCAGTAAACAAAAATTCACAGCCCATGACCTGTCCATGACTTTTACTAAAAATTCCTGTGACTAAAACTTGGGCAGGAGTCCATGGCTGCTCTGGGAGGTGGGGGGGGGGGGGGGGAGGAGAGCCCGGGCCGGGGGGGCCGGTAGGGGGGGGGATGGCCCAGGACCCCTGCTGGTGCTGTGGGGGGGAGGGTTGGCGGGGCTGGCAGGGGCTCCCTACACAGCTCCGCGTCCCTGCGGCTCCTAGGCAGCGGAGGGGCACAAGTGCCAGCTGCTGTAGCTTCCATGGACTGGGAACTGCAGCCAATGGAGCTGTGGGGGCGGGGCCTGCGGGCATGGACGGGGCACCCCCCCCAGAGCTGCAGGGCCATGTCAGTGGGAGCCCCCCCACCTCCCAACTCCTAGCCCTGAGCCGCCTCCCACACACCCAAACTGCTGCTGGTGGTCCAGGGGCAGCCCCTGAGCCAGCACCAGCCGCTGCAGAAGTTAAGGAAAGTCACAGAATCTGTGACAGACTCACAGCCTTATTCATAAATGATTTGCAAAAAAGGGTAAACAGTGAGGTGGCAAAATTTACAGATGATACAAAACTACTCAAGATAGTTAAGTCGCAGGCAGACTGCGAAGAGCTACAAAGGGATCTCACAAAACCGGGTGACTGGGCAACAAAATGGCAGATGAAATTCAATGTTGATAAATGCAAAGTAATGCACATTGGAAAACATAATCCCAACTATACATATTAAATGATGGGGTCTAAATTAGCTGTTACCACTCAAGAAAGATCTTGGAGTCATTGTGGATAGTTCTTTGAAATCATCCACTCAATCTGCAGCGGCAGTCAAAAAAACTAACAGAATGTTGGAAATCTTTAAGAAAGGGACAGATAATAAGACAGAAAATATCATATTGCCTCTATATAAATCCATGATACACCCACATCTTGAATACTGCGTGCATATGTGGTCGCCCCATCTCAAAAAAGATATATTGGAATTGGAAAAGGTTCAGAAAAGGGCAACAAAAATTATAAGGTGTATGGAACGGCTTCTGTATGAAGAGAGATTAATAAAACGGACTATTCAGCTTGGAAAAGAGATGACTAAGGGGGGATAGGATAGAGGTCAATAAAATCATGACTGGTGTGGAGAAAGTAAACAGGAGAAGGATTAAATAACAGTTCCTTAACACAAGAACTAGGGGTCAACAAATGAAATTAATAGGCAGCAGGTTTAAAACAAACAAAAGGAAGTCTTTCTTCACCCAACGCACAATCAACCTGTGGAACTCTTTGCCAGAGGAGGTTGTGAAGGCCAAGACTAAAACAGGGTTCAAAAAGAACTAGATAAATCATGGAGGATAGGTCCATCAATGGCTATTCGCCAGGATGGGCAGGGATGGTGTCCCTAGCTTCTGTTTGCCAGAAGCTGGGAATGGGTGACAGGGGATAGATCACTTGATGATTACCTGTTCTGTTCATTCCCTCTGTGGCACCTGGCATTGGCCACTGTTGGAAGAGAGGATACTGGGCTAGATGGAGCTTTGGTCTGATCCATTATGGCCATTCTTATCAAACAGATGAACTTGTGCTTGCCAAGAGTCAATTTTTTTTCCTATTGATTGCTGTCAGTCAGGTAAGTGGCAATCAGCCTAATTTATGTAAAGGCTATCAATTTGCATTAATGGCAACAAAATCAAAGGATACATATTGGGATAATGGTGAATCTCGAGTTTTGAAATGGCAATACAAATTCTCAAGCGTCAATCAAAATGTTCACAAAATGGATTTTCATTCTTTCCTTTTAGCTAATTGGCTGGATAGTCCAACTATTCATATGATCAGTTATGAAATGAACTGATCATAAGCTTTTACTACTTATAAAAGGTGTGATTTTAAAAGTACAACAAGCTCTTGAATAATTATCTCTCTTTTCTTGTTCTGCGGCAGCATGCTTTCTGCTTGCAATAACGAGGAAATAGGTCCTTGTTTTGAACGTCTGTCACTAAAAGTTTAACTGCTAGAGCTGTTGCCCAGTCTAATTATGCACACTTCCATTATCTGTCTGTCTTTGCTACCAATGCCTTAGGCAAGCAATAAAAATATTGCAACTTGCCCAAAAGGCTTCTTTTGATTAGCAATCAAAAATTGTAAATATCAAGTGGAATCTTATTTTGGCCTCAGTTTATAAGTTATTGTATGATTAACAACAAACCCTTAGACAATAACTTATTGTTTAAATAAGTAATAGTGCAGAAGTAATTACTTAGAGCCTTTGCGAGATCGAACAATAAACTGCATAAGTGTTAACTGCTTACTGACACATTGATCTAGGCAGCTCACTTCATCGGTCCCTAGAGTCTAGTAAGTAATAAGGGTCTCCCTCATGCTTAACTATCAAGTTTTATGCAATGTTTTGCCAATTTTCCTGACACGTCTCCAAAATTCAGATACAGGATTTAAACGAAGATTAAAATTTCAGATTTTACATTTACAGGGACATTTGAATTTTGTATATTGATTGTTTTCAGAAAGTTTTCTGACTGAATTCCCTTTTCAATGGTATGTCCTGAGTTTAAAAAAATAAAGATACAATTAGAGACAGGTGTTTCTGTTCCCATTTACAGTTTGAGGGGGAAAAAAAGTCTTTGGACAAGCTCAATAGTCACACTACCAAATGCACTCAGACCACCCGGACAGAAACCATATTAATATGCTTTGTTATTGTTTCCAGCCCACTTATTTTAAAAAAATTCACTACTCTATACAGAAGTTACATTTGAAGTAGCAATTAGCCACTGAGTAAATGGGGCCAATTGGGGGGCCCTGGAAAAATAGGCACCCCCACACCCCGACCCACTCCGCCCACCCGGCACTCCTGCCGGGGAGCAGGATGAAGGGCTTGCCCCACTCTGCGCTCCTGCTGGGGAGTGACGTCAGGGCATGTTCTGTTCCGCCCACCCGGTGCTCCTGCCAAGGAAATGGGGGAAGCTCCGGTGCCCCAACCCCGATCCTGGCAGGATGGCGTGGCAAGCCCCCCAATTGGGGGGGACCCTATCTCCCCGGCAAGAGCATGGGGTTGGGGGGAGGACTACAGACAGAAGGGGTGGGGAGGGCCCCACAAAAGCTTAATCCGCCTCTGTTCTTGTGTTGGAAAGGTGAAAGCTAAATAGATAAATAAAGCTATTTAGCTTTCACCTTTCCATCCCATAGGCTTCTCTTTATGCTGTGGATACACAGGTGGTCTCAACAACATGGCTAGATTGAATCAATAACTGGTGACTTTCAGGAAGTGATGCTGATAATTCAGTAATAAATCAATCAGTCAATAGTGTTTACTGAATTTACCTTGTCTGGATAACTCAAATTACTTTTTAAAAACCATCTTGGCACGTGGTAGCCCTGAATGAGGATTAGTGCCTTCTTGCATAGAAAATGTATTGCTTCCATTAAATCAGAAACAAGATTTTCAAGTACAGAAGTGATCAAAACAATAAGATAGTGATATAGCAATGGCTAAAGGAGATCTTGACATCAGCGCTCTTTTGAGATTCTCCCTTCTAAGAAGAGGACACAGTTAAATTTAAAAAAGTAAAAGAAAAGTTCAGGTTTTTGTCCTTCAACAGAACACAATTCAAAGCAACAATTTAAAGCTGAAGTTCAGCCTAAGTATTTAGTTTTCTCTTTGAAGTTTTTTATATTTTCAACTTATCTGCATCTAGGGTATCACCTCTCTCCATATTATCTTGCAAAAGCATATTCAGAATGAATACGAGGGGATCTAGCAGTTTTAGCTCTTTAATCATTGTGTAGATATGATCAGAAAGTTAAATGGCTAGACACCTTATTTCAGTAGCTTTTAGAAGCTCACCACGAGTTCTGTACTGAGCAGTGAGCCAAGAACCCTCTCCTGGTCCTAATGTTATTGTCAGCACATCATCAGGAGTAGGATTGTGTGCCCTGCACCTATGACAAAAGTAACCAGGCCCTTGTAATTCTGTAGTATATCCAATTCTAGAACAATTTGCATATTGAGCACTACAAAAGTTCTGCAGCAAATGTAAGTGTTTTTACACACTACAAATGTGTAGTTTAAGGTTACAAATTGAACTGCAAAATTCTAGGATCCATACATGTTCAAATTTCCACATCAATGAAATTTTTCACTGCCCATAAGACTCCTTTTAGTACAGAAGAGCTTATGCTGAAAAACAAAGCAACTAGGCTTTTAAATCTGGTATCATTAGGAAAACAAGTTGTGCATCATCAAACAATTACAACCCATACTTGATGGAGACAACATCCTGACAAATCTTTCCCAAACCCCTCTTCTGACCTTCAAAAAAACCCTCAACCTCACCAAGCGCATATGTTATAGGAGTGCTTATATGTTAGCAGCCATTCTAATATTCAATAAAAGTACTGATGCTAAAGAACCCAGAGGGGGCTATATGTATCTTGTCCTACATAGATTAAAATGACATGACATGCAATAGAATAAGAGGTGCAGCCCTTCAGTTTGAAACAAAATGTGCATTATGTACTTTGCATTCCAACATCAGTCTATAGTCAGTCAAGTAAAATGAATCTATTCATAGGAGTGATCATAGTACCATAATAGTACATCAAAATGCAATTACTCAAATACAAAGACAACCTTTCTACCTTCTATCACAGGACCTTCTAGACTAGTCAGAAGACTAGTCACTTACTAAACGAAAGTGACAGGTACTGGGCTAGCTGCAGCTCTATCCTCTCTCTGTTCTCTGAGCACAACCTCTCTCTCCCCGAGTCCTCATGCCTTTACCTCTTCCAGGATGGAATTCTCCTACTCAGTCTGGGCCTTGAATGGCGAACTCCCTGTGTATTGACTACATTTACACAGCAGATCCGAGTGGGTTCAGCACCCATGGTTCTTCCCTTTCGGAGACTGAGCAGTAGTGAATGTAGAGACCAAACAGCCTTCTTAAACAAAATTGTTTGACCTTTATTGGTGGAAGAAGGCATAACATAAGAGAAAAGGGATTTTAAAAACAGTCTCTGTGCATTGCTGTCTTGCCTAGAGGCTTATCATCCCCTGATGGAAGCCTAGGAAGGCCTAACTTCTTCAGACACATCAGTGGGCAGCTGAATATCTCCCCAACAACTGCCTCCTCCCTTACAGTCTCTCTTTATACAGGCTAAGCTCCTTCACCTTTCCTGGCATTTTTGGCCCTGTTGTCCAAAAAAAAAAAATCTGGTGGACTCTGTCACCACCAGCCTGGGCTCCCTTTTATACTGTACTGATGTAACAAGCTGCAAAGCCCTTTCTCTAGCCTGCACTTTCACCAGCATACCTACAGGTAAGGACACACCCAGCTCTAGTTACCCGCAGACAGGCTCTCTGACCAGCCTCTGCCTTGGAAGGCTTCAGCTCGAGCACCTCCCAGCACCTCAGGCACGCACCCCCTCTGGAGTGTAAACCCAAAATTATACACCATCTTGCGCTGCACAGGGAACTACAGCGTAAGCTCATAAAATTCACCCCCTCCCACAATGTGGAGAGGAATATACAACAGCCTTTTGCCCCAAGTTATGATTCTCACACACTGGTTTAGAATAAAGCAAAAATAAGTTTAACAACTACAAAAGATAGATTTTATATAATAAGGGATAGCAAAGCAGATTACCTAGCAAATAAACAAAAAACACAAACTAAGCTTAATATACTACTTAGATTAGATATGAATAGCAGATTCTCACCCTAAGTGATGATACAAGCAGGCTGTAGATTCTTAAGGGGCAAGCTGCACTTGCTTACAGCTTGGAATCTCCAGGTATTCCATTCACAGGCTAAAAATCCCTTTAACCCAAGGTCAGCACTTCCCCCAGTTCAGTCTTTCTTCCTCAGGTGTTTCCAGGAGTCTTCTTGGGTGGGGAGTCAGTGAAGAACCTAGATGAAGTCACTCTGCTGCCTTATATAGCTTTTGCATATGTCAGGAACCCTTTGTTTCAAAGCTTGGTTCCCACACCAGTCACTGAAAAAATACTGACATCCCAAGATGGAGTACAGTACAGCACCAGGTGACCTGGTCACATGTCCCTGTAGAGTCACTGCAGCCATCCCCCACGGGTTGTTTGTAGCTGTTTGTAGCCTTCACAGGAAGGCTCACCAGGTGGGAGATAAGCTTCTCCTAAGGCCTATTGTTAATGAGCCATTAAGAAGAAACCTGAATGGGCCCTTCCCAGCCAGCCATGTAGACTGAGCATTTTGCCTAGAGGGTGTTGCCCAGGAATAGCTATTTTTCATAAAATACATCATAACTATGTCATAATCATATCATAATATCACTGAAGAATATGGGGTGCAGTGTCACAGGCTCAATGGGGGAATCAAGCCTCTCCCCTCAGGGCCAAAGGCTCTCCCATTGTCCTGTAACAACCTCCAAGCATTTGCTAAAAGTGTCTTATTGAAAGTCATTGTTTCACATTCCTATATTTCCCAACAGTCTGTTGATTTAACCATTATAGTCATACAGTAAATATCCCAATAACTACGCCAACACAGTGTATTAATAAATTACTACGTAACAGCCCCATGTCCAACACAGAAAATTTGAACTAGAATCTAGCCAAAATGCATCAACTATAATAGTAAGACTGAGAATTACGTTCCAGCTTTACTACTGAGATCTACATTTCCAACATAAAAACATTTCAAGTGCTGTTTTCCAAGTGTTCTCAGTTGAAATAAGTATCACAAAAACTTTATTTTCAAGTCTTAAGTCGTATGTTTGCCATATTTACTATGAAGTATTAGCAGAGACACCAAAATTAAAATTGCATTTGGTTTCAGTTAAAGCAAAATTTAATTTTCTTAATTAGGTATGAAAGTTTATCAGACCCAAATTACACCACTTGGAGTAGATACTTACCTTTTTGTAAATAAGTAAGTAACTCCTTTCTGAAGTTTTAGAGCTGGTATCTAATATTTCCTCCAATTCCTAATCTATATGGCTTCCTTAATACTTGAAACTTTTAGATGTAGGTGTAAAAACCTCATGCACATACTTTTGGAGTTAATCCCTGCCCTGAAGGACCAAAAGCTGGGACCCACCTCTATCCATCAAATAACAAATCTTCTGGCCAACATGAAGAGAAGACTACATTTAGTTACATTTCTATCAACAGAAATAATTGCTCAAGCTATCAGAATTTTGTTGCCAATAATTGAGATGTTTTAAATTCCAAGTCTACATTAGCTGTAACAGACTTCATAGTCAATCATGAAGATGACATTAAGCATACAACATAGTACCGCCTCCTTTTTGCAAAATATGTTTTGATGGCCAAACCCAAAATGAAAATCCAAACTAATGGCCATCAATTAGTAATTTATTCATTAAAACTGAATCCAACTCTAAATGTGGTGAGGACAAAGCATTACAATGACATGCAAGACCTAAGGATAATGGGATAGAAGTGCTAGAATAAAACGATCTCGCCCATTTTAATATTAATTTGATCCAGTCCCAGGTGATTTACAAGAATCTTGCAGGATATATATATATATATATATATATATATATATATATATATATATATGCAAAGTTTACCAGCCTGACTAAAATTCTGGTAGGCGGATAAATGACGTATCTTGCAGTTAACTGTCCATATGCAGCTCTACTTCTCCACAAATAAATCAGTTATTTATTATCTCCTTTTCACCACTAATGGCTGTACTCTCACCTGCCCTCCTGAAACTGTCCTCCAAAGACTTCGCACTGCATTGGTTTAACCTTCGTTTGTGTTTGGAAAGTTATCTTCACAATCCTAAGCACTAAAAAATATTTTTTTTAAATGAAAACTTACATTCTGCAAAAGATAACTGCACTTGCCCAGGATCCTACTACTCACCTTGGGCAAGTGAATTTTTCCAGATCTGTCTATATGATCTACTGTCAGTAGTCTACTGGATGTCAAATGCTTTGCTGTGAACAGAACTGCAATTCTACTGTGCATACTGAAAGACCATGCATACCTGAAGCCAGCAGTAAGCATATGTCTGCATTACCAGAGTGTTAGAAAAATGAATTTATCACTTGTTAAAATGCTGGGCTAGAACACATGATTACCAGAAGTCCAAGCTGTAAGGGTTTTTTGTTTGTTTGTTTTTTGAGGTGGAGGAGAGAAATGACAAAAAATGCTGCAGTGCTTAATATCATTGATATGGAGGTGAGTAAATGTAAGTCCTCCCTGAAGAGATTGTGTTATAGAATTAGCCACCAATGAGTTTGATAAATATTAATCTACAGCATTAGTGAAATATTCAACCTGGCAACATGATTTATAGGATTCAGGATACACTAATTTTGCAGTAAGCATCACTGCCCATTTTAGTAACCCATTTCATTTACATTTACTGAAAACATCACTTTTCAATAATTATTCAATACATCCAACTAGCCTTCCTCCCTTACGATATCCATAGAGGTTTTAGGCTTTCCAGGAGAATGAAACAGGGAACTGCAATTCCTAAGCTGCTGGTTTTGATACAGAAGAATTTACAGACTATATCAATGTAATCATATAAATCTGCATGGCTGGAGAGGAGCAGAGATGAAAGCTTGGAAGTACTTCGTTTCTTGGTTAACATGAATGATAACATGGAGAAGATATGAGGATTTCAGTCACTCTCTAGGGCTCCAGTCTAAAGTTAAATATTCATCTTAACTTTAATATTGTGACTGCAATAAATCACATCTAACAAATTCTTTTTGTAAAATCACTTACTTATAACTATAGGTTAAAATACATTAGATGTAACAAATGGTAACTATAACATTAAAGAAAGTTTCTCTATTTTTCAGTTTTACTTTGTGCATTTCACAGCACTT
This sequence comes from Terrapene triunguis, assembly GCF_002925995.2. NCBI lineage: Eukaryota > Metazoa > Chordata > Testudines > Emydidae > Terrapene > Terrapene triunguis. The sequence continues at coordinate 19,244,976 of NW_020664419.1, forward strand.
TGTATTCGGTTTTTCTAATCTGAGTGGGTCTTTCATAGAGAGGAACGTAAATAAAAAAAGTGAAAAACCATTAATATTAAAATAACGTCCATTAGACATCTACACACTGATTAAGTGTACAATGTCAATATTTTTCTCATATAGAAGTTTTTTATCCTATCATGATCATGAGGAATATGGTGTGCATACTGAGTTATTACATATGTTGGTGGTGTGTGGGACTTAGAATGGAAGAGTCTTTAGTCAACTAACATATTGAATGTGATGAGGGGCGATTAAAATGTATTAAAAAGATACTTTAACTGGGTATTTCCTTGCTTTAAATGGTTTGTGTGGAAAGTGTTGTCCTTTAACACGTTTATAACCAACTCCCTTCTGTGGGAATTTCCTTGTTTTTCAAGTTGTGCATAGGGGTTAAGTGGAAACAATACAGTCCATTCCCTCCCCCCCCGCCATAGTAATGTTTATGCTCTTATCCATAGGGCACTAATTTCAAAGAAGGACATAGAGAGGGTCAAACTGATGTTTTTAGTTTCTATTCATTTACTAAAGAGAAGAAACTTTATTATTTTCCTGAGAAAATGTAAAAATATGTAGTACCACAGATCAACCTCTAAAAGACTAACTGTGGCAGGAACCTCAAAGATGGGTAGCATGGGACTAACAGTAAATTTGTTTAATCACACATGACAACTTAACTGTCCAAATGCTAAATTCTGTGTAAACTGTGATCCATTTAGTTGACATGTTTAAAAAGCAAACCTTACTTTGCAAAACAAGATTACAAAAGACTATAAATCAGTGGTCAAATATGAAAGGTGTGGTTTAATTACTTGCTTAACATCATATTGGATGTTTGTGGCAGAAGCAGGGAGAGAACCCATTTCTCTTGGGTACCAGCCCAACATCATAACCACACCCTCAAACAGATTATCATGCAGTTAAAGGTACTCTGATTCATCTGCATGTTTCATTGTTGTGGAGAGTTATGTCTGCAAGAATGCTCCATTTTACAGAAGATTGCCAGTGACAGATTAGACATAATGTATCTGAGAGGCAGTGTGGCTAAGGCTATGTCTACAATATGGGCCTTAAAGCAGCACAGCTGTACTGCTGCAGCTGTGCCGCTGGAAGGTCTCCCATGTTGACACTTATGTCGGCAGGAGAAAGCTCTCATACCGATATAATTAAAAACACAACTAATGAGCAGTGGTATCTATGTCGGCAGGAGAGCGTCTCCTGCTGACGTAGTGCTTTTGTCAGTGGAACTTTTGTCAGTCAGGGGTGTGAAAAAAATACTTCCCTGACCAACAAAAGTGCTAGTGCTAAGACAGCCTTAGTAGATGACATTTGCTTTTGGCATACTAGAGACAGGCACTTTTGAAATTTTTATCCCGACTTAAGAACCTAAGTCCCATTGACTTGCAATTAAACTTATGCTATGTGTACACTATAGACTAGCATACGCTGGCAAAACCATGCCAGCATAGCACCCTAGTGTAGAAGCAGCAAACACCAACAGAAGGAGTTATTCTGCCAGTGTCAGAACACCACCTCACTGAATGTTAGCTATGCTAAAAGAATGCTTCTGTCAGCGTAACTGCATCTACATTGCAGGGTTGTGTCAGGATAGCCCTATGTTAGTCAGGGGTTTTTCCATACCCCTGACCAACATAGCTATGCAGATGTTAAGTTTTAAGTGTAGACCAAGCCTCCTCAATGCATAATTCATTTTTGAAATTGTGATTTGGGCTTTTACCTCAATAAGGCACTTTTGAAATTTTTACTCCCAGCTCTGTCAAAACTGACCTTATTTTACCTCTGTAGCTCTCAGTTACTTTACCTGTAAACAGGGAAGAGTGAAACCCCTAGAGCAGCTGCATGAGGCCTTGCTCAATAAGGGTCGTGAAGTGCGAATAATTATTAATTCTACGTTTTAGTCACAAGTATTTTTAGTAAAAAGTCACAGACAGGAAAAAAAAATTCACGGCCTGTGACCTGTCCATGACTTTTACTAAAAATACCAGTGACTATAACTTGGGGGGAGGCCCAGGGGCCCCGCGGGTCCTGTGGATGGCGGGGATGGCAGGCTCCCTACCGGACTCCACACCTCCCCACCCTAGAAGCAGACTTTGGGTGTGGGAGGGAGCAGGGGATTGGGGCACAGGATGGGGTGAGGTGGATTCTGGGCAGCACTTACCGTGGGGCTCCCTGGAAGCAGAGACATCCCCCTCACTCAGCTGCTAGGCGGAGGCATGGCCAGGCAGCAAGGTGGATAAAAAAATCAATGGATTTTTTTTAAAAAATGGTTTTTAATTTAAATCAGATTTTTTTGATAAAATGCTTGTTGAGGGAAAAACCTATCTAGAGACAGTTATAATTAAGATACATTATAGATCAAAGATATCTCATCATGGAATAGGGATTATAAATTCTAATTCTATAGTAGGAGACAATATATTCATGTAATGTTTAAGAAAAGGTTTTGTAAATGAGTTCCAATAGTTCATGGATTAGGGACCCAATCTTATGGGGATCCAGGGGCTTCTGTATAGATTATTTAGGTTAATCTTTCTATCTACCCAATGGGACTCGGTATCTTCTAGACCAGGGGTGGGCAAACTTTTTGGCCCGAGGGCCACCTCGGGGTTGCACAACTGTATGGAGGGCCGGGTATGGAAGGCTGTGCCTCCCCAAACAGCCTGGCCCCTGCCCCCATCCACCCCCTCCCATTTCCCGCCTCTCTCAGAACCCCCAACCCATCCAACCCCCCCGGTCCCTGTCCCCTGACTGCCCTCCTGACGCCTATCCACATCCCCACTGCCTGACAGGCCTCCCGGGACTCCCACTTCCAACCCTCCCTGTTCCACATCCCCTGACCGCCCCCCCCCCGAACCTCCGCATCAACTGCCCCCTCCTCCCTGACTGCCCCCCAGGACCTCCCACTCCCTTACCCAACCCCCACCCCCCAGCTCCCCGCCCCTTTACTAGCAGCAGGAGCTCGCAGCCATGACTCCTGGCCAAAGCAAGCTGCGCTCCCCACGCTGCCCAGCGGGAGCATCAGCACACAGTGGCGTGGCTGCGGGAGAGGGGGGACAGTGTGGGAGGGGCCAGGGACTAGGCTCCCGGGCCGGGAGGACGGTCCCGCAGGCCATAGTTTGCCCAAGTCTGTTCTAGACTGAGCACTATCAGAGATGCTTAGTTTTGCAGTTCTCAAACTGTGGATTTGTGTCTCGAGATAACATGCTTGTTAATAGCAAAAATGTTTTAAATATAAATAAATAAATAAATAAAATAAAATATAATATAGAGAGGTGAGAAATAACAGACCTGAAAAAGCAGAAAAGCTTGTTTTTCTTTTCCAGATTATGAACAAACAGGAAAATGAAGGTGCAGATGACGGAGTTAGCTGTAGAAGCCAATATTTTAAGTTTCTCATGTTGACCTGGCAGACCCAGTCAATTTAATTTTTTTTTTTTTTTTTAAATATTTCATGTAACTATTTTGGTTAAAAACAATTTTAACAAAAACAAACCTGATTTTAAAAAACTTGAATGTTTAACTAAATTCAAAAATTCATATGCTTGTTTTGTTAAAATATTATATGTTTGCTGCTGAAGAAAAAGATCCAGAATACATAATGTCATTGTTTTAGTTAAAAAAAACAATTTAAATGTCTGTCTGGCGATGTTCTCCTCCTAATACAGCATGGCAAGAAAATCCTCCAAATAGTAATGACTAACCTGTTGAACTGGAGATAGTTCACCTCCCAATGACTTCATAAATATCTGCTTCAATTACCTTTGGTAAATGAAATAACCAATCATTCATTTTCTGATATAGCTGTAAAACTAATCTGAAAAGTTTTCAAAATAAATCACTTTAAAAATGTATAGTGTGTATCTTTTAAAAATGAAACCTACATCTATCTCTGAGTTGTGAAGAATATGAATTAAGGTTGTAACAACCAACAAGAATGCACTTTTATGTAGAAATCCATGATTAAATCGAGTCTTCCTGACTAGTGATTTAAATCAAATCTGCGCTGCCTCCGCCCAATGCACCCATTGGCCAGGAGGAGTAGAATGGAAGGCTCCCAGTCCAGTGCACCTAGGCCAAATACTATTTTGAATGCAAGTATAACACTGCTGGTATATGTTGTGTTCCCTCCCACCCCAGTGGCTGGTCCACATAGCAGGATAAGAGCCTATTACTGCTACCAACTAGGAGTTACTCCTTTAGCTCAAGCAGTAGAGGGCTGCTCTATGGTCCAAATCCTATTCCAACAAGCACCAATTTTTGACCTAACAGCCATAGAGAGCTTATACCTGAGGTAGAACTGGCAGTTTTTCCTGGTCAGCCACTTTCCTAGCTAGGGAAACCTGTCCAGACAGCTGAAAAATTGGCATCTTGGTTTTCACTGAGCAAAAGGCAGCAAAAAGTTGAAACTACCAATTTTTGTAAAGCTAGCTAAAAAGTTTTCTGAAATCCAAAGTCCTTTTCATAGCAAGGATATACGGACATCCATGCAATTTTTGAATTTTTGGGGGGGGGGGGGGGGGCGAGAGAAGAGTACTATAATTTTTGTAGCAAAGGAGTATGACATTTGGTGGCGAATACAACCATACAAAGTTCCTAAAGTAGTATTTGGCAGCTTACTTCTTCCCACTCCCGAGAGTGCTTGCCAGTAATCAATACACCTTCAGAGCTTTACATACCTCTCCAGGTGTACTTTCTATATCCCCTTTATTTAAGCAAACATACACATCAGCTCCAGAGAGGGTTTAAGCTCTTGTCAGAGGGTAAAAAAAAAAAAAAAAAAAAAAAATAATAAAAAAAAAATAACACACCACACCTACGATACACCTTGACTATGGGTCACTATCCATGTCTCCATAACAGAGTAAAAACCAGTTTTGTCAGTTTTCTCTTCTGACTTTTGGGAAACCTACAAGCAACCGTAAAACAGGTTTACTTACCTTGCTGCAGCTTTGTGAAGCCTCTGAGCAATATGAGATGCAGGTAATGCTGGTATTCACTAGAGAGGATGGATTACCCAAAACACAGATCGAAGAAGTGCTAGGTTAGCAGGCACCCAAATACAACAACCCCCATGTAGCAGCCAGGAGGGCTCTGGGTAGAAGGAAAGCAACACAGAGGAATAATACTCATTTCCTTTCTAGTAGCCAGAGAGATTAGGAAACTTCAAATTTGGCACCAATGACACCTGCCAGAGGTTGTGAAACTTATTGCTCTGAGCAGGGTTCAGGGACCGCACTCTAGTACAAATCCCAGCGGTGTCACTTTCCCAGCATTTTGGGTTTGGTTCTGCCCCCCTTTTGGGGGCGGAGGGGGAGAGAGAGTCTCTCTTTGGAGCTCATTTCAGTTTAGTCTTCCAGCTATTAGTTGCCTGGTAAAATTTTCAAGCCTTATATATGAAAGGGTAATAGAGATTAAATGACAGGTTTCAGAGTAGCAGCCGTGTTAGTCTGTATCCGCAAAAAGAACAGGAGTAATTGTGGCACCTTAGAGACTAACAAATTAACAGATTAAATGGGATAGTTAGAAAAGAGAAGTAGAATATTGAGGTAGGAGAGAGAACATTCAAATAATTAGGTAGAAAAAAAGAAATAAAAACCTTTAACACCATATGTGAGACATAAAACACGCCAAACGGGCTTATATAAGCTACACATTATGAAGTTGCACACACAAACAAATAAGTAAAATAATGTTCCAGCATTATACATGGATCACTAATGTTTTTCTGTCACCAATTTCACTCAAAACATTAAATACATCAGGTCAAGTCAATCACAATGTGTCAAAATTATTTAGTCTACTTACAGAAAGTATAATCAATATGAAGCTGACACAACAGTCAACACACACAGAAAAACGAACACATCAAACCCTTCACAACCTGCCAATTTTTCTCCCCTTATGAGATTTCAGAACCAGTTGGACAACAAGGGAACAGGCCATGTCCAGGCATTATACCTTGTTGCCCTGTTTGGGGGGGGGGGGGGGAGAGAGAGAGAAGGGGAGAACCACACCCCAAAACATGGAAAAGCCAGGGGGGTGGAAAAATTTAAATGAGGGCAAATTAAAAGTGAAACATATACAAAGCAGAAGACAGAAGGGGGCACTGCCCAGACACACTATGAGCAACATGGTTCCCAAAGTGATTAGTCACTACAATACTACACAAAAATCTACCATGGAAGTCACTTGAGTGCCTAGGGAGAAGAAGATTGTATAGTGTCCCCCAAGCCAGGAGCATACAGCCTTCAATGGATAAATGAGTCCTCCAGTAAGCATCAAGGAGATCTGTGAGGGAAGGATAATGCAGCACTTTGACACAAACACCAGGAAATGGTCTGTACTCATGGTCAGAAAGGAATGTCTACTAAACACCTCCAGTACAGCCACCTGCCTGTTTGCACAGAAATCGCACCCACAGAATAAAAAAAAAGGGGGGGGGGATTCACCTCTGGGATAACAGTCCTCGTGAAAGTACTCTGCAGATACCAAGTGGCATGCTGAGAAAGTGACTGCCAGAAATACGGAGTTGGCCTATCCAACAACTGCATAGACAGGATCTCAGTTTCAGTAGCAAAAGCAGCTGCAGACTTCCAGTCCAACTGAGAAAAATCACTGAAGTGAAACAGCTTGGTCAACCTGATCTGAGTAAACAAACAACACAGAAACTCCCCAAGAAGAGGACATCAGATGGGGGGGGGGGGGGAGAGGGGGAAAGATGAAAAACAATGGCTCCTCTAGAAGTCAGGGACTGGAGAGTGCCTTCTCTGGCCAAGCACACCTCAATGGTCACCAAGCATTAAAAAGACAGTTATGAAACAAAGGCAAGCCCCATCCTCTCCAATCTACCTTTTTAGCAAAACCCAGTGAGAATCAAGCTCCATGCACTCATGACAAAGGCTCTTAAGCAAAGTAAACAGCAATGGGCTAAGAGGGGAGGTCCCAGATCAGTAACTGGTTAAAAAGACAGGAAACAAAGGGAAGGAATAAATGGTCAGTTTTCACAATGGGGAGACACTGCTGTTTACATCTTTCAAGGATCTGTACTAGGACCTGAGCTGCTCAACACATTCGTAAAATGATCTGGAAAAGCGGTGAATAGTGAGGTGGCAAAGTTAACAGATGATACTAAGGGCTAGTCTACACTGGCAACGCTGGCTTGTGTGGTCGCGGTGCAGCGCTGGGAGAGAGCTCTTCCAGTGCTCTTAAAAAAACCCACCTTCACGAGGGACATAGCTACCAGTGCTGGTGCACTGTCTACACTGGCGCTTTACAGCGCTGAAACTTGCTACGCTCAGGGGGGTGTTTTTTCACACCCCTGAGTGAGAAAGTTGCAGCACTGTAAATTGCCAGCGTAGACAAGCCCTAAGTCACTCAGGATAGTTAAATCCAAAGCTGATTGCTAAGAGTTACAGAAGGGATTTCACAAAACTGGGTGAGTGAGCAACAAAACGGGAGATGGAATTTAATGTTGATACGTACAAAGTAATGCACCCTGGAAAAAAGTCCCAACTATACATACAAAATGATAGGCTCTAAATTAGCTATTATCACTCAAGAAAGATCTTGGAATCATCATGGATAGCTCTCCAAAAACATCAGCTCAACATGCAGCGACAGTCAAAAAGGCTAATAGAATGCTAGGAACCAGTAGGAAAGGGATAATAATAAGATGGAAAATATAACGCCACTATATAAATCCACGGTATACCCATACCTTGAACACTGAGTGCAATTCTGGTTGGCCCATCTCAAATAGGACATATTAGAATTGGTAGAAGTACAGAGAAGAGCAACAAAAATGATTAGGAGTAGGGAACAGCTTCCGCATGAGGAGAGACTAAAGACTGGGACTGTTCAGGTTAGAAAAGAAGCAAAGGAGGGATATGACAGAGGTCTATAAAATCATGAACGGTGTGGAGAAAGTGAATATGGAAGTGTTATTTACCCCTTCACAAAACACAAAAACTAGGAGTCACCCAATAATATTAATAGGCAGCAGGTTTCAAACAAACATAAGTAAATACTTCTTCACACAACGCACAGTTAATCTGTGGAACTCATTGCTAGGGGATGTTCTGAAGGCCAGAAGTATAACTAGGTTCAAAAAATGAATTAGATAAATTAATGGAAGATAGGTTCATCAATGGCTATTAACCAAGATGGTCAGGGACGCAAACCAATGCTCTGCCCGCCAGAAGATGAGACTGGACTACAAGGGATGGATCACTCGGTAATTGCCCTGTTCTTTTCACTTCCTCTGAAGCATCTGGCACTGGACATTGTTGGAAGACAGAATACTGGGCTAGATAGCTACTGGTCAGCAGGGCCATTCTTATGACTTCCAGGCCATAGAGAAGTCAGACTACAGCAGCCACTGAACAGACAGACGGCAATACCACCCTACTAACCAAGCCAATCAGCCCCAGATCCTACTCATCTAAATGCAAATATATCAGAGCAAAGCTAGTAACTCCAGAAAAAGTGACCAACAAGCCTCAGAATCTCACTTCAACTAGTGCCACAACATCAAGGCTATTCAATTATTGGCTAACGAAGTCCATCCCCAATGGGAAAGCACATGAACGAGCCAGTGCCATTTATTCAGACAGCTCTTTGCTTTCTCCTCAGCCTATCAATTCTTCTAAATGAATTATTCAGAACAACAACAACAAAAATCCCTGCATCTTAATCCCAGAAGGTGCTCCATGGCAACTGGGGGGGGGGAGGGGACTGCACTGCCAAGAAGCAAGGTAAAATAACTGCTTTTGGTCCAATCATCCCAAGCAGATGTGGTTTTCATATGTCTGCGGACAGACAAGTAAAGAGCAGCTACACATCACCCTCATGTGTGACAAATAGACGTCACTGCATGAAACAAACACTGAAAGCATCAGCACACGCAAGGAAAGACCTCTCACAACTGGGTTAGGAGATGCAAAAATGGTTTGAGACTCAAAGCATACAACATACGAGATAAATGGTACCCCTGATAGATACCTTTTTTTTTTTTTACTTCATTCTTTTTCTGCCTTCCTTCCTGTGATAAACCATGACCTGAGTGTGTGTGTTCCCTTTCTCTCCCTTACATTTTATTCTTCCTTTTCGGAGGTAACAGATGAAGACCTACATCAGTTTTTAAATACAAGTTGATTTATGTTTAATTGTAACAGTACTTATAAAAAAATAACATGCTTCTGATATGATTATCAGAAAAGAACTTGACAAGCAGTTGGGCTGCCTAAAAATGTACCGAGCTCTTACTAGCCCTAAGACTAAAAACTTGTCTATCAGGGGAAATAACCTCTGCTTCCACACCCAGTTTGAAAGAACAAAACTGTACAGATCTTTTTTTATTTGTAAAAAAAATCAGGGCCCCACTGTGCTAGAAACTGCACAAAAGAAAAAGAAAACACCCCCTGCCTGAGAGGGCTTATAATTTAGGCCTTGGCTACACTGGTGCTTTACAGCACTGCAACTTTCTCGCTCAGGGGTGTGAAAACACACCCCCCTGAGCGCAGCAAGTTACAGTGTCGTAAAACGCCAGTGTAAACAGTGCCCCAGCGCTGTAAGCTAATCCCCTCGGGGAGGTGGAGTACCTGCAGCGCTGGGAGAGCTCTCTCCCAGCGCTGGCGCCGCGACCACACTCGCACTTCAAAGCGCTGCCACGGGAGCGCTCCCGCAGCAGCGCTTTGGAGTTTTGAGTGTAGCCAAGCCCTTAGGTGGTCTAGTTCAATTTCTACCAACTGGTTTCCTCGTTCTTCGGCTCATCCAGATCAAGCACTTTTCAGGATTATCAGATCCACTGCTAATGAAGGCACTAAATTAGATTCCCTACATTGAACAAGAACATTTCAGAAGCCTGAGTTTAACAATGAGCTAGCCAGGCACGCAGCAATAGGCAGTATCTGCATTTTTTTTTTTTTTTAAACACTATGTCCAATCTCTTCAAATTTCAAAAGATGCCAGAAAAAGCAATCAATGAACACTGATTAGGATAGTGAACAAGAGGATGCAACAAAAAATATTTCCTGTTTGATAAGGGTAAGATCATCTAGCATCCAGATTCTGTCCCACACTAGTAAAAGCTACACATTAACAGTACATCCTTCTATCAGTTACAAGGGCCTTTCCACAAGTACCCCCAGGTTTCAGGTACAAATTTAAAAACTGAGCGTTAAATTTGAATTAGATACACCAGCAAATACTGAAACAGGGTATTTTAAGTGTTCACATACAATGCCGTATCAACATCCCTTGAGACTGAGGTCCTGCTTATTCACAAAGACAGCACAGAAAGTAGAATGCAAGCTTCCTACACTGTCTTCTTCCATGCCCCATTCCTAACATGGAAGAAACCCATCTAACTTGTTCTTCCTACTCTTGTGTTTGTTCTAGAAAAGACCAGTCTCAATGCAGTTGATCTTTACTGTCTAATCCATGCAGCCCAAATAATCAGGGGAAATACAGCAAAGAAATTTTGAAAGAACTATAATATAACCTTCCTTCCCTAGAGGCAATTCTGAATACCAGTAAAACCCCTTCAAAAACACTGACTCTTGATTTTTTTGGGGTAATCAGAAGCAGCAGAATTTGGCCCTACAACCATAGAGTTTTGCCAATCACTCTTTGAAAAAGACATATGCCTACTAGCCCAGCATACCTAAAAGTTTCCTCCTGGATGAAAGAAGCACACATATTTACGTTGTCCCTTTCTGTCCCATTTGGCACTCCTCAGGGTGGATAAAAATCAATGATTAAAAAAAAAAGTTGATTTTTGGATAAAATGCTTTTTAAGGAAAAAACCTATCTAAAGATATCTTAATTAAAACTAAGATATATTTGAGCTATAATGCATCATGGAATAGGGATTATAAATTCTAATTCTATAGTATGAGAATATATTCATGTAATGTTTAAGAAAAGTTTTGTAAATGAGTTCCAATAGTTCACGGATTATGCACCCAATCTTATGGCATTCCAGGGGCTTATGTATAGATTACTTAGGTTAATCTTTCTATCTACGAAATGGGACTCAGTGCTCAGGCTAGAAGATACCATCAGAGATGCTTAGTTTTGCAGTTCTCAAACTGTGGGTTTGTGTCTCCAGAGATGACATGCTTGTTAATATCAAAAATGTTTTTAAATAAATATAGAGGTGAGAAATAACAGACCTCAACCCTATTGTCCCTCTGCAAATTTGTATACACAGAGTCAATCCCTTACCTCTCGCTAAAAGTGCACATTTTCAAAAAGTTCAATGTATAGGAGATTGTTGGGGGCGGAATAGAGCTGGACAAGAAGTCTGGAGAGAAATGTGAAAAGGGAGGGACAGGCAGTAGAAACAAAAATGAAACTGTTTGAGCAGCATATTCCAGAAGTCTTGAGGTCTTTCTGAGTGTAGCCTTCATTGATTTGAGATCTACCATACCATTCTCTTACTAGAAGGGAAAACCTATAATGACAGCAGGCCGTAAAAGAGACCAGTTTGGGAATAAGAACCATTCAAGAAATATATGTTTGACTTTCTTTAAAACATCGTCAGCAAACCAGTGAACTGGTGGTAGTCACTTAGCACTTGGATTCAGAGACTGTTGAAGTGATAATCTCACTTTCAACAGCAGTAGCTTCTTCTGCCGGTGTAGAAAGAACATTTTCTTCCTTTGGACTAATTAATTCCAAACTGAGAAATCATTTGGGACCTGAAAAAGCAGGAAAGCTTGTTTTTCTTTTCCAGATTATGAACAAACAGGAAAATGAAGGTAAAGATGACTGAGTTAGCTGTAGAAGCCAATATTTTAAGTTTCTCATGTGGGCCTGGCTGACAGTCGATTTAATTTTTTTTTTAAATATTTCATTTAACTATTTTGGTTAAAAACAATTTTAACAAAAACAAACCTGATTTTAAAAAACTTGAATGTTTAACTAAATTCAAAAATTCATATGCTTGTTTTGTTAAAATATTATATGTTTGCTGCTGAAGAAAAAACTCCACAATATGCAACGTTGTTTTAGTTAAATAAAACAATTTAAATATCTGGCTGGTGATGTTCTCCTCCTAATACAGCATGGCAAGAAAATCCTCCAAATATTAAAGATTAACCTGTTGAATTGGAGGTAGTTCACCTCCCAATGACTTCATAAGTATCTGCTTCATTTACCTTTGGTAAATGAAACCAATCATTCATTTTCTGATATAGCTGTAAAACTAATCTGAAAAGTTTTCAAAATAAATCACTTTAAAAATGTATAGTGTGTACCTTCTAAAAATGAAACCTACATCTATCTCTGAGTTGTGAAGAATATGTATTAAGGGTATAACAACCAACAACAATGCACTTTTATGTAGAAATCCATGATTAAATCGAGTCTTCATGACTAGTGATTTAAATCCACCCTGGCACTCCTACTCCTAGGTTACGTCATTTCATATTGTTCTCCACAGCTTTACTCTTCTTATATAGTCAGCTGTTGACCACATTGGGTCCCTTCATTTTATAACTGATGACTCAACTCATTTGGGGTTTACTTTCAGAGAGAATTTTCCATCACAATAATCTGTCCTATAAACCACACCATACTTCCCTCCACCTCATAACTTGCTTACCACAAATGAAATTATCTTTAAGGAAGTAATGAGATCAATTTATAGCACAAACAGGGTAGAAAGTCGAGGCAACAAGTCTCCCAAGCCAGATCACCATCTGTCCCTTCCCCTGCTTAACAAAGCTTGTTGCTATTGAAAAGTTTGGTGGTTTAGTTTGTCTTTTTGCTTGTTTAAACATACTTTCTCTTTCTACTAACAGTATTGGCTAACTTCCAGCTCAAAAATTCCCTCAAAGACAAAAGTGGCAATTACCGCACACAAATCTCAGAGACATTCAGCATGCCGGGCTACTTCAGGAGAAGACCAAGAAGAACGTGAGTTGGAAATCAAATTATAGTGGAGTTCTGCAAACATATACTCATGCTACTGCTGCCACTTTGCCTTTCCCTTACATTCACTTTTTCCTTATCTGAACAAGCTAGAACAGGGGCTCCCAAACTGGGGGTCGGGAACCCTCGGGGGTCATGAGGTTATTACATGGGGGCGTCGTGAGCTGTCAGCCTCCACCCCAAACCCTGCTTTGCCTCCAGCATTTATAATGGTGTTAAATATATAAAAAAGTGTTTATAATGTATATGGGGGGGTCACACTCAGAGGCTTGCTGTATGAAAGGGGTCACCAGTACAAAAGTCTGAGAACCCCTGACCTAGAATGACAGCACCAACTCAGGCATTACTACTATTTTTTCTCAGTATCAAGATTCCCCATCCACATAACAGGTAAAGCACAAACTGAAGCAGTACAATCTCCACCGCTTTGCACCTCAGCGCCCATCAATCCTAGATGAAAAGAAGATACCACGGAGCAAAAAAAAAAAATAAGTTCAACAAGGGTTCCGTTAGTGACATGTTAATGGACCTATTACATTTTTTTATTACTGTGTGCTTAGTTTGTCGCTTACCTTGTTAACTATGAGGTACATTTATCTATTTATTTTCCCCCCCAACATTAGCACAGCTATAAGCACTACTCAAAAGTAGGTTAAACTGTACATATTTCACAAATTAATGTTCAGATTAAGCAATCCTCAATTATACAGTTTGCCAAGATTATGACTTGACATTTATTGCAAGAAAAATAAACTCTACAACAGGGGTAGGCAACCTATGGCACGCGTGCCAAAGGCGGCACGCGAGCTGATTTTCAGTGGCACTCTCACTGCCTGGGTCCTGACCACTGGTCCAGGGGGCTCTGCATTTTAATTTTATCTTAAATGAAGCTTCTTAAACATTTTAAAAACCTTATTTACTTTACATTCAACAATAGTTTAGTTATATATTATAGACTTATAGAAAGAGACCTTCTAAAAACGTTAAAATGTATTGCTGGCACACGAAACCTTAAATTAGAGTGAATAAATGAAGACTCGGCACACCGCTTCTGAAAGGTTGCCGATCCCTGCTCTACAAACTGATCCTGATAGTGTATTTCTGCGACAATGTGGTAAAGCTATATAAAAGTTGCTGAATTGTAGCCACTGACATTACCCACTATAGGCCCCAATCCAGCAAGGCACTTAGCATGTGCTTAAAATTAAGCATATGCTGAAGAACCTTGCTTGACTGGGGCCACAGGGAATATTGTATATTTCTCTTACATCTGAGATGATCTACTTAAATATGCTGGTATGTCACTTACTGCCAGATCAGTCTACAATTTGTCAATGATCCAGCAAAATTAGCAATATCACAAAACTTGTTCGCCAAGAGCAAAACCTTAGTATGTGAAAACAAAAAAAGTTAGACTTTCCCACTTTCTTTAAAGATTTAAACACAGAGAACATATTCTTGTATCACTTGTATAATAAAAACCTTTAAGTACCGTGAGATCTGCTGCTGTTTTTCTTCTTGCCTTAAATAGCTATTACACAGTTTTGATCAGCGATCACAAGATTTCACATGGTAACGTCATGTTAAGCAAGATTTAATTTAATGATTTTATGCAGTATAAGATAACACAAAAGATAAGTGGGGTCACCACAGCAGCTTTCTGGATGCTTGTCACCCAGCCCCCCCATCAAAAGTCACATCTGTACACGTTTGAAACAATAGTCACAGCAATGATTTCCTTCTAATTTGACTAAAGCTGAAAGCTGTCCACTGAAAATTATATTTTTATAGCCATTTTAAAAAAATACCATTCCACAAAGCTTCGGATGCCCCTAACATAAGAGTTATTGAAACTATTATTCAATCATATTGTTCCAGACAGAAGTAAAAGTTTATTAACATTGCTAGCAAAGAGACCCTTACAACTGCTCATGTTATAACTGGCCTTTCCTATTAAAATTGTTCATAATGAAACTTTAGCTGAATTACAACCAAAAGGTGTGTCAGACTGGAAAGAGTTTTGACAGAAATGTTATTTAAAAAAAAAAATTAGTAAAAGAAGTCATGTTTAAATACTAAAATACAATTCATAGAAGTATCCAGCCTCTCTCAACAGGACACTTCTCTCTTTTATGAGACCATACTAATCCCAGTGAGATTACATGTGATGGCGTATTTACATAGTTTTAGGAAAGGCCCAAAATAGACACTTTGCCTAACCCCCAAAACAGAAGGATGTACTACGTGAGGAAATGTTGAAGGCAAGTACTTCAATATGGGTCAAAGTAGGTCCATTTTTGGCCCTCCAAGTTTAGACACACTTGATGTACATTTACAAATAATAAAACTGCATGTGGCTTACTAGAACAACTGTAAGAATAAAGTTTGTTAAAATTATCAGTTATGTAATATAATTATGGGTCAGTTCCTGCAAGATAATGAATGCCTTCAATTTTCATTGAACTCAGAGGGAGATGAAAGTGCTCAGCACCTTACAAGTCTGAACCCTTTGTTAGTATCAAGACAGTTACAATGTTTGGTCATATCTGATTTTGACATATCACTAGATAGAGAGAATGTGTTAACCATTCTTAGGTAAAACACAAAGGATAAAAAAGTCATGAATCTGATTTTTAGCATCTTCTCTCTGCTAAAGCCTTCTTAATAGGTTAAAGTTAATTCTGTTGAAAATTCAACATGTAGATTATGCAAGTCCACATGAGAAAAACAGAGAAGCAGCTTTGTGCATTTATATTTAACCCTAAATGTTATTAACATGAAACCTGCTCAGAAGGAATTGAATGAATCCTTGAATTTGTCATCTCAAGGAAAGAATTAAAAAAAAAGTCAACTATTACTTTGTCTAAACAGAACAGTTAGAAGTTTATCTTTTGGACACAAACTACTCAACTCTTTTCTGGTAAGCTTCCAACCTACATAACTGCTTAATTTGAAAAACAGTTGAGAGGAACATCAGTTGTATCTGGCATCAAAAAGTTCACAATAGAAGCAAATTAATATTGAGACCGTCTTTCCAGAAAAGTGTTGCCAAACTGTTATTTATAGCAGATAACTTGCATTATTTTCTTCTGTTATGGAATTTACGCAGTACAGTAGAAGCTCAATTTCACAAACACCAATCTTACAGACAAACATTATATGAATCATTTTTCCCTGACGGGGTGGAAGTGGGATGGAGATCACATAACTAAAGTGATGTTGATGAAGGACAAGTTAACATCCCTTCACATTCCAATGCCTTCAGTACACTGGAAATCAGTTTGCAATGCTTTGAAGGCCAAAAAGAAAGTGATGCAGTTCAACATGCTGAAACTTATAAATCATACTTTCTGCAATTTTCAGTTTTATAACTTCTTTATTTTATGAACTCCTTAATCCTCAGTTTGTAAAATAAGGATTCTACTGTATTTAAACTGAATTTGTTTATCAATGCACATAATCTTTATTAAAGTATTTGAGTATTCTTTCATTGTGACTGGTTAGGACATCAAAATATTACTTCTGTCTAACGTTTTGTCTACTTTTCTAAAGAGTAATATCTAAAGTTAGAAGAAAGTCTTTCAATTCTAGGTGGAGATCTGTATATAGCCTATTTCACTGTTACCCCTAGATAGTCAGTAACTTTCCCCTTTTGTTTATATGGTGTTTCACAAAGCAATAGGGAAGAAAAGACATTCAAGAATAGGAACAGATGATTGTGAACACAGAAAATGGCAAGGAGACTGAGGCCGGTGTAGCACCAGAAGCTAAAAAAAATTTTATTGTCTTGATTTCAAATCAACAGTCCATTTAATACTTCTTTCTTAAGATAATATGCCAAATTTTTCATTAACTTGCAATCTGAGCAATCTCGTAATCAACTGGGTTGCACAAGCTGCTAGGAAATCCTGAATTTGACCCTACATTGAAGATAAGCTATTTCTATTAGTTGTAGTATTGATCTAATTGCACAGTACAAAAATATATGAAACTATATGGGATGTGTAATTTATCTTGTAACTACATACAGATCTCTGTATTAAAGGAAAGCTTTTTACAAGTTTGATTGTTTAGACAGTCTGTTACGCTTATTTTCATAAATTCAGAGTATCAAAACTAGGGTGATTTTTCTACCTTGAATCTACAAACGAACGTTCACTGCAAGGAACTCTGGGCAGACAAATGGGCCTACCTGCGCAGAACTCATTGCCGGATCAGGGCCTAAAAGTAAAACATCTGTTATGTGTAAGTGCTGTTTTACCCAGATAATCATAACTGTTATTTCTGTACGTCTGACACCCTTAACAATTCTGCTAGCACTGTAACAATAGATTAGCAAAAAGAACATGAGTATTTGTGGCACCTTAAAGACTAACAAATGTATTTGAGCATAAGCTTTCGTGGGCTACAGCCCACTTCATCAGATGCATAGAATGGAACATACAGTAAGAAGATTACACACACACACACACACACACAGAGAGAGAACATGAAAAGGTGGAAGTTGCCATACCAACTCTAAGAAGTATTATCAGCAGGAGAAAAAAAACATTTGTAGTGATAATCAAGATGGCCCATTTCAGACAGTTGACAAAAAGGTGTGAGAATACTTAACATGGGGAAATAGATTAAATTTGTATAATGACCCAGCCACTCCCAGTCTCTATTCAAGCCCAAATTAATGGTATCTCGTTTGCATATTAATTCAAGTTAAGCAGTTTCTCGTTGGAGTTTGTTTTGGAAGCTTTTCTGTTGCAAAATTGCCACCTTTAAGTCAATTCCATTCTATGCATCTGATGAAGTGGGCTACAGCCCACGAAAGCTTGTGCTCAAATAAGGGGGAGAGATAGCTCAGTGGTTTGAGCATTGGCCTGCTAAATCCAGGGTTGAGAGTTCAATCCTGGAGGGGGCCATTTAGGGATCTGGGGCAAAAATCTGTCTGGGGATTGGTCCTGCTTTGAGCAGTGGGTTGGACTAGATGACCTCCTGAGGTCCCTTCCAACCCTGATATTCTATGATTCTACCAGAGATAAAAATTTATTAGTGCCACAAGTACTCCTGTTCTTTTTGCAGAAACAGACTAACACGGCTGCTACTCTGAAACCTGTCAATAGATTAGCAAGAGACTTACTCAAATGCTTGAGTGCTAACTGCCACACATCATTCATATTTCATCCGTTATTTTGAGTCAGACTGAATGATCCCACAGTTATAGTAATCTAAGTTGATGGCATGAATGATACACGAAACAAATGCACTCTTTGCCAAGTGCACTACATAAGGAATCAATAGAAAATCTGTTTAAGCTGCTGCCATAACTGGAAAAAAAAAAGGGTACAAAAACCAATCAAAATTCTTATTTCTTGAGGTCTTTCAATGATAATCCACAAAATATTGTTCACACCACTGCCATAGAAAGCTTTGACCTTCAACCTCTCATAGACAGATAGATAGACAGACACTTTGTAGAAACCAAGGATGGGGCCATACTTTCTATGTTTGTACAGTAGCAAGCACACTTACTCTTTTCAATAAACAATGCTGAGTAACACTGTTCACTTACAGCTAGACTGTACATATGCAACACTTCACAAGCAATCTGCTAATAAAGTACTGGCACGTTTTGTACTTGGAAGTATGATTATCAAAATCAAATTTACTTATGTCCAAGTGGATTTGGTTCTCTTTGTGAAAGACTAGCCAACGACGCCTGGATTATATCATACCTTGTAAGTATTCCTTGCATTCCTACACCTAGAAGATAATAAGGTGAAAAATAACAGTCAGCATGGATTTGTCAAGAACAAATCATGTCATACCAACCTGATAGCTTTCTTTGACAGGGTAACAAGCCTTGTGGATGGGGAGGAAGTGGTAGATGCAGTATATCTTGACTTTAGTAAGGCTTTTGATACCGTCTCGCATGACCTTCTCATAAAACAAACTAGGGAAATACAACCTAGATGCAGCTACTATAAGGTGGGTGCATAACTGGTTGGAAAATCGTTCCCAGAGAGTAGTTATCAGTGGTTCAGTCATCATGGAAGGGCGTAACGAGTGGGGTCCCGCAGGGATCAGTTCTGGGTCCGGTTCTGTTCAATATCTTCATCAATGATTTAGCTAATGGCATAGAGAATATACTTACAAAGTTTGCGGACAATACCAAGCTGGGAGGGGTTGCACGTGCTTTGGAGGATAGGATTAAAATTCAAAATGATCTGGACAAACTGGAGAAATGGTCTGAAGTAAATAGGATGAAATTCAAGAAGGACAAATGCAAAGTACTCCACTTAGGAAGGAACAATCAGTTGCACGCATACAAAATGGGAAATGACTGCCTAGGAAGGAGTACTGCGGAAAGGGATCTGGGGGTCATAATGGATCACAAGCTAAATATGAGTCAACAGTGTAACACTGTTGGGAAAAAAAGCAAACATCATTCTGGGATGTATTACCAGGAGTATTGTGGAAGAGAAGTAATTCTTCCGCACTACTCCACGCTGATTAGGCCTCAACTGGAGTATTGTGTCTAGTTCTGGGCGCCACATTTCAGGAAATATGTGGACAAATTGGAGAAAGTCCAGAAAAAAGCAACAAAAATTATTAAAGGTCTAGAAAACATGACCTATGAGGGAAGACTGAGAAAACTGGGTTTTAGTCTGGAGAAGAGAAGACTGAGAGGGGACATAACAGTTTTCAAGTACATAAAAGGTTGTTACAAGGAAGAGGGAGAAAAATTGTTCTTCTTAACCTCCAAGGATAGGACAAGAAGCAATGGGCTTAAATTGCAGCAAGGGCAGTTTAGGTTGGACATTAGGAAAAACTTCCTAACTGTCAGAGTGGTTAAACACTGGAATAAATTGCCTAAGGAGGTTGTGGAATCTCCATCATTGGGGATTTTTAAGAGCAGGTTGGACAAACACCTATCAGGGATGGTCTAGATAATACTTAGTCCTGCCTTGAGTGCAGGGGACTGGTCTAGATGACCTCTCGAGGTCCCTTCCAGTCCTATATTGCACCTATCTGTTCCATTAATCATACTACATTCTAGTTTCATTCTTCCAAACTGGGATACGTTTTCAGTTATATCAGCACAGCATTATTAGGCTGTCAAATTTATTAACATTTTTGCCTTTTAAGGTCTATATACATCCAGGATGATTAGTAGGTTATTAGTTAAATCTACCATATATCCACATCATCTTCCTTAACTTTTCTTCCCAACAAATCCCTGACATCTATCTATAAAGTAGCGAGTCTTTTTAATCTTGATTGAATAAACTAATATAGGCCACTTTATCATAATCTAAGGAAAGAAATAAGACATGAAAAGAAAGAACTGTTTTCAATTGCATTCATCCACCACTCCACTTCTATTTTTAGACTTTGCTTTGGCTTGGAAGAGTAGTGATGAGTAACAGCAATTCCTTTTCCATCAACTTGCCACTGCTTAGCAGAAACAGTACTTCCTGTCCATACTGTGAAGACACTGCCTCCTCCTCCCCTCCCCCCCAAAAAATCACTCCTTCAGTTTTAAAGATAAGGAGAGAAGATGCAGAGGAGGAGAGACTATTCCTCCCGTTAGTTTCTCTTACCATCTCCTCTTCACCCTTCTCCATTCCCTCAAAATCTCAAAGACAGAAGCTTTAATGTGGCTACGTAAAATAGGTGTGGCAAAAAATGCAGTTGCCATACAATGACAAACTATTTACACAGAGAGTTTGCATTCTTGTGGTCAGACCCCTCTACATCTGCTTGTGTAACATACAGATAAACATTAAAGAAAAGTCCTTCCGTATAGTACTATAATACTTTAACCACAATATTCTGTCTCCCCAACTCTCCTTTAACACATTATTCAAAGTTTTTTTTCTCAGAAATAGAAACATGCAGTTGAGTTATGAACAGAAAATGTTAAAAAGGACATCAAGAACTTTGAATCTAGTCTCTCCCACCCCCCACTCTCCTGAAGGCTTGAGAGTTCTTTCAGGTAGTACACCTGCCCTTCAGTTCTCAGTGAATTTGTGGTTTTACAATAATATTTTCCTGGTTTTTTTTTTATAAATGTTTTCCATGCTTGCTGCTATGTGTAACTTCCATAAAAACAGAGGAAGATCACCAACTACACAGCTGAAAATAGCAACATTAATTATACAGAGTGCTGTCAAATGCACAACACAAACGTTTTCAAATCTTTCTTAACCTAAATGTTACTTATAATAGTAAGTAAAAAACATTACTACATATTTATTTTAAGTTGGTATCTCTTAGTATACTGCAACTTTAATTCTGGGCTGCCAGATCAAATATAAAATACAGTAGTTCTTATATGGTCACGTATTAGCTCTGTAAAAAGGCTAAATCCAATCCTGTTTACAGCATTCAGTTTACATATTTTTTCCATTTCTGTTTTTTTTATATATATATGTATATCACACATACACACACACACACTTCCTTTACTTAGAACAATGGTCAGCCTTACCAGCATAATGTAACTGGATGTCAGTCTGTGTGCTAAACAGGGGTTCCTTTAATTACTCACATTTTCAAGATTAAGTTAAACAGATTAAAAAGATTGGAGTCCAATAGATTTAAGGTAACATTTTAATGTAATTTTCAAGGAAAGTAAAGCAAACTAAGAATTTACACCTCTTAAATCAATCTCGATTTTACATGTGGTTTCCTCCTTCCTTCCCTATTTGTATGGCTATTTCAGTGGCCCAGGATCAGTAAAATCCTTCCCAAATGGTATTCTTGTTTCCCACCCCGACCCTGCCCACTCTGTATGAAATAGTTACTTCCCAAAGTCCACTTCCTCTTCCATTCCTCAGACCTGAAAGTGCTCCCAACGCCCCTGAGTCTTGCACAATGTCCGCAGCCTCCTCCCCGCATTTCAGACAATCCCTGATGTGACATTTACGTCAAGATTTTTTTGTTCCCAGACCATTATCAAAACGAGATCTAAGAAGACTAAAAATACATCTTTATTCTAAATCCCACCGGGTAATACAACAGGCTACAGCGGCATATTGTACATGCAGTCTGCTAACCCACCACCCCAAAAGCAGGTTAAATTATATTTCCATATTAAATGTTTAAACAAAATTTAAAGTCACACTGACATATCCACCTAATCATGACTATTGTTCCCAGCTCAGATCACCCACTCAGTCGATCAAATCATTTCAAGCATTTTAATAGTCAGAATAAAGAACAACAAATAAAGGAAACAAGCAGTGAATAACCCTGGTTCTAGATTATATCCCCTCTCCTCCTGCATGCACACACACAGAGGCTACAGGAAGGCTGTTGGTGAAGTGATCTCAAAGGAAGAGAGGATGAGGGATACAGCCTGGGGTTGCAGTGGGAGGGGGAGTTGAGGGAAAGATGCTAGCCTCCAAGAACACACCTACCATATTTTCTCAGAAAGGATCAAAAGGGAGTTACAACGACAAATACCTGAGGGCAGAAGATGCCAGTCTATCCAAAGTTGCCATTATGACCCCCACTATCGCCGACAGAAGAGGCCACAAAGACATATCATGGAAAGGAACAAGACAGCACCCCCACCTAGAGTACCCAGGACCCTCCTTATCGCCTCAGGAAAGGGGCTGGGTTCGGGAGAGGAGGTTCTAGGCTGCAGTTACAATAGCAGACTGACGTGGTTAGCGAGACGGCACTCACGGGGATCCACTCTCCTATCTCCTCCCAAGGAAGGGTTCAGGCTGGGGATCGCAAGAGCAGCCCTTACAAGAGGCATCTCCTGCAGGCCAGCGCCCGCTCCCCCAAACCGGGGCTGGGGCAACGTCCCGGCTCCGGCTTACACAACAGGAGAGCTTAGGACACGGGCAGGGGGCTACAATGGCAGCTCACGCCGGGGGATGCTGCTACTCCTTCCCCTCCCCCCCGGCTCCGTCCTCTCCACCCGCTTCTCCTGCCCAGCCCTCACGAGACCCTCTCCCCTGCCCCCAGGCAGAGACGGGAGCTGAGCGCTCCCACCCCCCTCACCATGAAGTCGCTGGCGAAGTTGTCGTCCCCATTGTGGTCCGTGTCCTTCATGGCCTGGACGCTCTGGATGAATTTCCTCAGGATCTCCTCTTGCTCCATCCTGCCTGCCTGCCTCCCTGCGGAGCCGGAGCCCAAGCCCCGGCCGCCCCACACGATCCCCGCCGCCGCCTCGGCTCTCTCAGGCCGCCTGCCTCCCCCAATCCCGAAGCCTCCCCTCACACAACTTCCCTCCGGCTCAGCGCCGCCCGGCCGCCTTCTCCATCCTGCCTCCGGCCGCTCGCCCCTCCCCACAGCAGTCGCTGCAGCCACCGCCACCGACACGCTCAGGGAAGGGACACGACGATACCCCCCCCTCGCGCAGGCGCAGCACCAACCACTCAGCATTTTCTAATCCCGCACAGCTAAACGCCCAACCCCGCCCCCGCCTCCCACCATTGGCTATTTGTTCAATAGCTTCTCTGTGATTGGTTGCACAGAACATCACTCACAGGCCTTCCTGATGTTTTATTCTCCTCCCCCCAGTTTCCCGTGGATGGGACTTTCCCGAAGTGCTCTGTATGGAACTTTGGGAGGGACCACTAAAGCTAGCAGGGGGAAGAACGTAGGGGAAGTCGGTGGAGAGAGACGAGCTCAGGGTGAAGAGGGGTGCGGCTCTCTGTGGTGACTACAGGTCCCAGGGTGTAATGCCTGATGAGCGGTGCACGCTGGGAGCTGTAGTCCGCCCGGGGCTACGTCCCAGGCTGATGAGAGCCCGTGAATGAGGGAGATTCTTTAAGCGTCTCATTGAAACGCACAAAGCAAAACCCTCCTGCCCCGAGGGTGTGTGAGACTAGGCAGCTGCGACCAGTCTTCTCAGACACCACCACTGAGGCTGCTCGTCACCACTGCTGCATGATGATCCTGGTCTGAAAGTCTGAGGGGGTCTCTGCGGCTCTGCCGCCCACGAGTGAGGCTTGGACGAGGTCTGAGTGATGGAGTCTTTCTTTTTCGTCCAGCGAAGCGGAGTTTGCCAGCCCACGACAACACTGTATAATATTCGGAGACAGGAACTGCATTAAACTGAGAACATGTACCAGTAATTTAAGAATACAGCACTATTTAGAGCTGTTGTAATTATTCCCAAAGCAGGCGTTATAAACCCCAGAACTTCAGAGTCAAGGTTAAATGTAAAGAAATCCAGACTCGTTAAAGTATGGAAATAAACAGTTGAAGCACCAAAACATCCTTAATTCTGCTCTACATGACCTTATTTTAAATTCTTAACTCCAAATTAACATAGATTTTTGTCTGGGATTTTTTAAATTTAAAAATATCATGCATGGAGATAAAACCATAAAGCCATTAAAATGCTACCCAGCGTGACTTCTCTAGTGAGTTGCAGATATGAAATATCAATCTGTTGTTGACTTTTAGGGCCACAGCCCCTGACTAGCATGCTCTGGCTACTTTGCAGAACGCTAGAGCTATGCAAAACAGCTGGAGCATACTGACCAGTTAAATAAAGCTTGCAGGTGCAGCAGCTACTTTGCATCACCAGAGGAGCACAAAGCACCCAGAGCATACTGGTGAATCTGGCCCTTAATTGATTACTATTATTTTCTGTATGAAAGGAAATGTAGATTGTAGGCAGATCTTAGTGATAATATCAGGGGTATTGTGAGGAGTCTAGGGTTGAGCTGACTGAAAAATTCCTGACAATAGTTTTCTGTTGAAAAATGCAGTTTAAACAAAATCAAAAAATTTTATGGGAATGTGTCAATTTCAATTACATTTTTGATGGGAAAAAGTCAAAATGATTGGTTTTGACTTTCTAATTTTTTGATAATATCAAAATGTTTAATTATGATTTTATCATGTCATTTAAACTTTCATATTATATTAATTGTTGCAGAATCAATTTGATAATGCTGAATTATCAAATATAATTTTTTGACATTGTATAAATTAATTTATTCAACACTATCAAAATGAAATGTTTCAATGGTCCTGAATTGATTTTTTTTTTTTAACTTTTTGTGCTGCAGGACATTTCATAAGTTTGGCTTTTTGTTCTAATTTGGAATGGAAAAAAAATCAAAATGCAAGAATTCCTTCCAATATGGAAATTCCATTTTCTGAGCAGCTCTAGTCCAGGAATTCATAGATTTTAAGATCAGAAGGGACTGTTACTGTTGTGATCATCAGATCTGACCTCCTGCATAACAGAATTTCACTCAATAATTCCTTCATCAAGTTCAATAACTTGGGGTTGAACAACAGCAAATATTTTAGAGAGACAACCAATCTTGATTTAAAATTGTCAGGTGATCGAGACTCTACCATATTTCTTGGTAAATTGTTCCAATGGTTAATTACCCATTAAAAATGTGCATTTTGTTTCCAGTTTGAATTTGTATGGCTTCAATTTCCAGCCATTAGATTTCATTATGTTTTTGCCTGCATCCACATTGCAAACTGGGTGGATTACAGCCTGAGTTAAAGTGGAATGTGGGCTCTAGTCTAACCTATATTTCCAGCTGGGTCAACTAGCCTGGATGTAAAGCACCACCAAACCCAGGTCAGAGACTTCTGTGTGTGGATAGTAGGAGGGTTAGGGGCAAAACCTGGGTAAAAATCCAGGTCAGCTCTGCAGTGACGACACCCCATGGGTATGTCTGTATTGCAGCTGGGAGCAAGCCTCCCAATCTGGGTAGTCAGATTTGTGCTAGCAGGGCTCAAGCTAGTGTGCTAAAAATAGCAGCATGAAAGTTGCTGCACTGGCAAAGGTGTGGTCTAACCACCTGAACTCAGTTCCAGGGGGTTTGGTAGGTCCCAGTGTAACCCACACACCTCCTGGGTGTGGTGCTCTGTCCCCTCTAGTGGCACCATGACCATTTAGAGATTAATGAGTCTGCTCTATAGCCTTAGCTAAAGGCCAAGTGGCTTTTAGCTCATGCAGTAGCAGCTCCAGAGGTCCCAGGTTCAATCCCGATGATGACTGGAGTTTGTCAGTGTTACATCAGCTCAGGTGGCTAGCCATAGCCTCTGGTGCTGCAGCAGTTTCCATAGTGCTATTTTTATTTTAGCATGCTAACTCAAGCCCTGCTACGCAGTCTGTGAGGCTTGCTCACTGTTGCAGTGTAGCTATACCTGTCATCTACTAGAATGAAGAGACTTCTGTCAGATATCTTCTCGTATTGCAGGTTCTAATATACTGTGAACAAGTCACCTTTTAACCTCTCTCTCTTTCACAATCTCAATTGTTTAAGCCTATTAAGGCCTTGTCCATACTTAACAGGTTTGCTTCTTTAATTATGCCCATAGTTTATTCGGGTTCACACACCCCCTACATTTGCTATCTGGTCATCCTACCTCAGACCTTCTTTGTCCTAATCCAAGCCAGGACAGACAGATGGACCCAGATAACATTGGGATTCTGCTGGAGCTGGTAGAGGTGGCAATTACCTCCTCAGATGAAATGGGATTGGACTTCAACAGCAGGCACAACAACTCCAGCTCATTTCAACTAACTCTTCTTTTTCCCAAAGCAACAGTTATTACCATCTTTAATACCATCTAAAAGACTGTCAAACTAGAGGGACCTTCTAAAAGGTCTCTTCAGCTAAAGGGAAAAGGAACAAGAAGTGTTGTTAAAATGAAAGCCTTACTTAATGGTTTACATTTCAAATGCTTTAACCATTTCCCCTTCTTTTTTGTATCTTTAATAAAAGGTTAAAAGGACTTTTAATTATGTTTGCCATGGTACTAAGTGACTGCATTATCTACATACCAAGCCCCAAACCTTTGTTAACAATGTTTAAGGCTGGATGGTGACTGAGTTATGTTAACACAATTTATTCCATGTAAATTAATACAACAGTGAGGAGGGCATACAGTGGTGATGAAGAAGGAGGTGGGGGGCCCTGGAAGGGCGAATGGGGATGTGGTGAGCTGGGATATGGGAGGAGCAATAGAGATAAGAGAAGATGAAGAGAGTATGGGAGGGCTGTCTGTATCCCCCATTCATGCCAGCTGCAATTGATTTCTTTCTGTTCCAGAAGAGGTCTTTACTTTGGTCAGGAGGAGTCTTGTCATGGCAAACCTGATCCCAGGAGCCAGCATGCAGGCATGAGATCTTTAAAGAGCAGTGACAGTTGGGGCTAAGTAGTCTACCAATGAGAAATATTGAAACCGGTGTACAGTCCCCCTCACACACACACACACCACACTGGCTCATTTCAAACAACAGAATTATAGCGTGTGAATTAAGTGGGAAGGAAAGGTAATGCATTAATTATGATGTTACAATGACATCACTTAAGAGGGCCCTAAGCTATTGATCTGGCCTTGTTTATAGTCAAAACAATTAGATACAATTGTTAATAATTTAGCTTAATTATAATGTAATTATGTCGAATGAAGCCTGCTCATGAGATTTTAAATGAGTTTTAAATATAACGACAATCTGAAAAGTATATGTAATTCTGTTAAGATAATTTGAGGGGGGGAAACTGGCCACACAGAGTCCCTACATTTCATAAAGGAGCCATTTTAAAAAGAGCTGATTGGGAATTTTTTGTCAAAATGTTTTCTCAATGGAAAATGTGGTTTCAGTCAAACTGAAATTCCCCATGGGAATATTCTGATTTTGCCAAAATGTTTCTTATTTTCCATCAGGAAAATCAAAACAAAATATTTCATTTGCAGTCAGGTTGACCTCAATATAAATATTGCAATTTGTCAAACTGAATCAAAACATTTGGTGTAGCGTCAGTTCAACATTAATCAGGGACTGCCACAGCGCCTCATGTCCCCTTTCTCCTCTATGGGCTGGGGTCCCTGAGTGGACTACATTTCCCGTTGTGCATCACAGTCTCTTTCCTCTGGTTGAACTACTATAGTTATAGTCTGTCACTGAGGTTGTGGAAGTCATGGATTCCGTTACTTTCCGTGACCTCCATGACTTCTGCCAGTATGGCTGACCCTAGGGCCACCTAAGCAGCTGGCTCTGGGGTGGCCAGGGAGGATGACCATGAATTTTTGTTTATTGCCCGTGACCTGTCCATGACTTTTACTAAAAATACTCATGATTAAATTGTAGCCTTTACTATAGTGCATTATAAGGTATGTAGTCAGGCCATGGAGCAGAGACCATAGCTAGAATGGGAGCATGAGGCACCCAAACTACAACCTCCTTCAAGGACCACAGCAGGTCAGAGGGAGACACATTAATGTCAAACCAAGCCAAAACAAAATATTTAATTTGATCCAACAAACAGAAACATTTCAATTCAGGAATCTCAAAATGTTTCATTTTGATCAAAAATAGCTAAAGAAATGTTTTGACATTTCCACATAAACATTTTTTGGAACTTTCTGATCCTCAATATTTTTTGGTATTTCAAAAATAATTCTCAGAATTTCCCACAGGACAGAAATTCAAGGCATTGACCAGCTATACTCTACAATAACCTAATTAACAGATGTATTTCTACATTCTCAGAGAATTCTTTCAGTACTCATAGACAAAGGCCATCTCGACATTACAAATTTATGTCAACCTAAATGATGCCAGCATACAACTGCTGCAGTTATTACATTGCTTGTGCGTGTGCATATTTGGCTCTTTGTGTCGCTGGTGTATGTCCTCACCAAGAGCCTTTGTATCAATGCAGAGTGCAGTGTACCATGGGTAGGTATCCCACTATACAGCTCACCATCATCAAGTGCAGGATCTTTTGGAAAGTTTTTGCAATGCCTGATGGGAACAAAATGAGCCACACAGGGATGAATGTGAGCATGGGATCAGCTTCCCATAATGTAGAGTTCTCCATCCCATAATTTCATCTTTATCCCATCATTTTTGTGCCTTCTTTTCAAAATCTCACAAACCCATGCATTCCTCCTTGCTGTCCGCCATCTCTGACAGAAGCATGGTGCTTGCA
Source organism: Terrapene triunguis (assembly GCF_002925995.2). Classification (NCBI taxonomy): domain Eukaryota; kingdom Metazoa; phylum Chordata; order Testudines; family Emydidae; genus Terrapene; species Terrapene triunguis. The sequence continues at coordinate 19,273,889 of NW_020664419.1, forward strand.
CAGCTCTGCAGTATTGTCATGAGCATTGAAAGCACAGGCACATGATCCTGCAGTATTTTCAGAGCTGTAAGAGGAGCCATGGGGAACATGATGATTCCTTGGAGGCTAGATTGCTGTGGGACATAAAAAGAAACAATTCAAGGTTGTTGGTGGCATTCACAGAGCAGCTGGAGATGTTAGAGCACCGTTTCTGGACCCAAGAAACAAGCACTGAGTGGTGGGATCACATCGTCATGCAGGTTTGGGATGATGAGCAGTGGCTGCAGAACTTTTGGATATGCAAGGCCACATTTCTGGATCTGTGTGCTGAACTTGCCACAGCCATCCAGCGTAGGGACACCAAAATGAGAGCTGCACTGACAGCTGAGGAACAAGGGGCAATTGTACTGTGGAAACTTGCAATGTCAGATTGCTACCGGTCAATCAGGAATCAATTTGGAGTCAGGAAATCCACTGGAGGGGCCATTGTTGTCATAGATGCCAACTCCATGGGTGCTCCAGGGCTGGAGCTCCAGGGCTGGAGCACCCATGGAAAAAAAATAGTGGGTGCTCAGCACCCACTAGCAGCCCCGCATATCAGTGCCTCCCACCCACCGGCGGCCCCGCTGATCAGCTGCTCCCCTCCCTCCCAGTGCCTCCCGCCCACCGGTGATCAGCTGTTCAGCAGCATGCAGGAGGTGCTGAGGGAGAGAGGGAGGAACGGGAGCAGGAAGAGGTGGGGGAGGGACCAGGAAGAGGCGGGGCAGGGGCAGAGCGAGGGCGGAAAGAGGAGGGAGCTTGGGGGAAGGGTTGGAGTGGGGCAGAATGGGGCAGGAAGAATTGGGGCAGGGGTGAGGACTTGGAGGAAGGGATGGAGTGAGGGCAGAGCCTCTGGCAGAGCAGGGGTCAACCACCCCCCAGGATTTGAATAAGTCGGTACCTGTGGTTGTTGTATAAGTGTGCAATGCCATTAATAGCCTCCTGCTATTAAGGACTGTGACTCTTGGCAATGTGCAGAACATAGTGGATGATTTTACAGCAGTGGAGTTCCCCAAGTGTGGTGGAGTGATAGATGGCATGCATATCCTTTTTTGGCACCAGACCACCTTACCACAGAGTACATCAACAGAAAGGGCCACTTCTCTCTGGTAATGCAAGCACTGGTTGATCACTGGGGACGCTTCACTGACATCAGTGTGGGCTGGTCAAGGAAGTTGCAAGACATAAGCTTCTATAAGAACACAGGACTGTTCAGAATGCTGCAAGTGAGGACTTTCTTTCCTGACCAGCGGATTACCATTGGGAACATGGAAATGCCAATAGTGGTCCTGGGCAACTCAGCCTACCTCTTGCTTCCATGGCACAACATCCCCCTCAACAGCACAAAATAGTGTTTCAACTAAGCTCAGCAGGTGCAGAATGACAGTTAAATGTGCCTTTGGTCATCTGAAGGGTCACTGACATTGTTTATTTACAAGATTGGACCTCAGTGAGAAAAATATCCCAATGGATATAGCTGCCTGCTGTGTCCTGCATAATATGTGTGAAGGACTACAACAGGGACCAGCAGCAGTGCTGGGTGAAAGCCAGGGAGCTACAGCAGGCATACCAGAAGATCAGGGAGGCCAGCAATCGATCAGGTGCTGAGCCGCAAATCTTCTGCTTTTACAAAGAGCTGCGTGCCATCTTCAGCGGAGAACCTCCTGGCCCAGCAGCACTTTGCACCATTCATACAGTTTATCTTTTACTTGTCACTCTCAAGAACAAGGTAATTAAACTGTTCATTGTCAGTTTCATTTTGTGGTTCTTATCCATAACCACAATGCAGTTTGCTATTATGTTTAAATAACCCTCAGAGTTGCATTTTCCTCTATTTTTAAATTCATGAAATATTTCAGTTCATATCAGCTTCTGTAAAACCACTTTTTTCTAAAACTAAAAGCTAAACTTTGGGCCTAAATGATCTGACAGTGTCCCTTTAACTTGCACTGACACTCTTATTTGGCACCATATAATTGAATTGCATTTTGAAGATATATGGCATATATGGGCTTTAAATTTATAATAAAATCGTGGTAAGAGGGACTAAAACTAGTAATATAATGCATAAGACATGTTGATGAGACTCAAGAAAGTTAAGCTATATCCTCTGAATTCCCCATGACTTCCTGATCTGAAAAGCCTGTTATGGCAGTTATAGTAACTCCTCGCTTAACGTAGTAGTTATGTTCCTGAAAAATGCTACTTTAAGCGAAACAATGTTAAGCGAATCCAATTTCCCCATAAGAATTAATGTAAATGGGGGGGGGGTTAGGTTCCAGCAAAAACATTTTCGCCAGACAAAAGCCTATATATATAGTATACACATATATACACAGTATAAGTTTTAAACAAACAATTTAATTTGATACTGTACACAGCAATGATGATTGTGAAGCTTGGTTGAGGTGTTGGAGTCAGAGGGTAGAAGAGGGTGGGATATTTCCCAGGGAATGCCTTACTGCTAAATGATGAACTAGCACTCGGCTGAGCCCTCAAGGGTTAACACGTTGTTGTTAATGTAGCCTCACACTCTACAAGGCAGCATGAATGGAGGGAGGGGAGACAGCATGGCAAAGAGACACAGAGACACACACCATGTGTGAGAAAGAGAGATGCGCATTGCCCCTTTAAGTATGCTGACTGCACTCTAAGTACACTGCTCTTTTAAGTAGATCAGCAAGTTGAGACAGCAGCTGCTGCCAGCAAGCTCCCTTCGTCCGGAGCCCTGTCGTGTCCCCCTCTGCTCTATGGAGATGGGGTAAGCGGGGGACAGGAGCAGGGAAGAGGGGGACACCCTCACATTAGCACCCTTCTTCCCCCCGACCCCCTGCACAGCAAGCAGGAGGCTCCCGAGAGCAGCTCCAAGGCAGAGGGCAGGAGCAGCACAGCTGAACTGCCCAGCAATTGATAGCCTGCTGGGCAGCTGCCACACAGGGAACTTAGGGGAGTGGCAAGCTGAGAGGGGGTCTTCCGGTCCACCCTGGTTCCAAGCCCCCATCACTAGCTGCAACAGGCTGCTCTTTTTGCAAGCAGTGGACAAAGCAGGTGGCTGCCAAACAACCTTATAAGGGAGCATTGCGCAACTTTAAATGAGCATGTTCTCTAAGGGCTTGTCTATACTTACGCGCTGGTTCGGCGGCAGGCAATCGAACTTCTGGGTTTGATTTATCGCGTCTTGTCTGCACGCGATAAATCGAACCCAGAAGTGCTCGCCGTCGACTCCGGTAATCCTGCTCGGCGCGAGGAGTACGCAGAGTCGACGGGGGAGCCTACCTGCCGCATCTGGACCGCGGTAAGTTCGAACTAAGGTACGTCGACTTCAGCTACGTTATTCACATAGCTGAAGTTGCGTACCTTAGTTCGAATTGGGGGGTTAGTGTAGACCAGGCCTAATTGATTAGCAACGTAACAACGTTAACCAGGATGACTTTAAGTGAGGAGTTACTGTACTAATGAAAGCCACTTTGTGGGTCAAATTCATTCTCTGTATCAGTGGGTGCAACTCCTTTGATTTTAATTGTTTCTTAAGGGAAGTGGTGGAAGCCCTCTCACTTGGCAAACAAAACTAGACACCACAAAACTCTGGAAAATGTATTACAGGGAGCAATTCTACATTAGAATAGGTCTTTTCTATCTAACTTCATACATTCCATGGGTAAAACCCTGGCTCCATTGAAGCCAGTGGAAGTTTTGCCATTGACGTCAATGGACCAGGGTTTCACTTTATATCTGTATTAACACTCACTTCATTTAATATTACCTAACAATAAGTTCATTAATATTCCTAACTGTTTATCTGAAAATACATCAATAGTTCTGTTGTGTAATGCTGCTCATTTCAGAAGTGGAAGGAAAGCTGCACACTGGCTTCCAGAGTAGTCCAAGAATATGATGGTGACACCAGGCTCGTTCATGTAAACAGGAAATAGAACCAGGATGTAAACTGGACTGCTTCCATGTTCAGTAACATTAGCTAAAAATAAGCTTGTGAATAATGGTAGGAAAGCCAATTCTGTTTGCAAACTGTTTTTCAGATTGAAGCTTGTAGAGTCTTAATAGTAACAAAGCTGAAATAAAAAGATTCAAATAAACAGCACTGATTTGATAGTATCCCTTTAATGGCACAGTTAAGGTTGAGATTTTAAACACAAAATTCATTAAATTTAATCAAGGTGAACTACATAAATAAATAAAATTGCATGGATATCCATATAAACTTAATGTCCCCAGTACTCATGCTCAGAACTATAGTCAGTACATTAACAACTCAAAACTAGCTTCTCTTTTTAGGTCTGAAATTCCACTAGCCAGCTCTGCTCTAGAGTGATGTTACAGAATGTGTTGTGACATCAGCCTTATCAGAAAATTCCAGGGGAGCATGGAAAAGTCAACAGGGAACTCAGATAAAATCCCAAGTTTTTAAACATATGCCCAGTTTCAATTTAAAAACTCTAGAGAAAGAGGTATGGTATAGTCATTCAAATATTTTTTCTAGAAATAAAAAATATTGCAAAAAATGAAACTGGAATCTGCTTAAACTGAAATTTTACACGAGTAAAGGCTGAGTACTGAACTGGGAGCTAGGAACTACTAGTTGACAATTCTAATCCCAGCTCTGAACCTGACACTGTCTTTGATCTTGAGAGTCACTTAAGGATATATTTTCAAAATTATCTACTAATTGTGTGTCTCAGTTTCTGGCTGCCCAACTTTAGGCATCAAGTGGCTAAAACTGCACACCCAAAATTAGTAATCAACATTTTCAAAAGTGTCCTTATCCTCCATGTGCCCCAATTCCCTCAGTTGTAAAATGGGTGTGACAGAATGCAGAAACAATACTTAATCACTGGGCCCTTCCCTCTGCATAGACGTTTTGAGGAAAATAATGGACAATTTAGCCCCTACAGTCATATGGTGTGATAATAATCTGTGTGTAGGAGGTTTGAAGTCATGAGATCAAAATACACATGCTCTAAACTATTGCTTTAAAAATGTAGCCTGTCATAGTCCCTGTAAGGGTTTATGGTCAAGCGCTGCTTGTGATGCTGCAGTTACTATTAACTAAAGGGCAAACATTTTTCAGATTCAATGAATATGAAAAAAGATGCCAAATGTGGTGATTGTGGTTTTGGGGCGGGCTTGTGGCAGTGGTCATCATAACTGATATCTTTCCCTTCTGATCTGCGCATGTGGGACCTGAATATAAATATATACTTGTTATAAATAGTGGAATCTTTCACTTGTACAGATATGATGAAACAAATTAAATGCAGATCATGCTGAAGATTGCAATGGAGCATGCCTTTGATATTTGACCAAGCTCAGCTCAAAAGATAAGTCTTTCAAAGAGAAAATTATTGGCCAATAGAATTAATTCAATGTTGTGTGCAAAAGTTTAATAAAGGTTTCCTCCATCTATAGAAATCCATTTGCAATACTGTTCCAACTGCTACATTTCAATGCATATAAAAGGCAAACTGTACCCACCTGAAATATGGGAAAGTCAGGTTCAAATCCTTTCTTCAATGAATATCTAAGTATTTTATGCAAAGTGGAAGAGCTTCAGCTGGCTCCAGATTCCATCTTATCAACACAACACACCATCAAACTCATTTCAGGCAAACCATCCGACAGCCTAACACTCACTAAGAACATGAGTGTCTCCTGATCTTTCCTGATAAACTTTGCCATTCAAACTCATCTTTTATAGTATATGGAAGTCACACAATACAAACAATATTAATAACTCTGAGGTTGTCAGACAGCCTGCCAAATGCAAAGAAATTAAGTTAATGATTAAGCCTAATAAAATATTTTACATTTTAGTGGGGATGGAGTGAAGAGAGTGGAGCAGGGGAATTGGAATATGTACGTCACCCAAACTCTTGCTGCAGCGGGGCACATTTCAAAAGTGCAATATATTGTATGTACTTGCTGGAATAAACAATGTACATGATGCACTGCCAGATGCATAGGCAATGGGAAGCTGTCTGTCTACATGTGATTTTTTAAAAAATACATCCGTCAGCCACCTCAACGATCAAAATGCAAAATCCAGCACTTAGTGCCATCTGGATATCTAGTGCTCTCCAGGGGCCTTTGTGGCTATGAACTGATGAATAAACTACACTCATCTATAAATGTAGTTTGTCGATCTGTGACAGATAGAATATAGGATATTTCATTTAATAAGCAAGCAAAGTATAACTCAGCGTAGAAGTACAGTAATATGTTCATTTTACTAGACTCTTTCAGTACACCATGTGAGAGAAATCATACAAAAAAGGGGGAGAGAGAGTGCACTGCAGCACACTAATACTTGTCAGACCTCTCAAGGAAGTTAAAGGTACATTGCACACTGTTTTTTCAACGGAGGACAAACACCTAAGATAAGTTATGCCTTTCACTCCACTGAGGGTACATCTACACTTACCGGAGGGTCCGGCGGCAGGCAATCGGTTTTCTGGGATCGACTTATCGCGTCTAGTGAAGACGCGATAAAATCGATCCCTGATCGCTCTGCCGTCGACTCCGGAAATCCACTGCGGCAAGAGGCGGCAGCGGAGTCGACGGCAGCGCGGCAGCGGTCGACTTTCCCCCGTCCTCACAGCCAGGTAAGTCGACCTAAAATACGCAACTTCAGCTACGGTATTCACGTAGCTGAAGTTGCGTATCTTAGGTCAGACCCCCGCTGTAGTGTAGACCTAGCCTGAGAGTCATGCCACATGTCAAGACATCCTACAGTGAGCATTGGTGAAGTGCATAGCAGTACTGGAGTATTGGTACTCTGTGACTGCAACAGTCATAAAAGGATATGAGAAATAAGAAGCAAATAGGTTTTACTTTTATTTCCTGTAGCACAGTACATATCCTATATTAGATATGCTGTTTAGACAGTTAATTTCACACAAGCAACTATTATATTAGTGTATTGTATGGTAAATAGCCAATGAAGAAATGGTTAGGAAGCCTGCCAGAATAAGACACTTAGTAGATAAAATGTCACAAGTAGAAACTCATATTTGGTTATAGGTAAGGACAGCCCTCCTGGAAATTCCAGCAGAATCTACTAGAATCCTTCTGCTGGATTTTTGGTTTTTTTTTTACTGAGCACCAAGGCCCCAGGAACCAGTAGCTCAATAACCCTGTTACTCTTTCACCGAAACCTAGTTGACAACAGGAATCAGTAGGAGCTACTATAGTTGAACATTTTGAACTGCAATTTCTACCAGAGAACGCTACATGTAATTGGTAGCAGAAATATGGAAAATGTGGCTACATCCAGATCATAAAACAAACAGAGCATTACTACAAAGTAATTGTCACCTCATTGTTTGATCTTGCTCCTATTGAAGTCAATGGTAATTTTGCCATTGATTCCAATGGGAGCAGGTTCAAGCCCTGAATATGTACCAAGATATACTTAAAGACTGTATTAAGTGAAGTCAACAAAGTTACACTGATGAAAAACTGGCATAATAGAGTAAAGAATCAGGTCTTTTGTCTCTTTAATCTACTGAGCCAAAATCCCAGATCCCAATTCCTTGAATGTTAAAGAGCTTAATCTAGATGGGATCTAAATTTTGCGGTTCAGGCCCATTTTAACTACAACCATATATGAAACTGAGAATTTCACATGACTGGGCTGAGTTCATGCAAACATGGGTCCAGGTTTGCTTGAAAGGGTTGCACTTCTTAATGAAGGTGTTTACATGTCTTAGAATATGGTTTGAGTTTTGAGTTTATCAAAATTTTTAAATCTGGTGGTTTTCACACAGTTTGAAGTTATCCTTTGAGCATTTTGTCCAGTTCTGTTAAATTCAAAGAACTGAGCTCCAAATGTAAGATTCTAACAATTAATTTTAAAGAACATTAAAGTTTGCCTTAACCACTTCCGAGTGCCATGGGTGGTTCAAACGTAGCATAGCTATGGACAGAAGTCTTACATGCAGCAAAAATGATTACAGGTCTAGAAAATGTAAAACGTGACAAAGAGTCCTGTGGCACCTTATAGACTAACAGACGTATGGGAGCATAAGCTTTCGTGGGTGGCACCCACAAAAGCTTATGCTCCAATACATCTGTTAGTCTATAAGGTGCCACAGGACTTTTTGTCACTTTTTACAGATCCAGACTAACATGGCTACCCCTCTGATATAGGTCTAGAAAATGTGACTTATGAGGGAAGACCGAAAAAAAATGGATTTGTTTAGTCTGGGGAAGAGAAGACAGAGAGGGGACATGATAACAGTTTTCAACATAAAAGGTTGTTATAAAGAGGAGGGAGAAAAATTGTTTTCCTTAACTTCTGAGGATAGGACAACAAGCAATGGGCTTAAATTGCAGCAATGGTGGTTTAAATTGGACATTAGGAAAAACTATCGAGGTAGTTAAGCACTGGAATAAATTGACTATGGAAGTTGTGGAATCTCCATCATTGGAGATTTTTAAGAGCAGGTTAGACAAACACCTGTCAAGGATGGTCTAGATCAGAGATTCTCAAACTGTGGGTCTGGACTCCAAAGTGGGTCGTGACCCTATTTTAATGGGGTCACCAGGGCTGGCTTAGACTTGCTGGGGCCCAGGGCTGAAGCCTGAGCCCCACTGCCCAAGGCCGAAACTGAAGCTCGAGGGCTCACGTTACAGGGGCTCACGTTACAGGCCCCCTACCTGGGGCTGAAGCCCTTGGGTTTCAGCTTTGGCTCCCCTGTCTGGAGTGGTACGGCTTGAGCTTTGGCCCCCACACCCAGGGCAGCAGGGCTCAGGTGCGGGTCAGGCTTCGGTCCCCTCTCCTGGGGTTATGTAGTAATTTTTGTTGTCAGAAGTGGGTCATGGTGCAATGAAGTTTGAGAAAGCCTGGTCCAGATAATACTTAGTCCTGCCATGAGTGCGGGGGATTGGACTAGATGACCTCTCAAGGTCGCTTCTAGTCCTACGATTCTATGATTCTATGATTTTGGTGTTCAATTGAAAGTAAGTGCAGGGCAACAAGGCTAATGTCCCACGAGTACAAACAACACATCAGTGTTCAGCATGTCAATACTAAACTAACAAAAGCAAAGAAACTTGAAGTCTACCACTATATATTTTTAACATTTGTAATGAGCAATTGTCATAATAATAATAATAATAGTAGTAACTAACAGATGTGCCCAACCAGCAAAATCCCAATCTGGATCTAACTTTTCCAAAGTTTAGGTGCACCTGCATCTTGGACTTGATTTTAGACCTATCTCCAACAATAATAAAGAAGTATAATAATTTGCATTCCTGGTTGCAGAATTTAGGTTGAGCTTGCTGTAGAAAACAGGGCCTTGCTTATATTGCACCTTCCATCTGAGAATCTCAAAACATTTTACATACATATTCCTATGGGATGGGTATTATGTCCAATTTAAAGATGGGAATACTGAACCACAAAGACATTTTTTTACTTTGGCAAGGCACAAAGAGAATTAGAAGTAGAGCCAAGAACAGAACATAAGAATCAACACACCCTTGCATACTGTTGCATGGCCTGAAGTGGCGGTTGTCTTTTTCTTCGTAAAACTCCTCTTGACTTTATTTCAGTGGGAGCTTGCCTGGGTAAAGACTGCAGGATTTGTCCCAAGGAGAATACCATACATTGAAACTATAGTTCAAAATGATTATAAGAGTATATTATCCATACCTATACAGAACTGAACGGTATATATTGTATCTTATAAAGCTGTTCCTGCATAAATATGTCAAGTCCTATTACTGTCACTTAATTCATTAATGCAAGGGCTCCAAAATACACAATAAATGCTAAAAAAAAAAACATTTAAAATGCATCATTATTCATGAAAGAATATTTTACTGACCATTTTTATAGATGAATATTTCATCTGTTTAAAAATTTGAGAGAAAAAACCTAGTTTACACACCTCTATGTATCATTATCCTGCCAAATTTAATTTTGAAAGTTAGTTTAAAGGAGTGCAAATTATTTGAAGCCAGTCAAAATACTATTTTTGGCCATTGCTATCTCAAAACACAACCCAGTTGCTTCACATTGTATAATGGAAATGCTTATATAAACAGTTACTACAGTTCAGCTGAATACCAGTAACTTTAAAATTACAGCCAGGTTATTCTGCTTTTTCCAACAGGAGATGCTCACATCGTTGTTTTTTAAACTCCCATAAGGCACCAAAAATTGATTCTTTATACAAAGAGGATGAATTAGAAGTGCTGCTATATAGAGGAGCTCATAGCAGTTACTGTCTAGAGATCACTTTGATTAAATTATAGTCCAATACAGATTTCCAGTACATGTTCTAGAAATGCTTGCAGGCCATTCGATGCATGATTGATAAACCCTGTGCTATAGTGAGATTCTCACAGGGCAGCAAACCTCAGCTTTGCTATAGAAGAGGCAATTAAATTAGTTTTATTTGTTCCATTTCATACTGAACAGATATCCCAGCGGGGATGAGATTTAGGGCTAGTCTACACTAGAAGCGCTACAGCAGCACATCTGGTGAAGATGCTCTATGCCGACAGGAGAGAGCTCTCCTGTCAGCATAATAAAACCACCTCTGCGAGAGGCGGTAGTTGTGTCGGCAGGAGAAGCTCTCCCACTGACAGTGCTGGCCACACCGGCACTTAGATCGGTGTAACTTATGTCACTCAGGGGGTGGCTTATTCACACCCCTGAGCGACATAAGTTATACCTACATAAGGGGTAGTGTGTACACGCACTTAGAGTTACTATTCATCCAGCAAGGATGGGCCGACAAAGAGGTTTACAAAAAACATTGTCCAAACCTAAGCAGTGGTCTGTGGAGGAAGAATATCATAGAAGTGGTTGTCTAAGTTCCATTTGCACAAGCTTTGGTGCTGGTTCTAACAGATTTCTATGGAGGAGAAGAGATCCTAAAGGCAATGGGGCCTGATTTTCAGAAGTGCTGAGCAGATACAGCTTCCATTGACTTCATTAGGAGTTCTGTGAACTCAGCACTTCTGAAAATGAGGACTTCAGTAATCTAGCATAGACACACTAATTCACAACAGCGACCTGGCTCAATCTCTCTCTCTTTTTTTTATTGTATTTGTTTTTTTCCCTGCATGCCCTGCCAAAGGATTTTAGTGGATCTTGGGGTTCTCTGCTACCTTAAAGTTGCCCATTCCTGGGTTAAACAAACACCTGTCAGGATGGTCTAGGTATATTGGGTCACGTCTCAGTGCAGGGCTAATGGACTAGATGACTTCTCAAGTTCCCTCTATGTCCAGTTATAACAATAGGTACTGAAATTATAAATAGGGCCCAGAGTTCTCTGTGGCAACTGCTAGCATATTTCTGTAAAAAATTCCTATCTAACCTACTGCCTACCATGACAATGAGGGAGCAGACATCTCTTGGTCTTGGTTTTCCACTGCTGCTTTCAGAAGAAGCAAGCAGGCCATGATCAGCCCTCTTTCTGGATCCATTACATGAGATAGCTGCTATTTGTACTCACTCAGACCCTACAAGAGAAGGGGAGTGGGACATCATTGACTGTTGCCTGGGGATTTTAGTCTGAACAAAAATTCTGCAGCTGGATCCAGATTCTGTGATTGTTTCTATAGCTACTGAATGCTGCCAGTCCCAGTAGTAGTGCAGTCATGGGAAAATAAAGACTGAATGATCCTGGGTACATCAAAACTTTGATATTCTAGATGTTGTTTTTGGCTAATTCCTGGTGGTAGGATTGTGTTCAGTTTTCTTTTATGAGGATGGTGCAAAATTCTGAAGCAATGATTTGCACAGGCAGAGACACAGAAGCAATCTTGCAAAAATCCCACATCACCTTTTCAAATAATATGCATGGAAAATCCCAGTTTCAACATTGTGGAAACACTTGTAACTGCTGCATCCCAGGATGAGTCCTTCAGAAAGGATGAAAGTGCTGGGGAAGAGCCTATATATACAGAAAATCAAATGTGTAGCCAAAACAGATTGTAGAGGCTAACGAACACCAGAAAACTCAGTTTCCCTTTTGAATTTGTTTTCTTTCTTTTGTTTGTTTAATCTCTGCAGGAAGAGAGTTCTAATCTGCCTACCTGCACTTTGTAGGCAGAACAGAAACTAGGGTTGCCAACTTTCTAATTGCAGAAAACTGAACACTCCTGCCCCGCCCCTTTCCCGAGGCCCTGCCCCTGCCCCGTCTCTTCTCCAAGGCCCTGGCCCCTGCTCACTCCATCCCCCCTCCCTCCATCGTTCACTCTCCCCCACCCTCGCTCATTTTCACAGGTCTGGGGCAGAGGGTTGGGGTGTGGGAGAGGGTGAGGGCTCCAGCTGGTGGTGTGGGCTCTGGGGTGGCACTGGGAATGAGGGGTTTGGGGTGCAGGAGGGGGCACCGGGCTGGGGCCAAGGGTTTTGGAGTGTGGGAGAGGGCTCAGAGATGGGGCAGGGCATTGGAGTGTTGGAGGGGGTTTGGGGTGTGGATTCCGGGCAGTGCTGACCTCAGGCGACCCCATCATTTCCCAGAGATGGAGGAAGTCCAGTTGACTCTTAGGAAGCAGCCAGCATGTCCCTCCAGCTCCTAGGTAGGCCGGAAGCCAATGGGAGCTGCGGGGGCAGCACCTGCGGGCGGGGGAAGTGCGCAGAGCTCCCTAGCCGCCCCTCTACTTAGGAGCTGGAGGGACATGCCAGCCACTTCCCAGGAGCCGTGCAGAGCCAGCACGGAGCCTGCCTGCCCTGCTGGCACTGTGGCCAATCGGACTTTTAGCATCCCTTTTCGACTGGGTCCCTTTTCGACTGGGCGTTCCTGTCAAAAACTGGACGACTGGCAACACTAACAGAAACTGGAAGTCTATTTAAATAGTCTTGGTTGGCCTTACCCAGCCTTTGGTGGACTGATGTTGGTCTGCCTCTCTTTGGATGTAGATCAGCTCTCAATGGGCATCTGTTCTATTCTCTTGTGTATTAAAGTTAGATATGTAAGAAGCCTCATCCTAGCTCTGAAAGGTTAGTGCCTCTCTAAACCTCCTACCTGATACATTTATAAAAAAACGAATTTTTGGACAGACAGAATAGCAGGATTGCTCCCTAAGTACCATCAAAATCAATATAAAACCGAGTCTTGCCATTGATGTCATTGTGAATAGGATCAGGCCCTAAGAAATTATTAGGAATTAAGTAAAAATTAGTTAGTTAAATTTCATAATGTACATGACACCATATTAACATATACAAATCTCTTCACCCCATACAACTGAATACAATGCCAGTACTATAGCTAATGGTCTCAGCATTTTCACCATAAATTATATTGTTTATGATTTTCACAGTTTTCTGCCTTTTTCAATTGTTTTGTGCTAAAACATAGCATATCTATATTTTGATCCGGGGTGACTTTTAACAACATTATATTAAACTGAATTTGAAGCAGTTAGACTGTCTTTTTAAAATGTCAATGAAGCAAAATTTTTCATTTGTTCACAAGGCTATTTTGATATGCCCACCCCTTTTTACTTTTAAAACATCAACATTTGGAAGGCTTAAGTTCCTTACCTTCTGGTAATTATAAAAGTAAACAAGGAAATTATTAACTCTTAATTATCTTCCAAACACCTATAGTTACTTTAACTTATTATCTTTTCATTTTGTATTGTATGCATAGTAACACTGTAATGGTCAACAGAACCCAATAAATCAATCAATATATTTTCATAGTCCCCCCGAGAAGCACTTGTTATATGTAGAGAGAGGCCTAAAAACCATTAGGACTTAATCCAAGACTCATTGAAGTAAATGGGAGTCTTTCCTTCTATTTCTGTGGGCTTTATCAGGCACTTTCTGCATTCAGGACTCTTCAATACATACATGATTCATGCAAAGAGTGTTTACAATCTAGGGGTCTGACGCTGCAAACACTTATTACGGGGCACAGTGCTTATGATGGGTCTGCTCTTGTTCTATTAAAGTCAATAGGAGCCATGCCATTGACTTCAATGGTCATATCTCTGGCTGATTGCTGATGGGTTCATTCCATTTTCTTTTATGATTAAGTTGCATAACTCGGTGATGTGTTAGGGCATATGTTGACTTTTGGGTGGTTTCAGTTGAGATGGTTGTAACAACAACTTACTTATAACCGTATATTCATTTTGATAACTCTTTTCTAACACAATTGTAGCTAGCTTGCTCTGATGTTCCAGCCATTCACACCTTGAATGTGACTTACACTCCAAATAGAATGATCATAACCCCCCCCCACAAACTATGGAAAACTTTAAGGGTTAATGACCTCTGTGTTAGAACTAGTCCTATATAGGTCAGAAGATGAATAAAATAAAGAAGAAAACCTCTGTCGTGACTAAAACCATTTTGAAACAGAGAATGTGGGGGAAAGAGAAATGGTTAGTGATGAGATCTAGAACATTAAGAAAGTTCAGCAGTCTCTTCTGTGGGCCAAATAATTAAGTTCTAACCAGGGCCGGCTCCAGGGTTTTTGCCGCCCCAAGCGGCACAAAAAA
>NW_020664419.1:19288493-19314158 GCF_002925995.2 Terrapene triunguis
CGAATTGCCGCCGAATAGCTGGACCTGCCGCCCCTCTCCGGAGTGGCTGCCCCAAGCACCTGCTTTGCAAGCTGGTGCCTGGAGATGGCCCTGGTTCTTACTCAGGCAAAACTGTCTGAAATCAGTGGGTATTTTGCCCAAGTTAGGACTGAGACTGACCTAAATAGAAGGTTTCAGAATTTGGTTTTATGGGGAAAAAAAAGTTGGCATTTCTTTGTTAGGGAATAATTTTCTAGTTAAGCCAATTTAAACTGCTGGTTCAAAATATGGAAATCCCAATCAATAGGCCGATCAGAAAAAAAAATTGAATTTTCAGGCATTTTACTGAAATTATATTAGACTCCACCAGAAGAAATAATTTAAAGAGATGTTGACAAAACTGATAGGATCACAATTTAATCTCCCTTTCCTCCTGATCTTACATATGTTTGCAAATGCCACATAATTCTTTATGGGTTAAATTTTTCTAAGAATTAATTTTAAATGCCTAATTTTGAGATTGCATCCAATTTTGTTCCCACAAACTTTAGTTCATGCCCTATAATTTGCATATACAAATGAAATTTTAATGCAAAATTTCATCCTACCCTTTGCATGCAATATTGGACCCACAAATTGCAAGAAAAATTGTGTGTATATTTAAAAAAAATTGAGGGCACACTTGACAATGTGACCCTAAGCATGCAATAACTTGCTATTGCATATTCAAAAGGTATAGTGAAACAATCTCACAAGTCACAACAAAGGTCATGCCAGCATTCTAAGCAACAATTTGTTAGTATGAAAGTTGGCAGGAACAGCACTGAAAAGTTGCACGTGCAGGGAAAGAAAGTAAAGAAGATTTTTCTATTACAGCATTATCATAGAATCATAGAAGATTAGGGTTGGAAGAGACCTCAGGAGGTCATCTAGTCCAAACCTATGCTCAAAGCAGGACCAACCCCAACTAAATCATCCTAGCCAGATCTTTGTCAAACCAGTCCTTAAAAACCTCTTAGGATGGAAATTCCACCACCTCTCTAGGTAACCCATTTCAGTGCTTCACCACCCTCCCAGTGAAATAGTTTTTCCTAATATCCTACCTAGACCTCCCCCACTGCAACTTGAGACCATTGCTTCTTGTTCTGTCATCTGCCACCACTGAGAACAGCCTAGCTCCATCCTCTTTGGAACCCCCCTTCAGGTAGTTGAATGCTGCTATCAAATTCCCCCTCACTCTCCTCTTCTGAAGACTAAATAACCCCAGTTCTCTCAGCCTCTCCTCATAAGTCATGTGCCCCAGCCCCCTAATCATTTTTGTTGCCCTCCGCTGGACTCTCTCCTATTTGTCCACATCCTTTCTCTAGTGGGGGGCCCAAAACTGGACACAATACTCCAGATGTGGTCTCACAAGTGTTGAATAGAGGGGAATAATCACTTCCCTCGATCTGCTGGCAGTTCTACTAATGCAGCCCAATATGCCATTAGCCTTCTTGGCAACAAGGGCACACTGTTGACTCATATCCAGCTTCTCATCCACTGTAATCCCCAGAGCCTTTTCTGCAGAACTGCCACTTAGCCAGTCGGTCGCCAGCCTGTAGCAGTGCATGGGATTCTTCTGTCCTAAGTGCAGGACTCTGCACTTGTCCTTGTTGAACCTGAGATTTCATTTGGTCCAAACCTCCAATTTGTCTAGGTCACTCTGGACCCTATCCCTACCCTCCAGCGTATCTACCTCTCCCCCCAGCTTAGTGTCATCCGTGAAATTGCTGAGGGTGGAATCCATCCCATCATCCAGATCAGTAAAGAAGATGTTGAATAAAACCAGCCCCAGAACAGACCCCTGGGGCACTCTACTTGATACCAGCTGCCAACTAGACATCAAGCCGTTGATCACTACCCGTTGAGCCCAACAATCTAGCCAGCTCTCTATCCTCCTTATTGTCCATTCATCCAATCCATGTTTCTTTAACTTGCTGGCAAGAATACTGTGGGAGACAGTATCAAAAGCTTTGCTAAAGTCAAGGTATATCACATCCACTGCTTTCCCCATATCCACAGAGCCAGTTATCTCATCATGAAAGCAGTAAGGTTGGTCAGGCATGACTTGCCCTTGGTGAATCCATGTTGACTGTTTCTGATCTCCTTCCTTTCCTCCAAGAGCTTCAAAATGGATTCCTTGAGGACCTGCTCCATGATTTTTCCGGGGGCTGAGGTGAGGATGACTGGTTTGTAGTTCCCTGGATTCTCCTTCTTCCCTTTTTTAAAGATGGGCACTATATTTGCCTTTTCCCAATCGTCCGGGACCTCCCCAATCACTACGAGTTTTCAAAGATAATGGGCAATGGCTCTGCAATCACATCAGCCAACTCCCTCAGCACCCTTGGATGCATTGCATCTGGCCCCATGGACTTGTGCATGTCTAACTTTTCTAAATAGTCCTTAACCTGTTACTTCACCACTCAGGGCTGGTCACCTCCTCCCCATACTATGCTGCCCGGTGCAACAGTCTGGGAGTTTACCTTGTCTGTGAAGACTGAGGCAAAAAGAGCATTGAGTACTTCAGCTTTTTCCACATCATCTGTCACTAGGTTGCCTCCCCCATTCAGTAAGGGTCCCACACTTTCCCTGACCTTCTTGTTGCTAACATACCTGTAGAAACCCTTCTTGTTACCCTTCACATCCCTTGCTAGCTGCAACTCCAATTGTGCTTTGGCCTTCCTGATTACACCCCTGCATGCTCAAGCAATATTTTTATTAACTGAATTAACTGCAAGACATGTATTTTGTTCTTTCTGCCATTCAGAAAGATTAAATTTACTTGGGAATTACCTTGTGGAAAAATCCCATGGAATTTAAGATGGAATGATAGCACTGATATAGAATTTTAAAACCAACCTATAAAATTCTATAGTAGGAATATTATTCTCTATTAAATTCTAGAAGGTTTATAACTAACTTCTATAGAGGAAATTAAATTTTATAAGGGTACATACATATCTTTGTATTTAAAATAATCTGACCATACTGTTGCTGAGAAAATATTGTTAATTAAAAATTAGCTCTAAATCCAAATCTGACTCTTCAAAGATATAGTTTGTCACACCTATACTTCTCAAGGACCCGTTTCCTTTTTCCTCTGAAAAAGTTAAAAAGAGACTCCATTGGCTGCATATTCTATTATCACCATCAAAATAGCTTCTAACTTCTCTCTCATTTTATCCAATATATTATTATTAAAATACGGGAAGACAATGGGATTTACATCAGCAATGTTTGGAAATATTGCCATATTTACTTGGAATACAAGATTAGCATATTTTAATTTAGATCTCAAAGGAGAAAAAGCTATTTTGTCCAAATAGATACATGACAGTAGATCAGAACTGGATACAGTGTGTTTATTTTAGTTGGAGTGACAGCAATTTCTATGGTCAAGGTTATATAAAAGTTTCCATTATAACCTTCATTTTCAATTATTCATAACTTTCTGAAACGTTTACCTTGAGGGCTGAAACATTCCATACTTGGTTTCTCTATGAAAGTGAATTTTCCTTTCATGTGTGGCACATGAGCACAAGGAGAACAAAAATATATATATGTACTTTTCCAATCAGAAAAATTGCAAATTTTTTCCAAAAGAGGTCTGCATCAAAATTCACTGCATCTTTAAAGTTGACATTTGGAGTGGAAACAACCCTTACTGAACAGAAGTGTCTTTTGCTTGTTGCAGAGACAATTGGTTTTGATTTCAGAGTTATCAACCTTTGGAAGTTCTAGGCTGGATGTTCAGACTAGATTCTTTTTGCTAAGCTTGTAAGTTTACCTAAGAGACGACAGGATCTGCTGTGCATGCATGGGTGGCTAACTTATCTGTGGAGTGAAAAGTAAGCAGTACATTGCTGTGTATCACTAGGGATACCTGGAGCTGATGAAAGAGCTGAAGGAAGGTAGGAGTTTCAAACTTTTCCTGTGTGAAAGGATTCATTCAATTTTTAATAATAATCAATGGTCAGGGGTATAAATTTATGACTACATACTACCCTCCATCCACAACTCCTACAAATGTCAATGGGAGTATGATGGTTGTCTCTCATTAGGAGTGTTGCCTAGTGGTCAGGGGGCTAGACCCTTCAACATGGGTGGGGTGTGAGGGTTTGACACCCAGAATCACCTTAAGGCTGCCCTCCCTGGGCCTCTTCCTACCACCCGTGTAGTGTCCAAAGTTCACAGTTGTAACAGGAGCGTGCAAAGGGGGTCAGCTCACCATTTGGCACCTCTTTGTGGCCAGGTTGGCATGGCAGCTCGCTCTCTCTTGAGGCAACAGCTGCCTTCTGTTGTTAGCCTTCCAGCCAGGTCAGTTCCAAGCCTCTCCCCTTCCAGGGTATCCATAAGTAAAACATGGGGAATTGACACAAACAAACTGGGTTAATATGTGAGAGTGGGAAATGCCTCCCTCTAAGGGTCTATCAGAAGCAGGGCCTCCCTTCCCTCAGGGAGGGACCTTCAGGACACTGTTGATGAGAGAGAGAGAGAGAAAGAGAGAGATCCTGCCTTCCCTCAGACCTTTCCTCAGGAACTGTAAGTGAAAGGCCCTCTCCCTTCCCTGGCCTGCCCCCAAGTGAGCTGTCCTGCTTCCATTTAACTCCTCTTCCAGTCTGTGCACCTCTTGCAGGTGGTATAGGGTGGAGCTGGCTTAGCCCTGAGCAGCTCCTTGACCTCTTATTGCCAAGTGTGGGGTTTGTATACCACATCACAGGAAGATTGGCACAAAGATTCAGGGGAGAATCTGGCCTTTATGTAGTAACTAAACTTTTTGTTATTATTTATTATTATTGTGTATTTGTTCAGTACCTTATTGTCACAATTAATACGGTTCAGTTGTAGGCTATACCTACTTCTATCTGTTCTTCCTTTGCCATCTTCCTCTTCTTGCTTCTCTCCCTCTTTCCTCTCTTTGTAAGTCTCCTTTGTCCCTCCCACTGCATTTTCTTCCTTCAACAACTTCCAGTTCCCACTTTCTGTTGGACTTCACTGCTACCCACCTTCCCATTTCAGCCATTAAAATGTTCAGCAATAAAACAGTTAATGTTGACACTGAAGCACATAGGCTCTGAATCCATGGGTTCTCAGCACCCACCGGTGGCCCCGCCGATCATCTCCTCCCCTTCTCTCCCTGCCCACCGGTGATCCTGCCGATCAGCTCCTCCCGCTCACTCACTCCCAGTGCCTCCCGCCCACTGCGGATCAGCTATTCAGCAGCGTGCAGGAGGTGCTGCGGTGGAGGGGGCAGTAGCGAGGGTCAAGCACCCCGGGGAAATGAGGAAGCCAGAGCCTGTGCTGAAGCATCATCACTGGACTTCAAAGTTGACATTTCCATGAGACTGCTAAAGGACAGAACTGTTCACACATCTGAGATGTTTGAAGCTTTCTGCAGATTCAGTAAGACATCAATGCTTCAGTTACTCAGTTCACATCGGAAAGCTTTTTTGTGTGTGTGCTACCATGTGACTAGGAACTCACCTATTTTTAATGAACAGGGAGATTCTCAACCACATAAACGCAGATGCATCAAGCAAGCCAAACTCATTCTGCAGCCTGAATGTTTGACATCCCATTCTAAGTTATGCAGGGACTGAGGTAAGGGAACCTGTTGAATCACAGAATCATAGAAATATCGGACTAGAAAGGGCCTAAATAGGTTATCTACTCTCGTCCCCTGCACTGAGGCAGGACTAAATATTATTTAGAACATCCTTCACAGGTGTTTGTCTAAGCTGTTCTTAAAAGCCTCTAATGGTGGAAATTCCAACACCTCCCTAGGTAATTTGTTCCAGTGCTTAACTACACCTAAAGTTAGGAAATTTTTCCTAATGTCTAACCTACATCTCCCTTGCTGCAACTTAAGCCCATTACTTTTTGTCCTGTCATCAGTGGCTAAGGAGAACAATTTATCACCCTCCTCTTTATAGCAACCTTTTATGTACTTGAAGACTGTTATCATGTTCCCTCTCAGTCTCCTCTTCTCCAGACTAAACAAAACCATTTTTTGTCAATCTTTCCTCATAAGTCATGTTTTCTAGACCTTTAATCATACTGGTTGCTCTCTTCTGGACTTTCTCCAATTTGTCCACATCTTTCCCAAAGTGTGGTCCCCAGAAATGGACACACTACTCCAGTTGAGGCCTCATCTGTGCTGAGTAGTGGAAGAATTACTTCTCATGTCTTGCTTACATCACTCCTGCAACAGGATTATATTGACTCATATTTAGTTTGTGATCCACTATAATCCCTAGATCTTTTTCTGCAGTACTCCTTCCTAGGCATTCATTTCCCATTTTGTATTTGTGCAGTTGATTATTCCTTCCTAAGTGTGATACTCTGCATTTGTCCTTATTGAGTTTCATCCTATTTATTTCAGAACATTTATCAAGTTTGTTAAGATCATTTTGAATTGTAATCTCGTCCTCCAAAGCGCGCGCAACCCATCTCAGGTTGGTATCATCTGCAAACTTTATAAATGTATTCTCTTTATGTCATTATAGAAATCATACATGAAGTTATCGAAATGACTTTGTTACTTACTACTGTTCTTATTTCTGCTGAGTCACCACCACCAGCTAACACAGGTGTAGTACTTACTACCATGAACTGCACTGAGGTAAGACTTTCCACCCAGTATTTAGTGTTGCATGGTCAGACACATAGTGACCATACTCAATTTTCTATAGTTTACTACTTATGGTAAAATAAGAATGCTAGCAAATACTGGTGACAGTGAGGTAAATTTTGCAAGATTTTGGACATACCAGGTAGACCTAGTATGTATAATTCAGTGCTCAGATTATGAGCATATGGCTCCTATTGAACAATAGTTATTACTTATATTGCATTTTATAACTCTGAGGGTAACTAGATAGATCAAAGCTAACTCAGGTATGTCTACATGTGTTACAATCACACATCCCAATTGCTGTGTATACTTACCCTGAAGCACTGTAGAAATGCTAACCAATTAATCTTCACATCGCTCCTAGGGCCAAATCATGCTCTCACTTACAGCAGCATTTATACAGACTAGCCCAGTTCCTCTGGATTTACACCAGTGTAAAAAAGGTGAGAATTTGGCCTCGAGAGTTAACATAGGTTTTAGAAGGTTTAAAACTGTTTACCAAATTCTGCCCTGAGTTACACCAGTGCAATTCTATTGAATTCATTGGGGTTGCATAGTTTTAAATGAAGGCAAAATCTGGGACTGTACCTCATCGTGATGTCAGTCCTGTAGAGTGTTTGAATATATTGGATTAAGGAATGTGTATTTAAATTTGACTCATATTCACAAAAGCAGAGACATCTTCAAACATTCAGCTCCGTAACTCACCCCACGTAAGGATTCCAGAAGTTCAGAACAGTGCATGATATTACATAGACTATGTGTTGCTATACCAACAAAATGGGATCAGCTAATTATAGTATCAGTTCTGAGTTGGGACTTTAATTTTGGATCTTTCTGTAGGTTAAACAGACAAATAGGGCCAAATTCAGAGCTGGTGAAGTAGGTGCAACATTGACTTCAAAGGAATTACACCTACTTTTATTCTTTGTTATTTAATAACATTAAATAACATTATGGTAATGCCTAAACCAAGGCCCCATTGTGCTACACGCTGTACAAACCTATAGTGAATGACAGTCCTAGCCGCAAAAAGACAAGTTATGGCAGTGGGCAGGGGTTCATGAGATAGGAAAACAAAAGTAATAGAATATGTTCAAATTTTTGTCTGCTTACACCATGTCAGAATTTAGCCTACGGTGTTCTTTAACACTGATATAAATGGGTTAGTATGCTTTGCTTTTTATGACAGTATTTACAACAGAGTCAAAAACCTCCTAATGGAAGCATGTGAGTTGACATAACAAGCTGCATGTTATACAAATACATGCTGGAGCAATTTCTAAGACTGGGGTTAATTTAGGGTCTAATCCTGCACCTTTGAAGTCAATAGGATGTATATCATTGACTTCAGTGACTGCAGGAGCAGGCACATAATGCTTTTGAAATAACTAATAATACTAACTAGATATGGACTTCAGATCACATTCTTCTTTCTGACTGAAATGCACGTGCGCACACAGACACACAAATGGTGTTGTTTTGATGATTTTATTCTGAGTGGCACCAAACTCCTGTACAGCTCATTCCTGCTCATATTGGTGGCAGGAGGCTAAAACCTATAGCTAGATTGAGGGCATACATCAAAAACAGGTTGGCCATGGCCTCAGAACACCCTACTATGAGTCCTGTCATGAAGTGTCTATAGTGTCTCATCGCCATTGGTTTTGAGAGAGAGAAATCGGAGTGACTTTTTTCCTCCCAAGGTTCCCCCCTTCTGCCCATGGGATTTCAGGCATGCAACTACATGTATCAGGCATCCAGAATTTGACTCAAGCACAGACTGGTACTCTGTAAACTTTTTTCAAACACCTCTGTTAATATATTCAGTTTTAATCTGTAGAACCTTTCCTTTCAGAGCTCTCCTGAATAAAGACTGTTCACCATGCTGAGGTTTTGTGATGTGGATACTTCCCTAAGGAAGTCTACAATCAAGCTACCAAATTCATTTCCACTTACGTCATAAGCAAGATTTAAGTTTCTCTTCTAGATTAACAGTTTGTACCACAACACCACTTAGTCCTCTTATTTAAAAACACATAGGGATGAATTCTCCACTACCTTTTAACCTGTGGATCACAGAAAGCAGAATTTGCATGTTGCAGAATTTAGCCTATACAGAATGAAATCTTGGTCCCATTGAACTCAATGAAAATGTTGCTATTGACTTTGATGGAGCCAAGATTTCACCATAGGACTCAGAGTAGTACACTAAGTGGATGCCTAGTTGTACACCTTTACCTCGATATAACGCTGTCCTCGGGAGCCAAAAAATCTTACCGCGTTATAGGTGAAACCGCGTTATATTGAACTTGCTTTGATCCACCGGAGCGCGCAGCTCCCCCCCCCCGGAGCGCTGCTTTACCGCGTTATAGCTGAATTTGTGTTATATCGGGTCGCATTATATTGGGGTAGAGGTGTATATTTTAACATTGTACAATGGACAGACATTACCCCACTTGTTTGTTTAACTCAGTGCGGGAGGAAGCGGGGGAGGGAATACTAAACTGTAAATTAGCATTAAGTTCCACTATGTGCTCTGGAACACTGACTGTTGGCCACTATTGGAGGCAGGATGCCAGACTTCATGGACTGTCTGTCTGGTCCAGTACAGCAAATTTTATCTGAGCAAAAGTCATTATAGTTTCTCATGCAAATATATATTTAAACAATTGTAAATATTTATCTTGTACATTTTTAGTTCCTCCAAGTTGCTAGGCTCTGTTATATTAAATACTTTGAAAATTTAAAAAGCACACTATTTTCTACTTAGACTGTAATGACTAAGACATAGATGTCTATTTCAAAAAGTCGCTGTCTGGCTTAGGTTAAATCAGCAAGGTTTAGGATTCCTGTGGTAATGAAAACAGTGGGGGTATTAATACATTTATTTTAAGTTGTTTTTTAAAAATAATTTGGAAAGAAGTAAGGAAAGTATCTAAAGGCTTAGATTTTGCTATGTTTTCACCGTCAAGGGAATATTGATCTGCAATGTGTTGATTTGATAAAGAAATTCCATACACTGCAGAATTTTTGTCCAACTGCAACTGTTGCACAAAATAAGTGTATATTTCTTTTAAAAGTCTTTCATATATAGGCTTTTATGGTGCAGTGTCTCCTTAGATGAACTGGCCACTTAAAAAAAAAAAAGATTTTTGCTCTCAGTTCAGAAATGAATGCAGGGCAAGCTTTGCTTGGCAGTCTTGTGCTGCCACAGTAATGCATTCCTAAAAGTTAATGTCTAACTTGATACAATTGAGTTCAATAAACTTAAATGAAAGGAAATGTCTTTACTGTCTCTTTACTTCTTTTTATCCAAATGTGGCATATTATATTGGATCAGTGGAAAAAGCAAATTCCATTCTAATGCAATCCAATCCTGTCTGTTACCCACATCACTGTTTTTTCTCTCCCTCCCCCTCCCCCTTGATTACAGATCGGAGAAGTACAGGCTTAAGTTTGAAATTTCAGAAAGAGATCATTTGAGTTATTATGAATATCACAAAGATTGCATGTCTTCAGATTAATTTCCAGGTACATTTGACTGTATCTTTGCCCTACCTGGCACTAAATTCAGATTAATCAAGCCTCTTGCTTCAGTTCCATGCTAATTTTATCTTACCTTATATTTGCAAGAGTTTGGAATAGTTGAGCATGTATTACAAAAGCATTTTGGGTATTTGACCTTTTTTAATGTATACATGAAGGAATTAAGATTAGTGTGGTGAAACCAGTACAGTTGTTTGCTGCCTGCTCTTCTGGGTATCTGGTTTTAGTAGCTGATATCAGGAATGTGGAGGAACAAGTTCAAATGAACTGCTAAATAAAACAAATACTCCAGATGCACTGCAATCATTTTGTCTATGTTACACTAATTTATATAGGGTCAAATCTTCAAAGCAGTCTCAATCCAGCCTCTGGGCCAGATTTTTTGCTGAGTGTAACTCCCTCTAACATTATGGGTCTAAAACTGTATATCAAGGTTTTGTGCTCTTACGATTGGATAGGCATCTAACTCCTCAGTTTGTACTCCTCAGGAGTACAAATTACATTTGCTTGTAAAAATCCAAAATCTGAACTGCATAAAACCTTGGCTACCTAAAGCTCCAAGCACAAAACTAGAAAGTGCAAATTTAGAGGCAACTTTTGTAAAATTTTATGATTCATTCAGTTTAGAAAACAATTTTTTTTTTAGTTTGCATAGAGGGCAGAATTTGGCTACTTTTCTCCTCAGTGCCTTTGACCTTATTTGCACCAGTAAAATCAACATTCTAGCTAGTCTCTCGACCTTTAAGAGCAGATTTTCAAAAGTACATGTATACCTTTGCACAAGCCCAATTTGCAAATAGGTAAACCCCAATGAAAAATTTGCAAAACATGTGGCCAGATCCTCAGCTAAACTCAATGGAACCATACCAATTTACACTAGCTGAGGATCTGGCCCATGGTCCTTAAAGTAACAGTCAAATTATGCCCTCATTTACACCAGCATATCCCCACTATAGTCCATGTGGAGAAAATTTGATCACAACAAAGGCTCTGTTACACCAGCCACAGTACAGTCCACAATAAAAATACTACCACAGACTAAGCAAGCTACACTTATTCTCTAAATAGCAGACAAAATAACTGTAGAGCAGTGGTTCTCAGACTTTTGTACTGGTGACCCCTTTCACATAGCAAGCCTCTGAGTGCGACCCCCCCTAACAAATTAAAAACACTTTTTTACATATTTAACACCATTATAAATGCTGGAGGCAAAGCAGGGGTGGAGGGGGGTGGGGTGGAGGCTGACAGCTCGCGACCCCCCCATGTAATAACCCTGAGGGGTCCCGACCCCCATTTTGAGAACCCCTGCTGTAGAGTATATATGGTTTTCAAATACTTCAGAAGATTGCAGAATATTTAGTGGAAAGCTTTGAAAATTACCAACAAAATTGATGGACATCTTATTTATACTTGTTATATTACTGAAATTGGATCTTACTATAGTTAAATGAGCCTTTGTTGCAGTTTTTCACAGTTTTAGTCTAAACCGAACAGACTTTATTGAAATTGTAACATTTTTCAGTCAGCCTCATCTGCAATCAAACCTTTAGTTATTATTATTCTGGAATTGTTTCAAATGAAAAACCAAGTACAAAGATGCTTCACTGATTGTGTTCATTGATTTTTATGTTGAGTGGAGTCAGTTTTAAAAAGTTTTCTCTACTAGTTTTATTTTTTTTCGAAGTCCAATACCTATCTGCCCCACACTTTTCTGTGGACTTGTTCTAGCAGGGGTAGCAAAATATAAGTCTACCCACAGATCTGATTACAGTGTTTAAGATGTGCACCACATTATTTAACTCATGGTAGTTTTGACCATGTTCTCGTGATATACAAGTAGCTTAAATATGCATCTAGCATCTGGAACAATACAACAACTCTAAGCCAACTCTGTTACTAGGACATACGTGGTTTAATGCCAGTGCTGTCACTGGCATTGGACAAGTATAAATAGATGATATATCATCATGTGGTAAATTACAGGTCTAGCATAATTTTGTGTCTACATTTTTACTCTTCAAAGAAAACCTCTGTATTTCACTCTGTATTTACACATTTTCACTAATATGCAGCTTTATTTTCCATTCCTTGTAGCAATCCCTACACTGTTGTGCTTTATTGACCCTTTTCTCCATCAAGCCCAATCACGTCAATGGTTTCTCTTTCAAGAATAAGATGTCCATTTCCCCCTCCTTCATAATGGCCCAAGACAATACCACCTTGGCAGGCTATCACAACCAATTAATTACAGATAAACATGGCCATCTGTTTGTTGCAGCCACATTGCAAATTCAGTTAATTCTTAAGATTACACACAGGTATCCCGATCCTGTTCTCAGGATATGTCTACAAGGCAAACATGTTAACACCCTAAGGGCATGTCTATATTACGCGCTGGATCAACGGGCAGCGATCGATCCAGTGGGGGTCAATTTATCGCATGTAGTCTAGATGCGATAAATTGACCGCCGAGCGCTCTCCCGTCGACTCCAGTACTCCACCGGGGCGAGAGTCGCAGGCAGAGTCAACGGGAGAGCGTCAGCCATCGACTTACCGCAGTGAAGACACCGCGGTAAGTAGATCTAAGTACGTTGATTTCAGCTACGTTATTCACGTAGCTGAAGTTGTGTAACTTAGATGGACCACACCCCCACCCCAGTGTAGACCAGGTCTCAATGACTTATCTCCCAGAAAAAAAGAAGAAGAAAGGTGAAGGGGGACAGAGGGTGTGCACACATACCCTAGCATGGAGGAGCGCATGGGGAATCCTGATATGGGGGGGAAGGGTGAATGGGGTGAGGGGGATGGGGACGCATAGAACTGTTTTGGGGGGATGGGGAGCCTGGTATGGGCAGAGGGAGGAATGAGGGGCACACGAATCAATCCCTGGCAGGAGGGAGATTGGGGACCCTGGCATGTGGCAGAGGAGGGAATGGAGTGGCACAGAGCCCTGGCCATAGTCCCATGCATGGGGGTGGGAGGGGTTGCAGGGAGTCCCTGAAATAGAGGAGAATTGGCGGGTGGCACCCATGGAGCTTGTGGGGTGGAATGGAGGGATGAACTGAGACCCAGGTGCATACAATAAACTTGGCCTAGCTATGAAGTATGAACCGCCCCAACCCTTGTATCAATAGATACAGCTGTACTCCACCAGTATGTTAATGCCTAAGGTGGACACTGGTGGTGCAATCATATGTATCGGCTACAGTAGAACCTCAGAGATACGAACACGTCTGGAATAGAGGTTGTTTGTAACTCTGAACAAAACATTGTGGTTGTTTTCAAAAGTTTACAGTTGAACATTGACTTAATACAGCTTTGAAACTTTACTGTGCAGAAGAAAAACGCTGCTTTTAACCATCTTATTATAAATGAAACAAGCACAGAAACAGTTTCCTTACCTTGTCAAATCTTTTTTTTTTTAAACTTTCCCTTTATTTTTTTAGTAGTTTACGTTTAACACAGTACTGTACTGTGTTTGCTTTTTTTTGGTCTCTTGCTGCCTGATTGCATACTTACGGTTCCCAGTGAGGTGTATGGTTGACCGTCAGTTCATAACTCTTGTGTTCGTAACTCTGAGGTTCTACTGTACAAATGAAACCTGATAAAGCACACCTAAATGGTCTATTTGTGTATGCATCAATAATTGAGTATACAAACATTTGCACAGAAGTACAGACTTAAATTTCTGTAAATCAGTCATTAAAAAAGGATCTTCACAGCTAACCACTTTGTTTTCCTCTGCAGATCCTAACCCTAGATAGAAAGATCCAGTTGACAAGGGGCAAGAATGTACTGCTCATGTTAAGAACCATAGTTGCTAAATCATCACAGTTAAAAAGGCTACAGTCTACAATTATTTTGCGAGATGAGATGTTGCATGCTGTGCATTCCTACAGAACTCCTCAGATCATTTCTCAACAGTATGAACAATGCATGATTAGTGGGTTGGAACTGTGGCTCTGCAGGCTGTTGCTAGCCTTTCTCTGGAATATGGTGACTCTGCTGATTACATCAGCAAATTGTTTTGTTGGAGACAAGGAACAAATTTTCTAAATTCAGCTGGATCATAAGAAATGTTGCTGCTCTGCAAAATTCCCATTGGTTGAGCTGTTCTAAAACCTTTCAAAAAATGTGCAGTAGCACGTCGGTTGTGGGTTCTATAAATTTCTACCTTTCCATTGACATAGACTTCATTTCACCACATTTCAGACAACTTGAGATATGTCTACATTTAAATGATTTAGCATGCTGACCTCCGTGCACCTTTGCATTAAGAACTAATTGTGTTATCTCAGGGTTTTAAGGAAAGGCAAATTTAAGACTATCAAACAAATTTGTACCTCAGCACTTAATTTATACTTTCCACCAAGTCTAAAATATCTAGCCCTCATGAAAGGGAAAGGAAGGCTTTTGCTTGAGCCACATCTATACTCTCAGCCAAAAACAGTAACAGTACATAGTAATTTAAGAGTAAAATATAGTACAGTGATGTTCTAATTTTTACAAAAATAAACATTATAAAATCCAGGTAATTCAGAATTCAGGTCAAACTCAACAGAAATCCAAACAAATTAAGGTATGACAATGTAAAGTTAGGGCATCCAGACAACCTTAACTCTACCTCGTTGTGACATCATGCAATAACCATATTATTATAATTAAGACATTTTAGTGCGGGGGTGGCCAGAATTTACCAATGTACGTTGCCAAAGAGCCACAGTAATAGGTCATAAGCTCTCTTCTCCCACGCCCAGCGCCTCCCACCCACCAGCAGCCCCGCCAATCAGCGCCTCCCCACACATCCTGATCAGCTGTTTCGTGCCATGCAGGAGGCTCGGAGGGGGAGTGGGAGGAGCAAGGGCATAGCAGGCTCAGGGGAGGGGGCGGGAAGGGGTGGAGTGGGGGCAGGGCCTGTGGCAGAGCTGGGGGTTGAGCAATGGACACCCCCGGGCACATTGGAAAGTTGGCACCTGTAGCTTCAGCCCCAGAGTTGGTGCCTATACAAGGAGCTGCATATTAACTTCTGAAGAGACGCATGTGGCTCCGGAGCCACAGGCTGGCCACCCCTGTTTTAGTGTTTTTAGTCCCAAATTAGGTGATAGTGATTTTTAAAGACACATTAACCTTTTTTTTTTTTTTTGCTCCTCCCCACACGATATTGCTATGGGCAATTCTTCATGGAATTCTGTGAAACCGATTATGTGGCAAACTTTGTTGAAGGATAAACTTTCACTTAAGAAATAATGGCAAAAATTATCATTCATCATTAGTCAACCAATAATCAATAAAAAAAATGTAAAATATAGTGAATGCAACAAGATTTCAGTGAGTTTTAGCTATACAGAAAAGTTGAAAAGTCTGTTAGTGTTATTAAAATTCCTCAGGACAAATAAAAGAGATCTAACGCAGGGTGCTAAATTTCTTAAAGGATCCATTTTTCAATTAATTTTAACCCATACATTATTTAATGGATTTACCCTTGGAATATCTGTAAATTTCCAAACAAATTATTCTGTAAATCCTATCAAAGGCACTGACTTTCTGAGTTCCCGGGGGGTGCTCGACCCCTGCTCTGCCACAGGCCCCACTCCCACTCTACCCTTTCCCCCAAGTCCTCGCCCCGCCTCTTCCTACCCCGTTCTGCCCCCTCCTCCGTCTCTTCCTGCCCCTGATCTCCCCCCTCCAGCGCCTCCTGCATGCCATTGAACAGCTGATCTGCTGATCTATTCATGATTCTATAGACCTCTATCATATCCCTTCTTAGTCATCTCTTTTCTAAAATGAGCAGTATCAGTCTTTTTAATTTCTCCTCATATGGAAGCTGTCCCATTCCTCTAATCATTTCTGCTGCCCTTCTCTATACCTTTACCTATTCTAATATACCTTTTTTTAGATGACGCAGTATTTGAGGTGTAGGTATACCATGGATTTATATAGTGGCATTATGATATTTTCTATCTTATTGTCTATCTTCTTAAGTGTTCCTAACATTCTGTTAGCTTCTTTGACTGCCACTTCACATTAAGCAGATGTTTTCAGAAAATTATTCATGATGGCTCCAAGATTTTTCTTGAGTGGTAACAGATAATAATTTAGACCCCATAATTTTGTATGTATAGTTGGGATTATTTTTTCCAATGTGCATTACTTTGCACTTACCAACATTGAATTTCATCTGCCATTTTGTTGCTCAGTCACCCAGTTTAGTGAGATCCCTTTGTAACTCTTTGCAGTCAGGGCCGGCTCCAGGCACCAGCTAAGGAAGCAGGTGCTTGGGGCGGCCAATACAAAGGGGCGGCACTCCGTCCACTATTGGGTCGGCATGTCCGGGTCTTCGGCAGGAATTCGGCGGCGGGTCCCTCAGTCCCTCTCTTCTTCTTTGAGATGCTGGCGAAGTGCCGCCACCGAAGAGGAAGAGAGGGAGTGAAGGACCCGCCTCCGAACTGCCGCCAAAGAATGGAGCGGCGCGATTGAGCTGCCGCCGAAGTGCCGCTGATCGGCACTTTTTCTCCCCCCCCGCCGCTTGGGGCAGCAGAAAACCTGGAGCCGGCCCTGTTTTCAGTCAGCTTTGGACCCAACTATCTTGAGTAATTTTGTATTGTCTGCCAATTTTGCTACCTCACTGTTCACCCCATTTTCCAATCATTTCTGAATATGTTGAACAGCGAGGGCCCAGTACAGTTCCTTGTGGGACCTTGCTATTTACCTCTTTCCATTGTGAAAACTGTCCATTTATTCTTACCCTTTCTTTCCTATCTTTTAAGCAATTACTGATCCATGAGAAACCCTTCCCTCTTACACCATGATTGCTTATTTTGCTTAGGAGGATTTGGTGAGAGACCTTGTCAAAGGCTTTCTGAACGTCCAAGTACACTGTATCCACTGGATCAACCTTGTCCACATGTTTGCTGACACCTTGAAAGAATTCTAATAGATTGGTGAGCCATGATTTCCCTTTACAATAGCTGTGTTGACTCTTCCCCAACATACCGTGTTTATCTATGTGTCTGATAATTCTGTTTTTTACTATGGTTTCAACCAATTTGCCTTATACTGAAGTTAGGCTTAATTGCCTGGATCGTTTCTGGAGCTTTTAAAAAAAATTAGCATTACATTAGCTATCCTCCAGTCATCTGGCACTGGGGCTGATTTAAGTGCTAGGTTATATACCACAGTTAGTAGTTTAATATTTGAGTTCCTTCAGAACTCTTAGATGAATACCATCTGTTCTGGTGACTGATTACTCTTTAATTTATCAATTTGTTCCAAAACCTCCTCTATTGACACCTCAATCTGGGACAGTTTCTCAGATTTGTTACCTAAAAAGAATGGCTCGGGTATGGAGATCTCACAGTGAAGAGAGAAGCAAAGAATTCATTTTCTGCAATAACCATGTCTTCCTTAAGAGCTTCTTTAGCACCTCAATTGTCCAGTAGCCCCACTGCCTGTTTGCAGTCTTCTTGGTTCTGATGTTCTTTAAAAAATGTTTTGTTGTTAGCTTTTGTGTCTTTAGCTAATTATTCTTCATTTTTTTCTTGGGCTGCCTAATTATACTTTTACACTTGACTTGCTTCTTCCTATTTTCCTCAGTAGGATCTGACTTCCAATTTTTAAAGGATGCCTCTAACTGCCTCTTTTACGCTGCTAGTTAGCCATGGTGGCATTTTTTTGGTCCTCTTACTTTTTTATTATTATTATTTGGGGTATAAATTTAGTTTGAACTTCTGTTATGGTTTTTAAATAGTCTCCATGCAGTTTGTAGGCATTTTACCCTTGTGCCTGTTCATTTTAATTTCTGTTATGGAGCTCATTGCTACAAGATACCACTGAGGAAAATAGATTAGTAGGATTCTAAAACACATTAGACATGTATACAGATAATAAAAACATTCACAATTACAGATAGGATATAAGACATCAACACTCACTAATGGATGGAAGTTAGGAAGAAATTTCCCCTACAGGCAGGTTATTCCAGTATGGATTTCTTGTATCTTTCTCTGTAGCATCTGTTACTGTCCACTGTCAAGCTATTAGGCTAGGCGGATAATTGGTCTGCCCCAGTATGGCAATTCCTATGTTTCTACAGTAGCACTTACTTACCTAATGGGGGTGTAGTAGTGGTTAATTGATTAATGATTGTACAGTGCTTTGAAGATGTTAAGTGCTAAGTGCTATTATTTCAATCTGCCCATACATAATGAAAAATTAATGTTTAACCTTTTTCAATAGGTTCTGTATAGTTAAGCTGCTAATAGGCTGAGATGATTCCATTAATTATCATATCAAATAATGTAATCATTTATTATTGCAATGGTATACTACTATTAAAAACATTAGAATAATAACTTATTAAAACACATTTAAATTTCTTTGCTAATATTTCTGCTATGTTTTAGAAACATTTTACATTTTACACCCAATCCCTTCTATAATAAGGCAAATGCAAATATAAAAACTTTGGTCTGAATTCTTCTCTCATTCTCAGCAATATAAACCTAATGGTGTTATTCTTGATTTACAACAGTGCAACTGAATTTTGAACAGAATTTTGCTCTGTATCTGATCTTTCTTTGTACATTCACGGCACTGTATAAATAATACATACATAACTAGAGCTTGATCCTACAGTGCATACAAGTCCCCATTGACTTGGGGACCAATCCTACAAGCAAGTAGGTTCATTGAAGGCAGGTAAGCAAGTAAAGGCTCCTCACATGAGTAAGAGTTTGCAGGATGAAGTCCCTAGAAGTGTTAATAGGGAATTTTGGCTGAGTAAGGAAGGGCTGGAGGATAAGGCTTTTAGCTGAACCCTATAAATAGTTAATTGTTAAAAATAGTCAGACTGTATTCTGCAAGTATTTTGGAAAAAGAAACAGCTGTGTGGCAAATCAAGCACACCTACACACTCCTCCCTGTTTATCAATGTGTCATTTGTTTGAAGCCAATGTGTATGACAAATAAAAGGTATTTTTAGGATCTATTAGGGAAATGTTTTCAAAGATTTGGATGGAGAATTTGAATTTATTTAAAGTGCTGGATTTTATCAAAAGGGCAAATGGTGTAACGTACAGATGAGGTATTGTTAAAAATAAAATGGTAACTAGAAATCACCTTTTTGTTGGCCAATAATAAATACAACAGGAAGCTGGAGAGGGGAAAGATCAAATAATCATCTGAAGATGTGTGTATAAAGGGCCTGATGCAAAGCCCAAGTAAGTCAATTGGAGGTTTTCTGTTGATTTCAATGAGCACAGGATCCAACCCTATAGCACAGGGGTGGGCAAACTACAGCCCGGGGGCCCCATCCAGGCCTTCAGATGTTTTAATCTGGCCCTCAAGCTCCTCTAGGGAGCGGGGTCCAGGGCTTGCCCTGCTCCGTGCTGTGGCTCTGTGCGGCTCCCGGAAGCAGTGGCGTGTCCCACCTCTGGCTCCTATGTGTAACGGCAGCCAGGGGCTCTGCACACTGCCCCTGCCCCAAGTACCACCCCCACAGCACCTATTGGCCAGGAACTACAGCCAATGGGAGCTGCAGGGGCAGCGCCTGCAGACGGGGCAACGTGTGGAGCCCCCTGGCTGCCCCTACACATTGAGGCCGGAGGAGGGACATGCTGTTGCTTTGAGAAGCTGCTTGAGATAAGTGCTGCCCGGAGCCTGCACCCTTGACCCCCTCCTGCGCCCCAACCCCCAGCCCTGATCCCCCTCCTGCCCTCTGAGCCCCTCGGTCCCAGCTCAGAGCACCCTCCTGCACCCCCAACCTCTCATTCCCAGCCCCATCCCAGGGCCCACACCCCCAGCTGGAGCCCTAACCCCTCCCCTCGTACCCCAACCCCCTGCCCCAGTCCGGAGCCCCTTCCCACACCCTGAACTCCTAATTTCTGGCCCCACCTCAGGGCCCGCACCCCAATCCCCAATTTCATGAGCATTCATGGCCCGCCATACAATTTCCATACCCAGATGTGGCCCTTGGGCCAAAAAATTTGTCCACCCCTGATATACCAGGAGGATGACAAAGTGTTAGTACTATGTGGTCACTGTCTATAGTTTGCTGTAGTCCATGCTGAAGTCTTAAATTCCTGGTAGCAACGTTTGAGTGAAACATTTTTTTTGTCTTTTAAATTGTTGTATTTTATTATTTTAAAATAAAACATAAAATTATAATGAAAGCAACATTAATGTAAACAAAAATAAAAAACATGGAGCAAACTAAAATTAACATGCTAATCAAATGCAGTGTTGTATCAATCCATGTTATCAGTATTTACTAAACCTGACACTGAGTATCAATAGCATCCTCTTGAATTAAAGTGAAAAACAAGATAAAAAATAACAGACCAGAAAGACAATAGCAAGTATCTAAGTTCTAAACTATACTGATGGTCTTAATGAGGCTCCCCTCTCAGAGAACAAACCCAGGGCAAGTAGTTCCTTAAACAGTCAGTGTGTATTCAGAGCTTTGATCAATGCTCGCAGGGATTATTTTGTGAAAAGAACAAAGGAGCCTAAGAGATGGGGCCTCCGAGAGAGAATTGAAGGAAGAAAACAGGTCACAGATCTCTCTGGGCTCCATTCTGCCTCCCTCCCTCCCACTGTTGTACCTTACTTCATTAGCAGTCCCACTGACTTCAGTGAGCTTTGCATCAGGCCTGTGGTGTTGATATCAGTGAGCCTATTTGCAGAGTAAAGTACTACTCAACATCGGAGTAGCAAAATAGGGTCCTTCATTAGTAATTAAACTGAGAAATTAAATATTTCCTAGCATGAATTATAACAAAGCATGGGAACACATATCCACAAAGCAATGAAATCCGTATGAGAACGCTGATGTCTTGCAAGATCAGTACTCAGTTGGTTGATTTCAAGGGAACTATTCTGATTTATGCCAGGTTAGGGTCTGGCCCACTGTTTTTATAGTGTTTGAAAGTCTGTAAAAGACTGTACAGAAGTCTGTAAAAGAAAGGGAAGTTCTGTGTTTAAAGAGATTTTATTTCCATAGCTTGCAGTAAAACTATCCTGATAAACTGCCCTTGAATGTTGACCTTTATGTTTACTACTGAAATGTATATTGTAATTTGCATCCAATTTGTATTTCCTAGGGACATTGACATGAACACAATGACCAACCTTTGTGTACAGAGTAATTTATTTACATATTTTTTGTTTATTCAAGAACTTACATTGGCTGACAAAGTTCTTCAAGAAATCCCCTCTCCAGGAGAGATCACAATTAATCCTGTGTTGCTAGACCATCTGGAAAAGAGCTTGGCCTCAGTAAGTGGTACTTTCAAAAGAAGCTATGAGATGTTTGCCACGCTGCTAAGATTTTACTGAATTCCTTCAGATACCCTGTTTTTGTGGTTTCCACTATGGCAGAAGTCTTAAGTGGAGGTTCTTTATAAAGAACACATGGAAGTTTGATGGCCTAATGTTTCATACTCTTCTTTATTTATAGGTCTATTTAACTATGTAAAATTTATTTTAAACAAGTGATTCTGTAATTCCAGCTACATGAGTTATCTGTAAAGAAACAATGATGAGAATAAATAAGTGTGCAATAAGTATAAGAATTTTTAAACTGTTGTGCAGAATCCTATTTCTGGTCATCACATGATCAAAAGCACTTTTGATGATATATCCACCAACCTTGACTGGGTCAAGGTCCAATCCTGCGATATGCTAAAAACTTACTATGAGTTATTGTCCTTAATAAAGGACCTTTTTTAAAAAACAAAAGCAACAAATAACTAAATCTGTCCCTTTTTCATAACAGATTGTGATTTAGACTTCCATTCTGCAAAATTGCTCCCTGGGGATAGACTCCCATGTCTGCATGGAGCTCCACTGACTTCAAAGGGGCTCTACAGAGCAGATACAGGGGTTCACCTGCATAGAGTAATTTGCAGGATTAGGGACACAGATTGTATGTTTTATCACAAAGGATTTAACAAAAACTTATGAGTAGAAGTATCATATTAAAACATATTGGTTTATTTTATTTTTAATTTTTACATTTAAATATTTCCTGCAGTGCTGGAAACCCAAACCAACACTAACAATGTGGTAGTGCATGAGAACCAGGAAGTGAATCTGACTAGAAACAGAAAGTGAAGCTCACAATTGAGTTTCACTGTGCAAGCTGAGAGAAATGCAAAAAGTAAACAAACAGCACAAATGATTAGCAGTAAATTGAATTTTAACTATAATTTTCCTTAACAAAAATTAGAACATGTAAATAAATATATAATTTTGTAAATTCAAAGTATTTCTTTAACCAGCTTCTTTTCCACTATAAGGCACACCTGATATATCCTTATTTATAGAGCCCTGCAAATCTGCGGATATCTGCTTTATATCTACAGATATCCGTGGACCATGTTTGTGGCTCGGATGTGGATACAACTTTTGTATCCACGCAGGGCTCTACTTATTTACCTAAAATAGCTTGGGGAGGTAGGGCTTGATTCAAAGCACACTGAAGTCAATGAAAGGTTTTCTATTGATATTACTGGATTCTGGATCAAGCCCCTGAATTTTAAATACCTGTGTGCTGAACCTGTATTATATACCATACAGAGTTTCTTATTCTTACTTAGAGAATGGTTTAAAAAATGTAAGTGCAAGTCAGCTTTGTGGTTTGTGAGGAACGCATTGTGCTGCTAAGAGTTAACCTGGCTCCTTGGGCCTATAGAGATTGCCACCATTCTCCCAAAGGAAAGAATCACTTTATGTAGTAATCGCCAATCTATACAGACATATTTGCTTCAGTCTTGGAGGAAATGGGTCTCAGCATTGAACATTAAAAGGGGAAGTGAGAAAATAAAAACAGGACAAAACAATGGCAGAGCAGGAAGGGAGGGGCAGCAACCCCACCTCAGCTAAATATTAGTCACTATTCAGGTGATAGCTGCTGTAGTAGACACCCAACCACTACTGTCTCCTCAAGACAGTAGGAATGAACTAGGTCTTCATGACACCACAAAGCAGTAATACTGGTATGAGATAGCCTTCTGATTA
The DNA here is from genome assembly GCF_002925995.2 of Terrapene triunguis. Lineage (NCBI taxonomy): Eukaryota > Metazoa > Chordata > Testudines > Emydidae > Terrapene > Terrapene triunguis. Next base: position 19,311,712 of record NW_020664419.1, read on the forward strand.
ACAGGGCTCCAAGCAAAACCCAGTACCCTCTCTTGGGGATCCTGCTTCTAGAGGAAGATCTCAGGCAGTGATTCCCCTTTTGCTCCCACTGATTGGAAGGTGTGAAAACGACTGGGTTGGCCATAAGCTGCAAGGGTCTGCATGCTAGTTCTCAAAGGATGGGGTCCCAAGCAGTTGCTGAGGTTGCCTATATCACTAAATGGGCCACTCTGAGTTTCATTTAAATTTGACAGTATATTCTGCTTCTGTCTCCTACCCTCATTCAAAAGAAGTCTGCCTCCAAATGCTAAGTTAAGAATCATTCATAAATTTCAATGGCTTTTTATATTTGTTTTCATTGACTTATTTCCTATTGGATCTAAGTTTTCTCTGTACTTTATATAGCTGTTTGCCTTCTCTCAAATGAATGTTGGGAAATAAGTGTCAGTGTGCTATAGACGCACACACAGGCGCTGTCTTCCTCCTTTCCCTGGGGGTGCTCAACCTCTGTTCAGCCCTAGGTCCCGCCCCTACTCCCCACTTTCTCCCAAGGCCCCACCCCTTCCCATCCAGTTCTACCCCCTCCCCCCAGCACCTCCTGCACACCACAGAACAGCTGATTGCGGCGGGCAGGAAGCCCTGGGAGGGAAGGGGGAGGAGTTGATCGGCAGGAGGCACTGGATGGGGGGAGCTGGCTGCCGGTGGGTGCTAAGCACCCACTAATTTTTTTTCGTGGGTGCTCCAGCCCTGGAGCACCCACAGAGTCAGCACCTATGCACACACACATATAACATGCATGCAACTATGTTAAAAGAATAGTAAGGTTGCAACGTCAAGCACTAAAAAGTTAGGAAATCCTAGAATTAAGGTTGTCTGTGCAACCTTCATTCACCCTCTTTGTGCACACACTTTATGATACAGTCTTTAAGGACATGTTCACATACTATTTTTTTCCAAAGAACTCCTGTTTAATTCAGTGCTCACAATGGATCATGTCCTGGATATGAAACAGGATGGATCGTGTCCAGGGCTGCCGAGAGCCGGTTTGGGTCTGTAATGGGGCTTGGCCAAGGTTCGTCCCTCAGCGGGGCTGTGGGGTATCCCACCGCCTCGCTCTAGTTCGCTGTCAGTCCTGGCCCTGCGGTAGTTGGGACAGTAAACACACTGTTAGGGACTCAGGCCCTTAAGCAGGGGCTGAGTTAATAGTTCTGTAGCAGCCCAGGCCCTAGGTCAGGGCGGGGCAGCAACCACACAGTCAGGAACTCAGGCCCTTAAGCAGGGGCTGAATCAATAAGCAAGAGATCCTAGCCGCTCCAGGCCAGGGAAAGGGGAAGTCTGCCACCCAAGGGGTGGGTGGCAGGGGGGATGCAGGCCCTCCCACTCCACTGCGTCCCAGCCCGGGGCCCTAGCAGCGGCAGAAACTCGCTGCTGTCAGTGGGGATCCTGGCCGCAACACACCGACATAGGCTCTGGTAGTGCTGCAGCCAGACTGGGGTCGGCTGCCCCCGGGCTACTTCCACACTCTCCCTCGTAGGGTACCTGGGTCGTGCTAATGTCCTCGGCGGTCTCTAACAGCATCGGTTCCTCTGGGTAGGTAGCGAAGGGCAGGCTTGGCTCCTCCTTGGGGTAGCTAGAAAGGGGCAGGCTCGGCCAGTCCTCAGGGTAACGAGCGAGGGGTAGGCTCGGCTGGCCCAGTGCAACCTCAGGCCGGCCGCGGCCTGCTGCCATCTCCCAAGCTTGGTCACCGACATCTGATCTCTCCGGCGGTTGGTTCTCAACTGAGCTCTGCAGGCGGGCTTTTATACTTCAGGGCCTGCGCTGTGACCTCTGAGGGGCGGGCGCAGGATCCAGTGGTCCCGCCCACATTGGTGTTAGGGGAGGTTCGTCCCTCAGCGGGGCTGTGGGGTATCCCACCGCCTCGCTACAGGGCCCCAGTAAAAAAATTTTTTCGGGCCCCCCAGCAAGGGCGGACCGGCTAAACAGGGCCGACGAGGGGGAGGGGGAAAGCCAGGCCCGGGGCCCCCTTCCGGACCGCCGGGCCCCAGTAATTTGTACCGGTTCCCCCCCCCTCATCGGCCCTGATAGTGTCGTGGACATTTTACAATTTTGTAGGTAATTTCCTAGACCTTTTTGAAAAAAAACCCCAGAAATTCTATCATCTGAACCCATATTGACCTCCCACAGGGGTCATCATGCGGTTGCAACCTTTAAATCCATAGCACATACCTCTACCACTTGAGCTAACAGTAGCAATAGTAGGCTGTACTATGTGAACCAGCTACTAGAAGCAGATTAGACACATTTTGTCAGCACGTTTCACAGCTGTTTGCTAGACAGCAGAGGAATAATGAGACACAGGAATCCTGGATTCTGTTCCCTCTTCTGTAGGAAAGTGTGCTGTAGTGGTTATAAACCCTTCTTCCTTTGTCTCACCACTGGCCCATTATTCCTCTTTCCTCTTCCCACTT
>NW_020664419.1:19314168-19365998 GCF_002925995.2 Terrapene triunguis
TTTGAGTGAGTGGTGTTGCAACATGGCACTTGGGGTCATATGACTGCCATATGACTCCATGCACCAGGTCACAATGCCCGGAGTTGGAAGCTTGGCCCAGCCTGGCGGGACAGAAGCCGTATCTGCCGGATGAGTGCGGGGCCAGTTTAGTCTCCAGCTCCTTGTGAAAATTCTTGCGCAATTTTGTCAATTGCATCATCTTCTTGAAAAGGCGCTGCCCATACACTGAAAGGCTGCCAGGGGGATAGTCACCCCTCACCCCAGATCAGCTCTGCCACTGACACAAAGATGAATTGTACTGGCGAGCTCTACGTTAGCTCTGTATAGTTCTTACTTTGTGGAAGCTGGTTTCCTTTCTCACATTGTATAAGATATACATCTTATCAAAAGATGGTATCATATGATTCTCATACTACGCATGGTAGAGAATAGTTCATTCACCATTCATGTTTTCTCTTTTTGATGCTTTGGCATTTCTGATCCTGGCCCAGACTATGTCCCCTGGATCCAGATGCTGGGAGTGTGCTCCTCCATGTATGGCTGTCCCGGGCGTGTACCTCTGTGGCACTGTCCCCCTACACACACACACACACTCACTCACTCTGTCTCTCTCTCTCCGCTCCCCCCCCGCCCCGCTGCAATCCGTGGAGCTGAACTTGAAGCTGTGCTGTTTTTTCAGTGGAACCTCCCTACCCCCATGGCTTGTATGGGCTATGAGAGCCAGGGGAACCACTGGAGCTGCACTGCCAGCATTTACAGTCAACATGGGGGAGGGAGGCAGTAAGACACTGGGCCTCCAGACACTTGGCTCTAACCTCCCCTTGGTCCAACCACAGGGACAACCAAGCGGGGGTGGGAGGCAGCCCTTCCAAACTGATTGTAAAAGGGGCTCAATCTGCCTGATGGAACAGTTGGGGAGGGAGCTTTGGGGCAGGAAGTGTCTTTTTGTTTTTTGGACATTGCTTAGCCCTTTCTGGATAGTAAATGACTCTAATGATAAACAACAAAAGATCTGGGCTTTCCACGCCTCAGTGACTGAGGTATCACAACAAAAGCAGATTTGACCTTTTTTTGACCTCACAAATGACTTCCTAATGCATTCACAAGCTAAATATGAGTCAAAAGTGTAATGCTGTTGCAAAAAAAGCAAACATCATTCTGGGATGTATTAGCAGGAGTATTGTAAGGAAGACACGAGAAGTAATTCTTCCGCTCTACTCCGTGCTGATTAGGCCTCAACTGGAGTATTATGTCCAGTTCTGGGTGCCACATTTGAGGAAAGATGTGGACAAATAGGAGAAAGTCCAGAGAAGAGCAACAAAAATGATTAAAGGTCTAGAAAACATGACCTATGAGGGAAGATTGAAGAAACTGGGTTTGTTTAGTCTGGAGAAGGGGAGACTGAGAGGGGCATGATAACAGTTTTCAAGTACATAAAAGGTTGTTACAAGGAGGAGGGAGAAAAATTGTTCTTCTTAACCCCTGAGGATAGGACAAGAAGCAATGGGCTTAAATTGCAGCAAGATGGACATTAGGAAAAACTTCCTGTCAGGGTGGTTAAGCACTGGAATAAATTGCTTAGGGGGTTGTGGAATCTCCATCATTGGGGATGTTTAAGAGCAGGTTGGATAAACACCTGTCAGGGATGGTCTAGATAATACTTAGTGCTGCCGTGAGTGCAGGGGACTGGACTAGATGACCTCTTGAGGTCCCTTCCAGTTCTATGATTCTATAAGCTACTACTGTACTGGGCGGCTCATCATTCATGCTGGATTTCAGCTGCACTCACCCAGTAACAAGACTGTGGCCTGAATCTGAAGTCTCTCTGGTGTTGGCATGGGGAACTCTAGTCTGTGCCTATAAACTGCCCAGCACAAAGGGGCCATGATTCTGATCAGGGCCTCTGGGTGCTATTGTAATAATATAAGAATGAATAATAATACAACCCCCCCCGCCCCCCCCCCCCCCCCCACTGCTGACACCATTAGCTGGTGGTACCCTCATTACAGGCTCCTGGAGGGCTTTAGAGCCACGAAGGGCAGCAGATCTGGCCCAGAATCCAACATTCCCCTGAGTTTGGAGGTGTTGGATCTGGGGGTTGGTTTTGTGCCAACCTCTAGCGTTTATCTTATTACCAATTACTTATCACCAGCACGCACGGACCATTTCTCAGCACTCTGTGTAAGCACCATCAACAAACACCCCAGCCCGGTGAGGTGAAAGCCCGGGCCGACTGAAAATCATGTGCCTGCCTGCTGCAAAGCGGGCAACAACAGGCGTTTGCTCAGCGCAGCCTTCCCTCTTGCTGCGGCCTGGGGGAGCAGCGCGCCCAGCCACTCCACGCCGCCCGGAGCTGAATGACATCCCCGGCACCCAGTAGGCTGCAGCTTGGAGCAGCTCCCGGCCGGGCTGGGCTGTTCCCAGCGCTGCCGCTCTCGAGCAGAAGCGAAAGCAGCGGCCCGAATGAGGAGGGCGGCGGAAGCGCCGCGCAGCGCCCACGCCCCCAGCTGCACGGGAGCGGAGAGGCTGGTGCGCCGGCCCCTCCTGGACCCGGGCTCCTGCGAGTCTGCCCCGCGCCTCCCCCCGCAGGCAAGGGCCGGGCGGGTGGCACCAGCGGGATGCTGCTCCAGCTGAGCGCCGAGTTTGATCTCCAGAGCGATGTGGTCCCGTGGCTCTTGGCGCAAGGTCCGGCAGCGGCTCTAGGTAACGCTGATGCTCCGGGAGGCGCTTTCCGAAATGTTTCTGTAGGGTCGCCCCCACCCCCGCCAGCCATATCTGTCTTGTACTCGGCTCACCTGTAAGGAAAGTGTCCTCGCCTCCGCCTGCCCCGTCCCAGATGTGGCCCTGGTTTCTTTAGTGTGTGCACATATGTATGGTTATCTGGCCCTTTAAACATCCTCACAACCCCGTCTCCCCCCTTCTTAAAGTGGGACACAACACAAAGGGAGGGGGAAGAAGTTTGACATGATGTGATATTAATGTCCTCTTGCTGGGTCAAAACGAAGCTGGCTGGAATCTAATTTTTCATGAATCAGCACCTTAGTTTAGTTTATGGCAGTAAAAACAACAGCATATTATTTATGTGCTGTGTGGTTACAAGAGAGCCCAGGTGTGTTTAAACTTGGGCCTAAATGAGTGAAGTAGTGGCTTATTTGGGCATGGATTAGTCAGGTGCTGGGAGCATGATATGTGAACCATTGCCAAAACATATCTAGAAATACCTGTCTGCCTTGGTGTGTGTTATGGTTTTCCCATTTGTATGCTCCTTGGCTGCCAGTTACAAAGATTGCTGGGCCTAATACTCGACTGATTTACACCATGTTCAAATACCATTAAAGTCATGTGCAGAATCCAGTCCACTCATTATTTATGTAAGTACAATGTCCAAATGTCTACTTTAAAAGTGATGCAAATTGCAAAGTTATTCTGTATGGTATGAGTATAAATTTTAGATGGTGACATTTTATTTATTTTTTTAAAATGGAGAATCAGGGAGTTTAATCTATTATGGCAGGGAAGTGAAAATAGTTCAGTTACACACGAGATGCAGACTGCACTTAAGGTGACATGCCAAGAGTAAATATCATAGAGTCTAAAAACTAATATAACATTAAACAGGTTAGTCTAAAGTATGTGTATTTAAAAGCAACTTCCTTGAAATGTGAGCCAAATTCATCCTTGGTATAGCTCTCCACTAAAGTCACTCATGCATCAGAGATGAATTTGGCAAAGAATGTTCAAAGTGAAACAATTGTATATGACAACAGGAAATAACCTATGTAGATTTAACTTCCTACTAACAGACTACTATCATATATGCTAGATGTTATCCCTTTCTTTCACAAAACTTTCCTCTCTCACTCCCCATTTCTCCAAAAATTTGGTTAGAATACTTTCCCCCAGTAACCTCCTCTTTAAAAAAAAAAAACAAAACAAAAAACTTTTATCCATTTCGTAAGTGAATGCTAATTAAAAGTAAATTAACTGTTAGATGCCACAACAATATGAGATTGCTAAATTATTCTGTTGGGTGGTGTGGGAGCTGAGAAGCAATGAATAATCCCAGTGGACTTTTGGCACAATGGTTCCCCTCCGCCCCACCTGTGAAGTAACTGGTTTAGTTCTGTTTTTTAAAAACTACAAAAGACTCAGTTTAGAAAAGCAGAGGGAAATAGCATAAAAATCATCATCTTTAGGGTCCTACCAAATTCACTGTCCATTTTGGTCAACTTCATGGTCATAGATTTTTAAAATAGTAAATTTCATGATTTCAGATATTTAAATCTGAAATGTCATGGTGTTATAATTGTAGGGGTCCTGACCCAAAAGAGAGTTGTGGGGGCTCACAAGGTTATTGTAGTGGGGGTTGCGGTACTGCTACCCTTACTTCTGCACTACTGCTGGTGCTTCCTTCAGAGCTGGGCAGCTGGAGAGTGGCGGCTGCTGGCTGAGAGCTGAGCTCTGAAGGCAGAGCCATCACCAGCAGCAGCAGCATAAAAATAAGGATGGCCTGGTATGCTATTGCTCCCTTCTGCGCTGCTGCCTGCAGAGCTGGGCCCTTAGTCAACAGCCGCCACTCTCCAGCCGCCCAGCTCTGAAGGCAGCAGTGCAGAAGTAAGGATGGCATGGTATGGTATTGCCACTCTTACTTCTGTGCTACTGCTGGCGGGGCGCCGCCTTCAGAGCTGGGTGCCCAGCCAACAGCCACCGCTCTCCAGCCACCCAGCTCTAAAATGACCCCCCTAAAATAACCTTGCAACCATCCCCCCTCTCCCACCGCAACTCCCTTTTGAGTCAGGACTCCCAATTTGAGAAACACCGATCTCTCATGTGAAATCTGTATAGTATAGGGTAAAAGCACACAAAAGACCAGAATTCACAGTGGGGAGACCAGATTTCACAGCATTTTTCATGGCCGGGAATTTGTTAGGGCCATAATCATGGTAGAGACAGATGTTAGTATCTGTACTAAATTCTGAATGTCTAATTGGAGACCTTGTGGCAAGATACATAATTCAAAAAAATCAACCATCTATGTATTGTTGCTCTATAAAGGGGTATGTCAGATTGATTTATCCCCAAACAAATTTATACAAAACCAAAGGTAAATAGGAAAGTTTCCATTATTTTAAAAATAAATTCCTTACCTTTCCTTCTACCGCAAAGTCTGTAGTTGAAAAGTATTCCATGTATGTTAGGTATTATTATCATCTACCATTGTATACTGGAGTGATTTACTATGATATGAATATGTCCTATAGTGTGGACATGGCACTGACCATCTTGTTTAAGACCGATACAGGCCGTGCACGGCCTTTTTAACAAAGCAAAAGACCAGTCTTTTTTAGAATGAGCCCATCTGATGTTACTAGTGTTACTGTCTAGCATTTCAGCTTCTGTTCACATAGTGACTTTTCTACCTTTTAAAAATAAATTATTTTTGTGTCTAGGCACCCAGGGCGTTGTAGCCTATTAGTTAAACTACTGTTAAACTACCATGGGTTCAGCTCCCATTGCTACAGTTTCAGGCTCAACAGAATTTTCTTGTAAAGTCTCACATGCATGTTTAACGTTATTCTCATTGGATAACTCATATGAACAACCTTCAGCAACCACATAAGTTTTGTCAGTATTGGGGCTCTAATCACTGGATTTTGGACAAAAATATCTTGTATGATGCTGAATTTAGCAATCACATATGTTGTACTCGCAAACTGACATATCTCCAATTATAGGTCCTACCTAGTAGAAGCATTATGTTTGTAAAACATTGGTCAGAACTGAAGAAATTAAACTTTTTAAAATAAACACATGAAAATATTTGTTTTCAACTGTTTTTAAAGGAAATCTGGGCTTATTTTTGTTTAGCCCAATCATGTGAGTGTTCAGAAGACAAGCAGCACTTCTTGCTATGAATTAAAACTGTGCTATATTTGAACAAAATCTTCCTGGCTATTCTGAATCTGTTGGTGGTGGTAACCTGCTGGAGAATCACAAATGGGCATCAGTATACGGGAGACTTCAAGCAAGTTTCAGAATTGCTTGAAAGCTGATTTAATTATCTTAAAAAGGATTTTAATTTCTAGATGTTAAAGCATTTTTGCATCTAGCGCTAAATGTTACTAAATATAACATTAAAAAAGAATGTTTTCTCCCTTGAGGATTTGAGAGTGTTATGCAGCCCCTCTTGGAATTTCCAGTGATGTACACACTGGGCATAGCTAGGATCAAGGAAGGAGCTATAAACTGAGAGAAGATGGGTCTCTCACAGGCCCTGATCTAAAGACTTCCATTGAGTTCTGTGGACTCTGGATCAGGGGGCTACTGTCTGCTTGGAGGTCAAATTCATCCTTCCTTATACACAGTAGAAAGGGGGTTGATGGGCCAGTATTCACCCTTGACATGCAGGCAGGCTGTGTGGTTGCTTGCAGTCTATCCTTGCCTGCTATTCTAGTCTGTGGATTGGGATATTGGCTGTTGTTCTTTGTGCCCTTTACATTGGGTTTTTGCCCACTGGATCTTTCAAGTGCAGATTTACCGTAATTATCACTTCCCCAGTCCACTCCAAATGCTCAGTCTGCGCTGGGTTAGTAAGGGTGGCAGGAAAATCACCTTTGTGACACCAGCGTGTCCTCCCTCCTCTCCATCCTGGACTGATGAGGAGGCCCTGCGGTACAGAGGGTATTGTGTGGGCCCTCTATATTGGAGTGAATTCTGCCTTGAGGGAGTATACTATATGGAAAAGGATTTGTTTGGAGACTGTTCCCTAAACTTCCAGGATAGTATAAGTGGCTGAATCCAATGAAATATCCATTAATATCAATGTAGGGTGTAGTGTCATTCAACGGGATAATGACAGATCTTCTCGGCTATTATTGGGTGATCATCTCTGGTGTAACGCTGTTGTAATGGACTTTGAGTGCTCTGACAGCTGTGGAAAGTGGTGAATCTAGTAGTGTAAAGAAAGCCAGGATTTCCCCCTTGTTTCCCAACAACAAAATGCCAGTGTTCTGAATTTAATTGATCCTAACAGTGATAAATAAAACAAAGGAGGTGTTCTTTTCATTACTAATTGTGTTAGCATAAGCCAGTTTATAGTATAAAAATACCTGACCATATGGAGGAGGCACACTCTCTACCAACCTTAGGTGATAACTACAAAGTTATTAGTGTCAAACCCAGCTAATAACCTAACAGGAATCTTGAAGAATTTTTCCATTCAAACTTTCTGAACACTATTGCTGTTACAAACTACCATACAGTGGTTAAAATGCAGCCATCAAATGTTCTTTTTATGAACTACATTTCCTCTCCTAGTCAAGTTCCCATTTGTGAGGCAACAACCCTTTGGCAACCACAACTGCTAGAAAAGTGGCATAAGGAAAGCATGCCTTTTTATTGTCTTTAATATATGAGATTTGTCCTTTCTGACATACACTAATCACACTATTTCCTTTTGTTTTGGGCTTCCCTGCTGCCTGGTCCTTCTCTTTCCCCTTCATGTCCATCATGGCTTATCTATGCTTCCCTGACACATGGGATCCTTGCACGTGCCCCATGGCTGCTTAGTTTCCAGGTACCCCAGTGCAGCGGTTCTTAAACTGGGATGTGTGGAATGTATTCTGGGCGGGCTTGAAAAGAGTTAGGGGGGAAAAAATTACTGCACGAATTCAGAGCTGGGTGGCTAGAGAGCAGCAGCTGCTGACTGAGTGCCCAGCTCTGAAAGCAGTGCCGCTGCCAGCAGCAGCACAGAAATAAGGGTGGCAGTACCATACCATGCACCCTTACTTCTTCACTGCTGCTGGCGGCAATGCTGCCTTCAGAGCTGGGTGGCTGGACAGCGGTGGCTGCTAGCCAGGTGCCCTAGTTGGGGCGAAACTACTACAGACAGAAAGAAGGGGGTGTGATCAAATATGTTTGAGAACCACTGCCCCAGTGTATACTGCTAGGCTGTATGGCTCCCTGATGGCTCTGGTCACTAAGGGAAAATTCTGTTTCTTATCCTGCTCTTTATGCGGAAGTGGCCTCTGGAGGAGTCAGCTAGGCTGACATCGCCTCATTTCCAGGTACTTCTCTGAGTTGCCTGGAGAAGCCGCTGGAAACAAGGTGACAGGTGTCGTGGTGCTGGTGCCACCTCTCTGTTGACCACCAGCTGGTGCTCTGAGGACTGCAGTTTGAGAACTTGCAATGCATAGCCATTACTTAACTTCTAAAGTCCTGTATGCATGTAATAGAATGGGTTGAAAATGATCTGCTGTAAGCAGCATACAATGAATCCAAACCTCTTATTTAGAATTCTAACAGAAAATAGGAGTTGATCCTGAAATTTTGCAAGGAGATGGTTGAATTCCATTACTATGGCAATTAGAACTGTTAATTCAAACATGGTTTCCATGTTATTGGATGGGTGAGTGAGGAGTGTTTAGAAGCTAAGCTCCTTTTCTATAAGTTTTAAAACTCATTACATCTCATTTGAAGTTTCATTCGGGATTAAATAGAAGCCTGCGTACTACACTATCTTCGTCAAGAAGAGAGGAATTTTTTCATGCACACAATATGCTCTAGAAAGGCCTTCATTTAAGTGTTTTTGCAGATGTAAGACTAATGCTGATTTGTTTTAAACCTACATAAGTTCTACAGTGAATTAATCCAAATGAGTGTCTTATGCCTTTAATACTTCTAATTTCAGACACTTTTGAGAAGAGTGCAGCAACACCGTATGTAGTAAATGTTGAAAGAAATGGAAAAATTATTTATACCTGGAAGGTAAGTCTACAGCATAGAAGTCTGTTCAGATGTACCGGAAAGTAAGAGTTCGTCTAATTTAATCTAATACTTGCATTTTACATTTCTTTTCATTGGGATTTAAAATCTGTGATTTGATCGATTACAAGTTTTGGATGCCTTTTAGGTTACTTACAAAACTGTTTTTTCCTTGGGGCAAGGCTGGAGGGACTGAGAGAGTGAAATCCTGGCTCCATTCAAGTCCATTGGAGTTTTGCCATTGACTTCACTGTGGCCAGGATGTCATCCTGAACGAACAGCCATTACTTACACAAATTCTTCATAAACAGCACATTCTTCCTCGCTGAGAGCTGAGTTGCTTAAGAAAGGCAGAATCTACTGAATTCAAGCGGAGCTATTTCACTTAAACTTGGTTCTGTATAAGTGACATCTTTAAACCTTTTAAATGGTAAAAAATACCCTCCTCTTATGCTGTGCTTTGTGTAATTTTAAACCCTGCCTGTAGTTGTCATGAACTCTGAAGTATCTCTAACTTGTTTAGTATCCTTCAGAGCTACATAGGGTGACCAGATTTTATAGGGACAGTCCCGATTTTTGGGTCTTTTTCTTATATAGGCTCATGTTACCCTCCACCCCCTGTCCCGATTTTTCACATTTGCTATCTGGTCACCCTAGAGCTACAGTCATTTTTACTGCAAAAGCCTACATTTAGGGCCCTGTTCTCCCTAGTGCATGTAAAGAAGAAGTAACACTCAGTATAAATCTTGTGGCAGTGCAAGAATTCTCCAGTTGGTTTGGGGATGATTCCCACTCTTTGGAAGAAGTTGGGGTTCAGATAGCAAAATCTACTAGTACCCACCCAGATTCATGTGGATTTTAGGGGATCTGCTGGGGGCACAGGCTGCAGGGCAATGCACTTCCAATGGAACTGCGTTGCCAGGGATGCCTCTTATTCTTTGACCTGCCCCCTCCAAACAGCAGAGCATCCAGCAGGGCTTCCACAAGGATGAGGGAAGGAAGAGGCTGCAGCAGAGCAGAATTCCCTTTTCTTGTGGATGCAGGCTTTCCTTTACATGAGCACACCAAGGGGAGTTATGGGGCCTTTACACATCACCTGGCAGTAGTAACAAACCTCCCTTTGTTTTTTGTTTGTTTGTTTTTAATATTTTAGTTTCATGAAATATCAGATTTTTGTATTACACAAAACTCTAGTCATATTTTACTCTGATCCATGCAAAGTTCATCCGTGCAGCTGTTGACAGCAAATATTCTGGGCACTACAGACTTGAGGAGGCCAATTTTTGTTCATAAGGGGAAAGTGCCTTCTTTCTAGCATGTATGGAATGTTGCATTAAGCATTCCAGGGCTGCAGACTGGCCAGCCCAATCACTTCATATGGCAGTCAGGCTCTTGGGAAAAACAGCAGGATTCACTGAGCTTGCTCAGTGTGTTTGCCTTCCCATCCCCAGCTAGTTACATTTCCTAGGGCTGAAGTAAACTCTGCAGGCTGTGTGGTGCCAGGTGGTGGTAGCGGGGCAGAAGGCAGATCCTGAAAACTGGGTGTAGCAGAGTGGAGAACACATTTGCATGAGGTTTCTACCTGCCAAACTGCTCTGAACTCTGTCCTGAAGAACATGTTTTTTTGTTAATTCCACAGTCCTCCTGTCTCGCCAAAGTAGGCTGACCTTCCCCTGGGTAGGTCAGTCTACTACAGAACCAGCATCTGGAGCCTTGCTCCCTTGGGAAGACCACAGATATGTTTTGTTTGGGTTTTAAGATTTAAAACCTGTTACTGGAGTGGAGAGTTCTCCTTGGAGTATTTTCACCACTGGGCAAATTTGAGGGCTGGTCATATGTTGTATGTTTAAAAAAAAAAAAAAAAAAAAAAAGCAAGCCCCCTTCTCCTAGAGCAGTGGTTCCCAAACTGGGGTTCGCAAAATGTTACAGGGGGTTCTCGGGAAAAAATTCCCTAATGGCGGACAGAACTGTCCCTAGGGACCCTGGGCAGCACGGGGTCAGCAGCCCAGAGCTCCTGGACTTCCAAGAGCTAAGCAGATCAAAGCAAGCATCTCTATCACATTGAGGAGATTTAAACTTCAAGACTCCTTATAAGAAGTGGAAAGGGACGTGGATATTTTTTGCTGTTTTTAAAATTAAATAGGCAGCTAGTATTGTTTTTAAAATTATTATGAAGAACAAGTTTAAGCTTTGTTGTAATGTGCATTGATTGCCTGGACTGCTCAAGACCTGAATGCTTGTGTAGGAGGAACTCTTTGAGTTGGCTTCTTAAATACCTTCCTGCTGTTTCACATCTGATACTCCTTGATGAAACCTAGGAGCCTTGTCTTATAACAGGCTTATTCAAAGTGACACAAGCTACGAAAGTGAGAGCTTGGAAGTGTGTTGCCGTTTTCATAATGTAATAAAAATACTGTCACAATAAATGATAATTAATAATAAATAGTGTGTAATAAGCATGTCATAAAAACAATGTTTGTTTCCAAGATCACTACTTTTATAATTTATACTCAGGTCAAGGAGAATATCCCTGGAAATATTAATTTTTAGGAGGGGGTTTGCGAGACTTGACATTTTAGTGAAAGGGGTTCACAGGTTGTTAAAGTTTGGGAACCACTGTCCTAGAGAGAGGAGTGTTGTCTGTGTGAGACAGACAGATAAGGTGTCTAACCTGCTGTGGGATCCGTGCCGGCCTTAATGCCCAGATAGATTCCTATTGAAGTTAGTGAGACTCCATGCAGGATTGTGTCCATCCATGCTGGTGCGGTTGCATGATGGGGGTCTGAATTATCCCAGACCCTTGTGTATGTTAACTTTTTTCTCCAGAAGTTGAAACAATATACAAAAAGTATAAATTTCATCCTGTACATAAGATGCTTTTTGCATCAAATTGTCAAAACTTGGAAAATGGACCATTTTTAAGCCTTAAGAGTGAAAAGCTGGCTCCACTGATAGGCAACTGGAGTTTTGCCATTGACCGTAATGGAGGCAGATTCCACCTAAGGTGACTTTTGTTCTGCAGTAACTTACTTGATTGACTGATAGCAAATGTACTGTTTTATCTACTTTGTTCCCTGGTGTATGGCAAAACTTTTCCATCTGCTGATCTTTTTATGACTGACTGCTTTTTGTGCAGGAAGGGACAGGGTCTTGAATTTATCTAACTACTTATCAGTTACCCACACTTACAGTAAAGTTTAAAGTCCCATTTTTGACCTGCCTTAAAACTTGCAAACTGGTGAAGAATGTCTTCTGAACGATGAGTATTTTTTCATGTTGCTACTCTGTTAATATACAGAAATGATATTGAAAAACTTTCTCATTTTATTCAAGATCAATAGATATGGTTACCCCAGTATCTGCAGGTTTCCTTGTTCTTCCCTATATTCACTATGGGGAAATAACTTCATTACTGCACATACTGGTGTTGGTTAACTGCAGATCTTATTGTGTTGTCCAAGGCAATTTAGCCTTTAGATTTATTTTAAATAACCACTGTAAACTACATTATTCAATGAGCCACCATTTTTGTGAGAGACTCTCAAACATGTGTCCTTCCTGCTGGCTCTCTAGCAGCAGTTCACTCTAACACTTGTCAGAGCACTTCATGTTCATACTGACATCATCAGCAAGGCTGGTGCACAGACAAGGGTGTAAACTAAACTGAGCTATTTTGGTTTCTGGCCCATTAAACACAATTGGAAAACAATCTGTATCTGCCAAGTGAAAAGAGACCATATGTATTGTGTGTAGGATCAGTGGAAGGAGGAGGATGGACATTATTTTCAAGCTTTTACAAAAATTACAAAATAATGTTGAGATTAGAAAAAAATGTGGCCTTTGTCTTTCATGGCATATACAGTTGTCACATACCTGTTAAATAAAACAGCTTATTAGTCACAGGGTAAGCACTTCTCCCCTGAAAAGCAATGTAAGAATCCTGTAAGTGCACTTGGTAACAATATGCTAGCACATGCATAGACTTGATGTGGAACTTTAATTGATTGATTATTACAGCTATGATTCCAGTTTTTATGAAATCCACTTTTCTTAGAAAAGTACAGAAAATGCCAGATTATAGGGGCCTGCTCCTGCTCCCACTGAAGTCAGTAAGTTCTCAATTTGGTCCTGTTCAGGAATGCACTTGATTAATTTTAAGTCAGTGGAACTTAAGCAGATGCTTTTTTTTTTCTTTTTTTTCTTTTTTTCTGAAATAGGAGCATAGAAGAGTTTTGTTGTTGAGAGCTTAGCTATTGTGGTAGCACGTATAAAAACCTAAGAGAATGCATGACCAGGCCCTTATATATACTTAAGCCCCTTCATTTTCAGTTTAGACCGATTTTTTACCGAAAAATTCCCAGGATTCACAAAAAGTTTTCATTTTTATTTTCACCCTACTTTTGTATCATTCAAATATATAAAAATAACTTGTTTTATTAGGAAAATACAATACATTGCATGAGATATCTGTATTAGGATAATACGTTAGTCTGTGTGTATATGCAAAGCTGCCTGTTGAAATAAGGCTATGCATTAGTCTAGAAGATACACACAATAAACAAACAGGCACGCATACAAGCTCTGAAGTGCATGTGAATGTGAACTTACTGATGAATCTCACGCCCACCACATACACATTTCAAGCTGTTAGCAGATAACCATTTAAAGATTTTACACACTAAAATGGGAAGAAAGTGAAAATCTGTATCAGAATATGTTTCAGAACATAAGGTAGTATTTGAAAGTTTAAAAAAAAACAAAACCAGGAGAAAAGGATGAAGTTAAGTGTATGTGCGGCAAATGGTATGGCCCAATTATTAAATGTAAATATTTATAGGCTAATAGTTCTAGGTCTACAACAGTAAACTGTTTATTCAAATGAAAAGTTTTATTTGGGGATGAGAGATATATTGTCTTCTTAAACTCAGGTGGCACTTGTGTTTTGTGTTCTGTTTTTGTTCTGCAGCAAGCCACATTGATGAACGGAATTCAAAGCATTAATCTACTGAATACTCCCTTCCCCCCCCGGTCTTTCTGGTCACCAAAATAAACCCCAGTATTTACCCAGAAAAATTATTAATAGTTTTTTGTACTGATTTTCACCTGCTTTTGTTGTTGTGGTAATAAACACTGATAAATTTCCGGGAAAAATTAAATAAAATAAAAACTGAAAATGAAGGGCCCTATGTCTACTTCACAAAACAAGGTGCAGTAATTTTGCAAACCACTACAGGTCCATTTTCTCATGCTCTGTTGTTAAAAACAGTGGTGTTTATTGTATCAAACAGACTCCATGATTGTAGTCTGATAAGTGCAAGGTTGCATAGCTGGATGTAGCCTCATTAGCCTGGTAACTTTATGCACACTTTGAGAGTGGTAGTAGCTTCCAACTGAAAATGGAAATGCAACAATTTGCTGCCAGTCAGAGGCCAAAAATGGAAATAGATCTGGAAAACCTAAAGAGTCTTGTCCATTAAAAAGGAAACAGTTTAATCTGT
Organism: Terrapene triunguis; assembly: GCF_002925995.2. NCBI lineage: Eukaryota > Metazoa > Chordata > Testudines > Emydidae > Terrapene > Terrapene triunguis. Next base: position 19,328,430 of record NW_020664419.1, read on the forward strand.
TTGTGTTCAGAAGTAGTGTAAACAATAACCAGTACATCATTATATAAATCAGCTGTAGATGGTGTTTGTTTTTTACAGGGCAGTAGACTGTCAATAATTGTGTTGACAATCTGGAGCTTTTAAACAGCTTGTGAAATCTATTTAGCGTTTGTCTTGATAGTTCCCAGGGTAGGGGCTACATTCTTCCTCCAACTGTAGGCCTCTGGCCTATGTGTCAGCCTCTCTGCACCCGGATGTGAAGTTTTTAGCCACTGGGTCCATATAATCGCAGATCCCCCAGATCTGGTGCATCCCACCCCAAAATATCCTACAGAGCGCCAGCACAGAATCCCCTTTCCATGGCCTTTAGAACCCTTTAGAACCTACAAAGGGTGCCAAGTATCAGAGGGGTAGCCGTGTTAGTCTGGATCTGTAAAAAGCAACAAAGAGTCCTGTGGCACCTTATAGACTAACAGATGTATTGGAGCATAAGCTTTCGTGGGTGAATACCCACTTCGTCAGATGCATGTAATGGAAATTTCCAGAGGCAGGTATACATTTGCAGGCAAGAATCAGTCTGGAGATAACGAGGTTAGTTCAATCAGGGAGGGGGAGGCCCTCTTCTAGCAGTTGAGGTGTGAACACCAAGGGAGGAGAAACTGCTTTTGTAGTTGGCTAGCCAAGATATTGCTTCATTGCCACCCTGCCCTTGTGGAGGTTGAGTGGGGAGCCTACATAGGGCTTCAGTGAGGTAGAGAAGTGAATTTCAGGTTATAAGGGGATGCAGATTCAGTTGTGATGGTGGGTTGATCAGTTGTCACATGTAACTGTTCTAAAAACCAAAACAACAACAAAAAACAACACACATCAACCCCCCATACCCTATTTTCTCACTCCCCTTTTTTGGAGTTAAAGTAATAGAGCAATACGTATGAAACCAAAGGCCAGAAAATGGACAGGAGTGAATGGGAATGGAAAGAATTGGTGATAGGAGAGAAGAGGGGAGTAACGCTGGAAAGGAGAAAACAATGTTTAACAAATGTCTATGTAAATCTAGATAAATTGACAGTTATTTCATTTAATTTACAGGGAAGTGGGAGAAATACCTGCATTGGATTATATGATCCTTTTAATAAACAAAATGAGGTAAGGTTAATGCCACATGTAGATCTAGAAAGGAGAATACACCTCTACCCCAATATAACGCGACCCGATATAACACGAATTCGGATATAACGCGGTAAAGCAGCGCTCCGGGGAGGCGGGGCTGCACGCTCTGGTGGATCAAAGCAAGTTCAATATAACACAGTAAGATTTTTTGGCTCCCGAGGACAGCGTTATATCGGGGTAGAGGTGTATCTCTGCTTTCTAGGTTTTGATGCCCTAAAAAATGACATTCTTATGTCTGTCTGAAGTGTTTGTTTTTAAATAAAAGTTGCTGTTGTGACCTTTCCACACCCCAGCGTAAAGCATTCAAATAAAGTTTTGTAGCAACCTGTCTGCATAGCAGTCTGACTTATTGTATACTGAACTGGGCAAATATGAATGCTAATGAGTCTAAAAAAACAGCCGAGTTGAACATGTTATATAAAAAGTAGGGCTGTCAACCGATTAAAAAATTAATTGCAATTAAAAAAATGAATCGTGATTAATCGTGTGACTAAACAATAATAGAATACCATTTATTTAAATATTTGTGGATGTTTTCTACATTTTCAAATATATCGATTTCAATTACAGCACAGAATAGTGTACAATGCTCACTTTATATTTATTTTTTATTACAAATATTTGCACTGTAAAAAAACAAAAGAAATAGTATATTTCAATTCACCTCATACAAGTACTGTAGTGCAATCTCTTTATAATGAAGGTTGAACTTACAAATGTAGAATTATGTATCAAAAAAAACTGCATTCAAAAATAAAACAATGTAAAACTTTAGAACCTACAAGTCCACTCAGTCCTACTTCAGCCAATCGCTCCGCAAACAAGTTTGGTTACAGTTTGCAGGAGATAATGCCGCCCATGTCTTGTTTACAATGTCACCTGAACGTGAGAACAGACGTTCGGATGGCACTGTTGTAGCCGGCATCGCAAGATATTTACATGCCAGATGCGCTAAAGATTCATATGTCCCTTCATGCTTCAACCACCATTCCAGAATATATATGTCCATGCTGATGACAGGTTCTGTTCGATAACTATCCAAAGCAGTGCGGACTGATGCATGTTCATTTTCATCATCTGAGTCAGATGCCACCAGCAGAAGGTTGATTTTCTCTTTTGGTGGTTCAGGTTCTATAGTTTCCACATCGGAGTGTTGCTCTTTAAGACATCTGAAAGCATTCTCCACACCTTGTCCCTCTCAGATTTTGGAAGGCACTTCAGATTCTTAAACCTTGGGTCGAGTGCTGTATCTATCCTTAGAAATCTCACACTGGTACCTTCTTTGCATTTTGCCAAATCTGCTGTGAAAGTGTTCTTAAAGCGAACATGTGCTGGGTCATCATCTGAGACTGCTAGAACATGAAATATATGGCAGAATGCAGGTAAAACAGAACAGGAGACATACAATTCTCCCCCAAGGAGTTCAGTCACAAATTTAGTTAACACATTATTTTTTTTAATGAGCAGCATCAGCATGGAAGCATGTCCTCTGGAATGGTGGCCGAAGCATGAAGGGGCATATGAATGTTTAGCATATCTGGCACGTAAATACCTTGCAATGCCGGCTACAAAAGTGCCATGCAAACGCCTGTTCTCACTTTCAGGTGACATTGTAAATAAGCAGTCAGCAGTATCTTCCATAAATGTAAACAAACTTGTTTGTCTTAGCAATTGGCTGAACAAAAAGTAGGGCTGAGTAGACTTGTAGGTTCTAAAGTTTTACATTGTTTTGTTTTTGCATGCAGGTATGTAACAAACAAACAAAAATCTACATTTGTAAGTTGCACTTCCACAATAAAGAGATTGCACTACAGTACTTGTATGAGGTGAATTGAAAAATACTATTTCTTTTGTTTATCATTTTTACAGTGCAAATATTTGCAATAAAAAATAATAATAAAAAGTGAGCACTGTACACTTTGTATTCTGTGTTGTAATAGAAATCAACATGTTTGAAAATGTAGAAAAACATCCAAAATATATTTAATACATTTCAATTGGTATTCTATTGTTTAACAGTGCGATTAATCGCGATTAATTTTTAAAATCGGAGTTAATTGCATGAGTTAACTGCGATTAATCGACAGCCCTACTAAAAAGTAATTATTTATTTGTTACTTGTATTACATGTACACCCACAAGGTGCTGTGTGCTGCCACGTGTATATGAAGACATGATCCTAGAAAAGAAGATTGTACAGTTCTGCATTTGGATCCATGTGGACGGCCTGTGCAGAGCTGTGTTGAAATCATTGGGGTTTCATGCTGACTTAAGGGTTTGCCTATGTAGATCTAGTGGCAGATTGGGGGCCTAAGGAAAAAAGCAATGCACAAAGGGTGGAGAAGAGTGCTAAAATATGGGGTCAGAATGTAGTTCTTCTGCCCTTTGGAATGTTTGTTTAAAGAAACACTTTGAAGAAATACTGATCAGTGTTGTTTTCCTAAGGAGTAGAGACTTTAAAAATAGTTTGTATTAAGTGAGTGAAACAAAACAAGCCACGTTATGTATTTAACTCAAAATTTATTTCTCAATAGCATCTGTATACCTTTGAAAAAGATCTACACATAATCAGTTGTTCGATCAACAATGAAAAGACATTACTAGGTAAGTGTCGTCTTTATCTCATTAAAATTATACTGTGTCACAAGGCCGCCCGGGGGGGGGGGGCAAGTGGGGCAATTTGCTCCAGGCCCCCACGAGAGTTTTTCGGGGCCCCTGGAGCGGGGTCCTTCACTCGCTCCGGGGGCCCCGGAAAACTCTCACGGGGCCTGGAAAACTCTCACGGGGCCCGGGCCCCCGGAGCGTCTTCCGCTCCGGGTCTTCGGTGGCAATTCAGCAGCAGGGGGTCCTTCCGCTCCGGGACCCGCCGCCGAAGTGCCGGGTCTTCGGTGGCAATTCGGCGGCGGGTGCCCCCCACCGCCGAAGACCCCAGGCCCTCTGAATCCTCTGGGCGGCCCTGCTGTGTCATGATATAGAAAAGTTTTTATTTTACTAATCTGGATAAATTTAAAGCTAGAAATAATAAGAAATATTTTACCCAGAAGCAGCTCTTGACAATCTCCTTCTCTGCATTTTTAATGCATCTGTCACTAGAATATCTAGGTGACAATGTGATTACTGTGACTGCTTTTTTCTTTTTAAACAAACTGACCACTTCTTAAGTTTCTGCATGTCTAGTACATCTTTAAAGTTTGGTTCAGTGACGAATTTTCTTCCATTAGATTTTATGTGATTTGATATTTGGAAATGTTCACTAAGATGAAATAGTGAATATACATATTTTGTTTTTTGTTAAGTAGCAGTCAGTTTTCTTCAGTCAACAAAGGAAGAAAGAGTAAATCAACTACTTCAGCCAGGTACCAAAAGTGGCTTATTTTTAATTGTGAAGGTAAAACTAACACTGTTATAGGGATTTTGCAACACTACTTTCGCTTGTATCCCTTATTTTATAGAACAAAACTTTATAAAACAGATTAATATAGTTTGAAACTTGTGTTCTTTTTGCAGTATCTAAGTGTTTGACCTTGCTCATTGAAATTCACCCAGTTAATAATGTAAGAGTCCTAAAGGCTGTGGATACCTGTATCAGAGTACAGGTAAATGATTCAACTAATCTGACTGTAGCTTTTCATTTATTACTTTTAAATTCCCCTGCGTTTTCACGTTAAAGTACCAATATTGCATTATGTAACTGAGATAGATTATGCTTTTGTAATATTTAGTACAATATGAGTAGACTATGCTTTTGATTTGAACTGTCTATTTTATCTATCTTGAATCTTTCTAAGATTATATTCATAGCAACTAATAATGATTTTCATCTGTAGTAATGCTGCTGTTGTTTATGGAGGATTATCAATGTGTCAATCTGTATACAAAAGTTATTCTGCTGTCAAATAAATCTCTTAAAAATTATAAACAGTTTAGATTAGCTTTAGCAACAAAGTCTCTTGGCGATTATTTTTACATAATTTCCTTTTACAGTTTCTCTATCCAGTTGCAGACAGAAATCCTTTTCCAGAAAGCCAGCTCTTACTAATTTCAGAAGATAAATGTAAGTATTTGAGCTAATATTTTAAATATATATTGCTTTTCTGGTTAAACATGGACATCCTATTATTTTGAAACACCGTAGACTAGAACTATATTGCTAATTTGGCTTCAATATCCATTTTTATTTACTTATTTCTCCCTTCCATAAAAGCCAATATAGAAATAAGAAAAATCTCAGCCAATAATAATATTACAGATGCTATTCCAACAAAGGTATACTTTAATAAGATTTTTTCCAATATTGGAGGAATGGCCAATCTTGACTGCGTTCTTATTTTATTTTTGATTAGCTAATGCATTGCCCATGAGCAGCCTTTTCTTCCCCCCCCTCCTCCCCCCAAGAACTGAAGGTGAAATTATGCTTTCTCATATACTGGTATAATTTCAGAGCAGTTCTGTTGACTTAAGTAGAGCTACTCTTATTTTACACCAGTATAAATAGGATAAGACTTTGGATATAAATTCCAGAAATTAAAATGGCTGCTATAAACTACAGCAGTGCCCTTATAGTATCCATTGGCCATATCCTGTAGTCCTTACTCAGGGAAAATCTCAATGATTTTGTTGGGAGTTTTGCCTGAGTAAGGACTGTAATATTTGGCTTATTATTCATTTAACTCTTATGCCAGGAGTTGATCTTTCCAGTGCTAGGTGGTTAAATTGTTTTGCTAACCATATTAACATATTTTAAAAAAAATTGAATTTCAATTTTTCTAATTTTAAAGATATTGAACAATTTCACATTCATGTTGTCACAGAAGATCACCACAAAGTGGTAAGAAACCAACTTTCTTTTGATGCTTTTATTGAAAAACTAGAGGAAGACTATTTTTATAACCAGTTTTCTACTGTTGTTTTTCTGACCTTTCTAAATCGTTGTTTTGGTAATGCTTTAAACTGTGGCTACAACCGTGAAAGCTATATTAATAAATGTACAGATAGTATAGTAGGTTATTCAACCAGATACTGTGTAACTTATGAGGAAAGTTAGTCATTTCATTGCCTTCTCCTTAAGTCTATGAACTTGACCTTATCAAAGGGTATGTTTAGAAGTTCACAGCTTCCCCAAAGCCTAAATATTTTGGGTGATAAGAATGGAGCTAAAGGGCTTTCACCCACCCTTGTGTTCTAGGACTCTGACATGGAGGAGAGTTTAGAAAGATGACCTGTATGGAGGATGCATGAAGTAGCAACAAAACCGAATGATGCATCTAAAATTCAGTTTGAAAGTGGTGATGTGAATGCTTGAATTATGCATTCCCCTGTATTTATAACATAAGATATGAATCCTTATTATAGTTGCTAGTAGTAACATTAATCATTGGTGCCATTATTAAAAGACTATACAAATCCACTAGTGTGTGTCCTATTTAAAATGAAATGCAATAATCAGTGTCAATCTAATGCAGTTGTCATCTATTTGCTGTATCATGAAAACCACAATTCATTTAATTGTGGCAAACATAGGCGCCAACTTTCCCCGGCACCGATGGGTGCTCGCGCCGCCCCGCCCCGCCCCAACTCCACCCTTTCCCTGCCCCTGCCCCGTTCCCATTCCAACCCCTTCCCCAAAGTCCCCGCCCCAACTCCGCCCCCTCCCTGCCCCATTGGACCCCTTCCCCAAATTCCTGCCCCGGCCCTGCCTCTTCCCCCGAGCGCGCCACGTTCCCCCTTCTTCCCCCTTCCTCCCAGCCACGCAAAACAGCTGTTTCACAGCGCAAGCACTGGGAACTAGGGGGGGAAAAGCAGGCACGCAGCGTGCTCAGGGGAGGAGGCGGAGGTGAGCTGGGGGGGGGGCGGGGAGCTGCTGGGGGGTGCTGAGCACCCACCAATTTTTCCCCGTGGGTGCTCCAGCCCTGGAGCACCCACGGAGTCAGTGCCTATGGTGGCAAATAAATGTTTCCCCTCCAAACCTATAAGTCCTTATTCTCAGTTACTGTAAGGCCTTTCACACTGCTCTGGCAGTGAAAGTGTCTTAAGGTGGGTGCAATTTTTTAAAAAAAAAATGTAAGAGTAGGGAAAAGGGCTTTAGAGTAACTGAAAAGCAGGCCCTTAGTCTATGCCAGTTTCTGTCAAATAAACTGTTTAACTGTTACTTGAAATGACGTCTTTCTGCATCTGCCAAGGGTAAACTTAGATGGTCCTAATCATTTCCCACTATTTTAGCCTCTTCCCTCCTCATTCATTATGTGTTTGGAAAGAGGGGACAAGACTCCCTTTGGAACTAGCAACTTTCCTCCTTCATTGGCTAATAAAGATTGTTGCAGTCAGTTCAAAAGCATCTCACATCCCATTTCTCTCCCCTTCCCTGGGACTAAGCTTGCCATCTATTCTCCCTCCCCACCTTCAAGGGACTTGGGAGGGTAAGTTGTTCTTTGTGATTTCCCTTCCCCTCCCAACTCTGCCAAACTATCCTTCCAATCTAGAAAATCCTAGATGCAACATCCTTGGGAGCTAGCAAATATTTCTCCTGAACTGAACATACTGCCTCTGCAATGTGCCAGGCCCTCTGGTTTACAGAGACTCCTGTGAAATGAGCAAATCGGACATTAAGCTACTTGGAAATATTAAAACAATCAGGCTGTTCTGTGTGCTGCTGTTTATCTTTTGAAAGCCTGAGTTGTTCATCATCTTCATTACAGAAGAGTATTTGACGTATAGTGTTTAGCTCATTTTTTAAATCTTTCCCTTCAGGTGATTCAAAACTCAGGCCAGCTCCCAAGAGACAGAGTTGCAGATGATCTCATTTGGGCACAATGGGATATGACAGAACAAAGACTCTTCTACATTGTTCCAAAGGTGGGAAAAAATTAGATCGGTGTGTGTTCTCATCTCTCTTTCATTTTCTGATATGAAAGTTTGAGTTTAAAAGCCAGTAATAATGGTGTGAGTTGGATTATTTTGGGTAGTAAGAAGAGTAGGATAATGAAAATTAGAGGCCTAAATTAGACTTTCCATGCTATTGTTTACATGTGAGTATTTGCAGTGAGATGTGGTGTCAGTGCTTCCCAGGTAACAGAGGGATTTTTTTTAAAGGTAGTGCTGATGTATGTGATTATCTAAACCTATTATAGCTAGCACATGCGCCCTAGGAATATGGACTTGCCAATTTATGAGACAATATCATTTGCAGGCCAGGGCATATAGATGTAAGAAAGCATAGACCATGTGCACCAACTGAGGAAAGTTTCAAACTGCTTTTCATTCTGACTAATGGGAATAGCCAAACTTAGCCTAAGTTATGCATGAACAAAAATGGACTTTCAGAGCTAGTTCGTTTGGGTTTTTTTGATGCACTGAAATTAGCTGGAGTATTTCAGAAAGGATGGGAAGTGTAATATATAATGAAGAGCTCATCTCTATTCTACTTTTTGCAAGAGGCCTTTTGGAGATGTGCAAAATAAGATACTGTTCTTAATAGCTTTAGTCTCTATGGAGCAAAAGGTTACTGAAAGCTGTTCTGTAACCTTCTAGTGGCTTTGTGTGTGTGAAAGAGGCGTGTGATTGGGTATTGCACAAGACCGTAACCAATTATAGACAGAAGATAGACAACTGATCTGGGACAGGAAGGAAGCATGTGTGCTGGGGAGTGCTATTTGAGGGTTTAGTGTGTGGTTTTGGCCTTTTTTCTCATCCACTTGTTGCCTTATGCATGTTAGCAAACAGGGCTGAATGATGGACTTTCCAACCATCTCTGTCTGCGTGATGTGGCTCGATTATTATAATAAAAGTCTCTCTCTTAATTTTAGGAATCAAGGAATATCTTAAAATGTGTCCAGTTTTACCCTGATGAAAACTTTAATTTAATAGTAAGTCATAGATATAAACTTGTTGTCATATAGCTAGTCTGAGGGGGGATTTAGTTATATATTTCAAGGGATGATCATTAAGTTTATTCCCAAGTATTTGTATTTGATATTTTTATTAGCGTGAATTATTATATAAAACCACAAACCTTGGAAACGTTCTTCAAAATGTAATGACCAGATTCTAATCTAAATACATTAGAGTTACTCCACCGATTTTGGATTAACATATAATCGTAGGACTGGAAGGGACCTCAAGAGGTCATCTAGTCCAGTCCCCTGCACTCCTGGCAGGATTAAGTACTATTTAAACCATCTAGAACATCTGTGCAATCCCACTGAAGTTCATGGAATTACTCTAATTTTAGACCAATGGAATTAAGTAGCACTTGCAAATCAAATTAGATGGAGAAATGAAGGCCTGCTCCTGCTCCCATTGACTTAAATGGAAACAAGATTGAGTCTATATGTCATTGAGTGTTGAGGGCACTCTATAGTTATCTGGATTGGATTCTTTGTGACAAAGTCTGAAATTCATGTTTGTGCTTGGGGCCTGCATGGATGCCCCTGACACATGGAAGTGGATGTATCCCAGCTAAAGGTTTGGTTAAGTGGTCTCTAGGGGATCTTATGTGAGGCTTCTGTGTGGGAGTGAATTTTGCTCACAGTGCACTGTAAGTTAAAAGGCAGACTGAGGGCTGATGGGTCCAGACCATGACTCTCTGCTCCTCCCGCCCCCCTTTACTTGAAATCCCTGTAGTATTGCTGCCTTGGAGCTCAGCTGTTTTGATGTACTTCTCATATAAAGACAGAATGGCATTCCCAGTGACACAAATTTTAAGTTGTTTAAAATATGAAACTTGCCTTAGTTAGGCTTACAAAGACATTAAACCTTTACATTGGCTTAACACAAAAGTATCCCATTCCATAATTGTATAAAACCCCTACTGGGAGGGGAAACTATTTTCTGAGTTCTTGAATGACTTAAAAGGATCAAGTGGTGGTCGATGAATCCATGTTTTCCTTTGTGAAATTGGTGAGTTGGATGAAGAGTGAATGAGCCCAGAGTATCCTTTACTGGACTGCAAGACCAACCTTAAATACTGAATAATGTAGGTGTGTTCTGATTTTTGGGTTAACAGCTTGAAGCATCCCTGGACATCTCTTTAAGAGACATAGGATTAAAGTAAGTGGATCACAGAGTATTTTTGTCTCATCTGTCAACATGTGTGTCTAAAATTTGGTTTATTAACACATTAACTTCATTTGGCATTGCCTGCATCTTTGCACCGTATGACTTGAATCCATGTACCTGTTGTTGTGACCTGACTTATGTGGCGGTAAAGGGGAGGAAACAGTGTCACATATGACCTTCAAACCCTCCTCATAGCTTTCCCCTCCTTCATCTCCTTCCATGGTATGGTGAAGCCAGACAAGAAGTTTGACACGGTCACAGGTCCCTTCCCGTTGGGAGCGGTTCGCTGGAGAACCAAATATAGACTAAGCCACCCTTCCTGGGGGATACAGTGACCCCATCTAAATAAAACCAACTTTCCTTAATTTCCTTCTGAGGTCACAGCCTCTCTACAGCTGGCCTGTGGCAGTGTCCCCAAAACTTCCATTCCATTTCTGGGATTCCTTTTCCAGCTACCGGGCTCGGCCCCAGGCTGGTAATTGGGCAGACCAACAGCTCATCTTTTGTCTCCATCTCTTCCTGTTATGAGGGATGATAGCTATTTATATACCCTTTCTCTTTCCCAGCATGCCTTGCAGTGGTAGCTTACAGTTCCAAACTGTACCCCACACTAGCACTTCCAGCATGCTTCAGTACTAAGCAGAAAGCTGAAGGTTGGTAGTGCTGTACGTGGAGTCTACCTTAAAGGACCAGTACAGACCGTTACAGTTGTGATATAGTACTGAAGAAAACCAACTTCACAATTGCTAAAACTCATCCGAATCTTTGTGGAAAGGTCAAGAAATTATGTCTGGAGGAGGACCATTTTTTTAAAAATGATTTAGTGCATAATTTACTATTGATAGATTGTAGCTAATAATTAACACTTATGCCATGTTAGTTTTTTCCAAGATCTGTGAAAACTACAGACAACATTAGAATCTGAAAAAGAACCAAAATGCAGAACTGGTAATACCATAGAAATTAGCCCAATTTTGCTGCACCCTTCCCTTATTTTGTGACTATTCCCATTGAAATCAGTGTGACTACTCACAGAGTAAGGTACTACTTGGCATGAGTAAGGGTGGTAGATTTGGGCTCCAAACCTTTTGACCTCTCAGATATGGTGACTGAATAAATTGAGACCCTCCAGCATAATTTTCCTTCACCTTGATTCGGCTAGTGTGGAATTAAGCAATATGGTGCAGTGAAGAAATAACTTGCAGGCATATGGAATGTCTCCTTTTAAAATATGGTTATGAAGCAATTGCTTCATTTTGACTCAATCCCAACCCTAAGAGAGTAAACTAACAGAACAGACCGATCAATTGTAGTTTAATTAAACTTTCTTATGGAATGTTTAATAATAATCTAATTCTTATATTTCCCTTGTGACTTTCATGGGTTCAGCGTACTCTTTAAAAATCATTGTGGACGAAGAAATGCATTTAATGGTCTCTATTTATTTCTAGATTTGTGAATTTTGGATATGATTACTCTCAAGACCAAGAGATGGAACCTAGATCTCTGAATCTGCAAGTTTTTACCAGTAAAACAGGTAATTGATAATGAAAAACTGTCTTGTGATGATCATATGTTACAGATTACTACACTGAAGTGTAGTTGTGTAACTAATTACTAAGAAGTCTTAGGAGCTCATTGTTATATGTTTATGACTAAACTTTTCCTGATGTATAGTACTCATAGCAGATCTTGGGGGAAACTGAGCTGAGGAAAGTAGTGGATCGCCTTTTTTTTGTAGCTATAGTGATTTTTAATCTAATGACCATGGAAGGTCTGGAGTAACTAAACTATCTTGAGCCAGGCACATAGTGCCTGATCCAAAGCTTATCAAAGTCAGCGGGAATCTTTGTTTACTTCACTGGTCTTTGGATCAGATTTCTAATGCAGACTTCTTCAGATCTGTCAGCAGTGTTATTCAGTCCTCAGAGTCTCTTGAGCCGAGCCTACCAATTATGCTGATCTGTGGAGTGCACAGCTGAGGACTAGGGTGAAGCCCTCATACTTATGTTCACTGCTGCTTTCAGTCATTATGTGAAACCTGTCTTCAAGGGTAAAAAAAAAAAAAAAACCAAGTGCACGAATACCTTGTGAGACACTTACATTTCTTTAGATTTATAAAATCCTCTAGATGCCCATCATATTCTCTGGGCACATCCTATACATTTAAAAGGATTGGCCATAAGTATCCTTGAAGTCCCTCAAAGTCTTAGCTTTCCCCATCAACCCCCAAAACCTAAAAAAAGTGGTGGGTTTCTCAGTGTGCCTGGCTCTATCAGACTCCAAGTCAAGCTTCTTGCTATTCATTCTGAGGTGGTGCCTGCTCAAGAATCTCTGCCGATCTCACCTCCTGCTGTAGGATGCAGAGAGAGACAAGTTCTCTCTGAAGTAACCAAGTCCCAACCCATCTAGGTTTATACAGTAGCACCAACACCTCAGACTGCCCCCAGAAACTTACTGGCAGCTAGAGCAGATCCCCAGGCAGTGATGTAATGCACTTCCAAGGCGAAACTTCTCTTAATCAGCAGATGGCAGCATTCTGCACGACCTTCAGTTTCCAAGTGGTCTTAAGGTGTAGCCCCATGTAAGAACATTACAGCAAGCTAATATTAAGCTGACAAAGGCCTGGATAATTGTTGCAAAATCTGCATCAGAGAGAATGGTCATACCTTCTTCACCAGAAAAATGCTCTTGGCTGTAGATACTACCTGGGCATCCCCAGGAGCAGCCCCGGATCTAACAACACCTCTGAAGTGTACACCTGTGCTACAACAGCCTGGTCTACGCTATAGCGTTAGGTTGATGTAAGGCAGCTTACGTCGACCTAATTATGTCAGTGTGCACACTGCAGCCTTGCTCTCGCCTATGTAAGTGCCCTACTACATAACATAATAACTCCACCTCCACCAGAGGCATAGGGCTTGTGTCAGTGTAGTTCGGGCAACGCAGTGTCCCTGGAGACACTGTCTTACTTACAGCTATTGGCTGTCATTCTTGTCCAGCGGAGCTGTGAAATTGACAAGAAAGCTGGCTCCCCTGCTACCTGGGCTGCTACCTGGTCTCCGCTCCAAGCCAGGCTCCCAATTCCCTGCAGGGAGCCTGAAGGGCCATAATCCATTTAATGTGGATGTAAGATCTTAACTACAGTTTCTGTTCAGAACTTTTCATATAGGCCCAGAGTCCACAGCTTGGCCTGGGGCATGAGGGCTAACGAACTCCACACGGTGTCCATTTCTGTTCCTTCAGAGCCCTGCTCCCCCTGGGGTTCTGGCTCCCCACTCTGACTGATCTGGGCTGCCCCCCAGGCTCTTGGCTCCCTACTGGGAGCACTGCAGCCGACCAGACTCCAGGCGCAGATCTCCCTACCAGGAGTCGGCTGCCCCTCCCCCCAGGCTCCCCGCTCCCCACTGGGAACAGGGCAGCTGACTGGACTCCAGGTGCAGAGCTCCCCACTGGCTGCAGCTGTGCTCCCAGTGGGGAACCCAGAGCCTGTGGGAGAGGGCAGCGGGGCTCTCGGTGGGGTGCTTCGCGTCTGAGGTCCGGTTGGCTGCCATGTTTTTTTTTTTTTTTTTTTTTTTTTTAAGAATATGAGGGTTGGAAGGGACCTCAGGAGGTCATCTAGTCCAACTCCCTGCTCAAAGCAGGACCAATCCCCAGACAGATTTTCCGCCCAGATCCCTAAATGGCCCCCTCAAGGATTGAACTCACAACCTGGGTTTAGCAGGCCAATGCTCAAACCACTGAGCTATCCCTCCATTCCCCGTGGAAAGCCAAGAAGCCCAATGCAGCTGCCCTGTTCCTGGCGGGGAGCGGGGAGCTGAGATGGGGGGAGGCAGCCCAGCTCCCGGAGGGGAGCCAGGCTACTGGTGGGGAGCTGCGCGCGGAGCTGGGAGTCCTGGCTCTCAGGCCCCCCCACACTCCCTTTTAAGTTGGTGGAAGCGCTCTTGGTGGGGACGCGCACCATCGACAGAAGAAAGGCTGTGCGGACGTGAACCACTGCAGTAATTACTGTGGTGGCTGTAAGCCGACCTAACATAGGTTGACTTAAGTTTATAGTGTAGACATGTCCTACATGCACGTGCATAAACTGAGTACTGCAAGATCCTATTGCTGTACCTCATATTTTTTTTATCACCCCACCTCCTCCCTGCTGTTTCTCTCACTCATCTAAAATTTACTTTGTAAACTCTTTGGGGAGGGGAATGTGTCTTCTGTGAAGTGCTTAGCATACTTCAGAGTCTACAAAACATTAATACTAGGGCTCTTATTCGTTCGGTTTTAAACTGTTTCCAGTAAAGAATTGGCACAATTTCAAATGGAATATTCTATGCAATTTCCAATTTAATAAAAAACTGTTAGTGACTGTAGCCTGTCTCAACTCTGAATGAAGCCGCTTTTTCTCTCTCAAACTTCCGTAGCAGAAGAAAAGTAGCCCTGTTACTCATAGCTAGCACTAACAAGATAGAATGTCACTAGACCCCAAAAAGCCCTGCTCACAAATTAGCTGAGATCAAACAAGTCTGAGAATTAACTTTCTATTTTCTGAACAGCGTTAATGATTATTTAACCGTCGGTATGGTCTCATGAACTTTGTGATTAGGGGTTATTTTTTTTTAGCTTGGAGATTTTTATTTTCAATTTAGTTTATTGATCTTTCAGAAACATAGACAATAAAAGACCCATCTCCTCCTCTGCTTCACCATTTGTTAGCTAGCATATCGATGACTCTCTTTGGCTGTGTTGTGCATTGAGTCTGTACACAGGATATATGCAAGACATTTATGTACAGTGACACATTGTATTTGAATTAGGAGATGTTCTGATGCTGCAGGAGATATTTTAATGCAACATTATGGTTGAGATTCTACATGAACAAAAGGCAAGAAATTAAAGTTCGTTTCTTAGGGAAATGTAACTTTATGCATATATGGAATTGCATGGCACCTTCTATGGTAATTTCAATGTCTTAATGTATAGTTGCTATTTCCTGACTCTTGTATGTCCTAAAATCTTATCATGGAGTTGCATGAGCAGAACTATATTTTTAAACTCTTCCTTTTTTTGTTTTGTTTCTGGCTTTCCATCTTCCCTGCCCCCCCCCCCCATTTTCTCCTCTTCTCCCTCTTTGTTTTTGAAGAAGAAAAAGGAGAGTTTATCAAATATCTGAATGTACAACCTGCTGATCACACTCCAAAAGCAATTGGACCAAACTCTCCAATGTCATGACTGCACTTCCACTGACTTCAGTGGAGCTGTGCTCATTTATGCCATTACTTTCTGCAGAGAATTTGGCCCAGTGTTTTGTGTGAGACTTACTGCTTGTGAACAGTGCTGGAGTGTAAACTCTGTGTTCTGTGGATAAACAGAAAAACTACAGTACTGTTTACAACTCCACCACTAGCAACACAATCTTTTCCATACTGTCCACCAACGTGTGTCAGTCGTGCAGGGACCATGAGGTGGGGCAAGAAAATAGTTCACTTTATACTCTGTCTTTGGCCTCTCTACTGAGATTGCTAACATGGTGACAGATGTGGTGACTCTTGTGAAATGTGTACCTGTCTACTTGTAAGTGGACTGAGACCAGTCTCCCTTTATCTAAGTCACTGAAAAGCAATTGGATGGCAACTTCTTTTGTTCACTACCAACCTCTGAGAGATGAAAGCACGTGTGTCCCATTAGCCGTCTACTGAGCCATCCAGTTCTCTGGTCACATTTGCATACCTATGCACCAATGCATTAATCTGAATTCAAGATGTTTAGTTTGCACATTCAATTCAAATTGTGCAGTTTATAGGGCAGTGTACTCCACAGCACACTTTGTCCTTCCCAGCATGTGAAAATGAAATTGGCAATGTGGAAGAGGAGACCATGGCAAGAAAAAAGCACTGGAAGAGGCCCAGAAAAGCCACAACCTTCCTGCTGTGGCCTTTTGCTGCTGCTTTAAAAATTCTGCATGTTCCATAAGGCCCCAAATGATCAGGGACACCCCATCTATTTGTTTCAGTACCTCAAATATCCAAGCAAAACTCTATCAAACTTACCAGAACTATTCAGCACGCTGGAAACGAACATGAATTTCAGTCAGAGGAAATGATCTCTCTTCCCCCTCCTGAAAGTTAAATGCCTCAGCCAAATATGTAGCATTACTAGTGCAATGCTATAGTGCAGCTTTGTGCTCAGACGTTCTAGGCACTTTTAATAAAGTGAAATCTCTTGAGGTTGGATACTTGTACTTTTGATCAGTATACTGTGCATCTATTTGCATTATAAAAGTGTGTGTCTATGTGTACATTTATCTGTGTCTTTTGATAGCAGTATCTTTGTTAGCAATACATTTTTTTTAGGCACTAAATTATTGACAAAGGTAACCGCTGTATGATCATAGTTCTCTCTTCTGCTCTCCCAGTTGAATTGGGACAGCATGGATTTGGGGCTGCTTGAGGCATAAATTCCAAAAATAACTGGCTAAAGTGATGGAGTAAGACGACCAAGGTGTTTAATTTGTTTCCTATTTTATCAGATCTGGAGGGCAGGCTACTATTAGATGGGGTCAAAATGGTCAGTCATTCTCAATGGGGGTCGGGTGGGGGAATAAGGTTAGGACAAAGAATAATTTACCATGGCTGAACTGTGCTTATGATAAGGACAAATTTCTCTTCTAACAAGGAAATATCACTCTACTTAAGGAAGAAAAGTCAGGATTTCTCTGAAGCATGAGAAGGTACTAGTAAATATCCTTTAGGCCCGGGTTAATTCTGCACTTGCAGCAGGATGGTGAGATAACTAGACCTTTACTTTGTGGTGTTCTGTTTTGCACATTCAATTACAGCATTGCATCTTGGCAGCTTTTAATAGATAATCTCCAGAAATCTGGGCTTCCTGTAGGTACAGTGGTCTGGTCAGTGGTTCAGATGGTGCTAGAATGCTTTCTACAGCAAAGAGCTGAAAAATGCAGTTTCTCTGAATTAGAAGGATTTGCTGAGCCTTCAGAACCCAAAATTGCATTACAGTGTATTTTCTCCTGCATTTCCCTATCTTATTATTCATACTCAACCTTTTTTGCCTTCTTCCTCTTTAGCTAAGAGGAAGCTATTCCCTTGATGTATGTATATTTCCATAGTCCTGAAAGTTGTTTAAGAATGTTTTAGATTAAAGATAACAAAGATGCTTTTTCTTAGTTTTTAGGATTGGGTTCTGCAGCCGGTATCCATCTTTTGAGAAATATAAAGTGGATCAGCGAAGGCAGACATAACTTATTCAGTGAACAAGTATGATAACAAAACCAACCTCCATTTCAATCTCTCTTTATTTTTATTTTTTTAGGAAGTTTTTGTCTGTGTTGTAGTCAGGCTCCTGATATTCCGAAGGAGGTCACATACTCAGTTTCTTTTTTACATAAAGGTACAGTTAATCTGTTTTATTCTATTGTTCTTTCTTACTTTATTTTAGTGTGTCATTTTGTACCAGTCTATAGGCAGCTACATGATGAACAAAAATTTGATAATGGACTTTAGTCACAGGTATAACAAAAGTCAATGGCTGGGAGTTGAAGCTACACAAATTTAGACTGGAAATAAGGTGCAAATTTTTAACAGTGAAGATAATTAACCATTGGAACAATTTACCAAGAGTTGTGGTGGATTTTCCCTCACTGGCAATTAAATCTAGATTGGTTGTTTTGCTAAAAAGATATGCTCTAGTTCGAACAGAAATTACTTCAGGGAAGTCCTGTGGTCTGTGTTATACAGAAGGTCAGCCTAGATGATCACGGTGGCTCATTCTGGCTTTATAATCTCTGAAAAATTAACCAATTAGTTCTAAGCCCTTCTTGGTAAGAATAGAGACTAGCATTTCAGTCCAGGCAGAGGAAGATTTGTTATATCCGATGAGAAATATAACATAGTATAGACCAGGGCCGGCTCTAGGCACCAGCAAACCAAGCACGTGCTTGGGGCAGCACATTTTCAAGGGCGGCATTCTGGCCTTTTTTTTGCTTCCGCTGGCAAAAGCCTAGAGCCGGCCCTGGCAGCAGCAGTGCGTCGTGGGTGGGGGGCGCCCTGGGGCCACTGCAGTTCATGCCGCGGAGGAGCAGCGCCCACACCTTGTGGCTGGGCTGGGCAGGCTCCGAGCGGGGGACACTCGGGCTGGGGGCCGCCCCATGGGGCGCATGGAGCCGCCTGCATGTGCTGCAGGGCGGTCGCCCCCCAGCGCGGTAGCCGGGGCTGGGCGAAGCGGCCCAAGCCGCCCAGGGGCTGCTGCAGGGCGGCCAGAAGCAGCAGCAGCGTTAGCACTGCCGTTCGGGCCCACGTCCCGCTCTCCGGGGCTCCGCTTCCTCTGGGGCTACCCTGCCCCGGCTCCTCAGGCCTCTGTTAGGGCGTTCCCCCGGCTCTGCCCTCCAGGGTCCCAGCCGGTCCTGAAGGCGGGAGCCCTGGCTGGAGGGACCCTGGGCTGAGGCATGACCCAGGAGTCCCGCTGCTTACCCTGACCCTGCCAGTGCCGGACCGGCTGGAGGCAGATGGGAAGCAGGCAGAGTCAGGACTGGTGAGGGGGAGCCCCGGGCTGGGGTTGCAGGGGGTGTGGGTGGGGGGGAAGAGAGAGTCCAGCGCTGGGGCGGCAGGGGGTGTGGGGGGGGAAAGAGGGAGCCCAGGGCAGGGGGGGCAGGGGATGGGGGGGGGGGGAAGAGCCCAGGGCTGGGGTTGGGGGCAGCCAAAAAATTGTTGCTTGGGGCGGCAAAAAACCTAGAGCCGGCCCTGGTATAGACAAAGAATCTCAGAAGTTCTGTGGTTTGGATAGACTTGCACTGCTCCGAATTCTCTCTCTATAGTTATAATTTGCATATAACAGATGTTTCATGTGTGTCTTCCCAGGTTACAGCAAAACCTTTACAGTTGCTCTACAAAAAACAGATTACCCACAAGTGAAGGAAGTAGCTTTTTTGAATCTTGGTAGGTTGCTAATGTAGCTTCACTTGTTTCCTCTCCCCACTTTGAGAAGGGAGAGAAATTGTTAACCTCCAGCCTTTTGGTGGACCCTCTCCTCTTCATAAGAGGGACATAAAGTTCCCCCCCCCCCTCCCTTCATAAGTTACGTTATTTGCTACATTTTGCAACTTACTTGACTTCCATTTTTGGCACTTGATATTGCAATACCTCATATTGTCAGTGAGCAACTTCCTCTGAAGTTAACTGTACTTCTCTGGAGATCAGCTAGTATAGCGCTCTTGAGTTGCGTGAGCCTCTCGCATCCTCCCCTGGAAACCTGAATGTATAACCTATATTTCCTGTGTTAACCCTGCAACTGCTATTAACTAACCCCTGTTATAGCTCCTAGACATAACCTGTTCCAATAAAGAGAACTGGGCTGAGAATTCATAAGTCCCAGCCTCCCAAAGTAAATATTTTAACAGTTGCTCAAATTGATGGCTCTTTTTATTTTGAACAGACTATTACGTGGCTGTTTATTTGCCTGGCCACTTTCTGCACCTCCTCAATACTCAACATCCTGACCTGATGTGCTATAATTTGTTTCTGACAGGTACAGTAAAACTTTAGTACTTTGAAGTCTTTAGCGTCTCTTTTATTGTTGACTTTGGTGTTCAGCTCCCTTTGGAGGAGAATTCAGTTCATTTTATTGGCCTCACATCTGCATTACTGTACATTGTTCTCTGAAAAGCCTAGAAGATAGGGATCAGGCAGAATAAGACATGCATTTTTGGCACACTCAATTTTAAAAAGAAATGATGAACTTTCTTATTTCATCCATTACTCACTGTTAGCGTGTTATGAAATGAAAGAAGACCATTCAGTGAATTGCATTCTCTGCCACAGTTTAATAATTTCCCATCCCCCTGTGCATGTTTATGGATGCTCCAGTATTCTCAAATTTCACATGGAGATGCAAATTTAATTTTACAAAACCTCAATTGGAGGAAGGAAATGTATATATGTTCGAGTGGAGTGGGGAGAGGAAATCTGCATTTCCTTCACCTGATCAGAGTAATGTAATTTGGTTTGAAGTCTCATCTGAAAGGCACATTATTTCACTTCCACAGAACCGTACTTTATAGGAAATGGGTTATTTTTGGAAATAGAAGGCCTTTGTTTGAAAACAGAAGGCCATTTTTCTGATTGGGTAAAAGAAAGGTAGGCTACTAGGACTGGTGCAGCTCTGACATATGCAGCAATGTCAAAAAGAAACTAATAGCTGGTTGGAGGTGGGAATATAAATAAATATTTTCCTGCAGAAATACCCGAGGTAGGTAGGAAGCATTATTTTATTTTCTGCATGGTGGGTGTGATTTCTGATGCAGTGGGCCTGGAATTACACTGGCAGAAAACTGGAGTAACTCAGTAGTGAATCTGTTCCAGTATATGCAAAGTGGTTTTGGTTTTGGGTTATGTTTAAATTTAGTACTAAAAAGCAGAATCTCCCTGTTCTTATAGTTTGGTGCAGGCTGCTGTTTAGATGGCCCAATACAGTGTTAGCATGTTGTTCTGGGTGGTACAGACTTACTGCATCATAATTAGTACAGACTAACTCACTCTACTCTGTTATTAAAATGATGGCCATCTACTTTAGTGATTCAAATTCAGGCAAGAGTTAGATACTTTGTTTCTCCCTCCCCCAAACTGAAGGGATTTGGTGTGCTACTGAGGTCCTGGGCAGTAGAGGTAGTTGCTTGCACTAGTGAATGGATGCTTCTAAAGGCAGTTAAGGAAGGTCATTAAATGAATCCCATCCAGTCATTTTAAGTTTCAAGAACAATGGCCACGAAGCAGTGAAGACTGAGGGCAGGTCTGCACTAGAAGCGCTATATTGGCACAGATGCACCAGTGCAGCTACACCGCTGTATTGCGTCTGGTGAAGACGCCGCATGCCGACGGGAGAGTGCTCTCCTGTCGGCTAATTACTCCACCTCCATGAGAGGCGGAAACTATGTTGATGGGAGAGCATCTCCTGCTGACGTAGTACCGGTGTGGACAGCGCTTATGTTGCAGTAACTTGCGTCACTCAGGGGGGTGTCTTTTTCACACCTCTGAGCGACATAAATTACATTGGCTTAAGCGGTAGTGTAGACCTGCCCTGAGTGCTAAGACACAATGGTGATCTGTGCTAGGGAAAAATCTAAGACAGGTAGGGCCTGATTTTCAGAAGTTCTGAGCACTTACATCTCTCACGGTCTTCAAAGGGACCTGTGGGTGCTTAGCACTTCTGAAAACAGCTGGCCAGTAGGGTGGGATGGGAAATTAAAGCATGTGAGGGGAGAGAAAGTGAAGGAGGGGTGGATTATTTCTCACCATTGGAGACCATGAGATCGTGGGACGTGGCAGAGGGGAGAAATCTGTGGTAAATAGAGCTTATGTGCACTCAAAGACCTTTCTTCCTTTAAACCCCCTCCCTTCAGGTGAGGATGCGAGAATCAACATGCTGCACAAAAGTTCCATCCAGTCCCCGTTCAAGTCAGCTGTCTGGGATTGCTGCTCAGGAAGAATGTTTACTGTAAGAATAAATGAGTGTTCCTTGATGCAATTCCTTTGGAACAGTAAACTGGACAGTGATAGACTGGCAGCGCTGCACTGTGCTCTTCTACATGTCAGAAATACAACAGATTTGGAAATGCAGGTAGGAATATAACTTACCGTATATACTAGTTCATAAGCGGAATATTTTTGTTAAAAAAGTGACGCATCAAAGAGCAGGGGTCGGCTTATAAACGGGTCTACACCAAAATTTGATGATTTTAAACTCCTATGGAATCATTGAATTGAATATCTAATACATTGTCCTTTTGTTTACTTGGAGTGTCTGCAGGCATGGAGCCCCTCAGCTCCCTGTGGCCGCGGTTCGCTGTTCCTAGCCAATGGGAGCAGCGGGAAGTGGCGCCACTTCCCGCAGCTCCCATTGGCTGGGAATGGCAAACCGCGGCCACTGGGAGCTAAGGGGCTCCGTGCCTGTGAATGCTCCAGGTAAACAAAATGTCCCAACCCACCAGCGGCTTACCCTGATGGGCTGGGAGCCAAAGTTTTCCAACCCCTGAAATATAGAGTCGGCTTATGAAAGGGTCATTCATTTTTTGCTATTTTTGCCTATCCATTTTGGGGGGTTGGCTTGTAAACGAACGGGCTAATGAATGAGTATATATGGTAATTCCTTAAGTTTCTTGACATTTACTTATTCAGTGCTAAAAAGCGTGTGCTGGGTGCCTTACAGGACAAATATAAAGACATGGTCACTATTAGCATCAAACATTTGTATTGTGGTAGCACCTAGAAGCTGACCAGGTTGGCCCCAACATGCTTCCAGTCTAATGGGTATAATGGTTCTCTTTCTGAAAATATTGTTTGACTTATTTCTGTGTCACTATTTTAGGCACTGAACTGCAGGCGAAAGGTGTTCATTGATATGGACTATCCCAGAGTCTTTCATTTGAACACAAGCTTTAAATACAGAACTGTAATGAACTCTCCATTTTTTGACTTTCACAGATTATTCAGTGGATTTCTGAGAACCTGTCAGCATGTTCTACATTTGACCCCTTACAGGAATTGATCATTGGTAGGTGTTTTTTTTTGCATTGCATGTTAAATTACACACTGCGCATTTTTGCTTAAAGGGAGACATCTGAAGATAAAGCCACACAACTGCAAACTGACTCTCCTGCTGCTGCTGCCTCATCTTTTTAATTGTACTCATGGTTGGTTGACTCAGCTGTTGTACGGCTGTACTCGGTTGCTAATTGAGAAGACAAGTACATTGCAATTCTGGTTTTATAGCAATTTGTACAACTTTACAAATGTGATTAGCTACCTAGTTGTGCAGGAAGAGAGATCCATTACCATTTTGCCCTTTCATGAGCCAAATTCTCTGCCTAGCAGGTGGCTCAAATAGCTGAGATGTGTGCCAGATAGATGAATAGAAGGGGAAGGAGTAATTCTCCTTTAGCCTCAGCCAGGTCACCGAGCCATTCCAGGAAGGTTGCTTCAGCATAATGGCTGGTGTATCCTGTGACATTTTCACATATCAGCAGATCCCCTGGCCCAGCCAATCTGAGCCCTGTCTCCTGTGTGTCTGTTCGGGGGACCCCAGCTGAGCTGAGGCTAAGCAGCTGACACACCCCTGCATGGCTATCTGGAATTCCTTTCCTCCCTTTGTGCAGTGGAGTCTTATCAAGTTCCACCGCTAAGGAAGCTGCTGCAGTGGCAACATCAGGATTTGTTCCTAAACAATTAATTGACAGATTAATAAGGGAAAGGGGGAGTAAAAAGGAAGACTATAAAGCTTTTTCTTGGTG
Source organism: Terrapene triunguis (assembly GCF_002925995.2). Lineage (NCBI taxonomy): Eukaryota > Metazoa > Chordata > Testudines > Emydidae > Terrapene > Terrapene triunguis. The sequence goes on from NW_020664419.1 coordinate 19,351,927, forward strand.
ACTTATAACTTTATACAGCCTTGTCTCTGTAAATCTCTCTCTTTTTTTTTTTTAATGCATTCAGCTTCCTTATACTGGGCAATGTGTCCAGAGACTAGCAAGCTGGATAAACTTTTGCCATATACATCTCTGCTGTACTGGAATGGGGTAAGGAATCAGCGGCTACGAGCACTAATAACTTTGGGAGAGGGTTTTTATTCTTTCTAAAATTTGTCATAAGACCTGTTTGCTTTTGGAAGCAAATTTATTCTTTTTGGAAGATGATCTAGTGCAGGGGTGGGCAAACTTTTTGGCCTGAGGGCCACATCGGGGTTCCAAAACTGTATGGAGGGCCAGGTAGGGAAGGCTGTGCCTCCCCAAATTCCTGGCCCCGCCCCCTATCTGCCTCCTGACTGTCCCCCTCAGAACCTCCCACCCATCCAACCCCCCCTGCTCCTTGTCCTCTGACCACCCCCTCCCAGGACCCCCACCCCTAACCGCCCCCCTGGGACCCCACCCCCTATTCAACTCCTCCTGCTCCCTGTCCTCTGACTTCCCTGACCCCTATCCATACCCCCGCCCCTTGACAGGCCCCCCGGGACTCCCATGCCTATCCAACCCCCCCATCCCTTGACTGCCCTCCCCCCGAACCTCCGCCCCCTGCTCCCTGTCCCCTGACTGCCCCCTGGGACCTCCTGACCCTTATCCAACCCCTCCGCTCCCTTACCATGCCGCTCAGAGCAGCAGGACTGGCAGCCACGCCGCCCGGCTGGAGCCAGCCATGCCGTCACGCAGTCTAGAGCACCGGGGTAGGCCGGCGGCTCTCCCAGCTGCGCTGCCCGAAAGGAGCTCACAGCCCCACTGCCCAGAGTGCTGGTGGCACGGCGAGCTGAGGCTGCGGGGGAGGGGCCTGGGGCTAGCTTCCCCGGCCGGGAGCTCAAGGACCGGACAGGACAGTCCCGCAGGCCGTAGTTTGCCCACCTCTGATCTAGTGGCTTGTTTGTCTATTTTATACCTGTTTTATCTTACCTAGACTTAATGTGTCATGGTTTTCAGGAATCTTTATTTTTGGTAAATGCATTTATGAAATGTCAATGACAACAGCTGTGATTGCATTTATGTAACTGTTATGAATGATTACATTGGTTATGGTTTTTATGTAATAATATACCAGTTATTGTGTGCCCATGTGGTATTTATAATGGATGCAGAGTAACTTTAGTCACCAGGATCCTGCAGTTCTTTCCAATAGGTACACAATCTGGAGAGTATTACCATTATGAAAGTTTTATAGAGAAAACAGCATTGGGCAGGTCTACACATGGCTAACACAATCACCAGCCAATCAAAAGTTTTCCAGTCTTCAGCCTTCTCCAGTAAGGCCTACTGTCTGATTTTCCTCATTAACACTAATCATTACAAAAGTTCTGGCGAGCTGGCAGCTTATTTAAATGGTAGTTACTTAAAATTTCAAACACCACACACATGTTTACTTTACACTGTGTCGGCTGGAGACTGTTTATCTTGTATACTGGATCTATCAAGCTACTTTAATCCTGACAGAGAAGACCACTTTTCATCCCAGCACAGAGAGAGAATAGTTTCCATACTTCTTTTGTGCAAAGACGAATGTGCTGTCTTGGTTAGCTAGATTACTGCCCAGAGGAAAGTGATATGAAATCTTCACATTTTTGTGTTATAATCTGTTATATCTGTTTGTATCTTTTAAACTAAATTAATGTTTTAATTTCCTAATATTTGTTTATAGATTATCCCTGGAATAACATGCATAACGGACATTATTTCTTTACCTGAATTAAAGGTAAGTCCCTACATATGAAGGTGTTGCTATTGGTAGGAAGGGTGTGGGTTGTCACTTTCCTTATAAACATTACTGTAATGCACATGTTACCTGAAAATAAGGATGAAGAAAGAATTGCTCTAGTTTAAGTAGCTTTTATGGTTGCTAGAAACATGAATTTTCCAGACAAGTTTTGCTGTCTCAGAAATGCACTGTAGTTTCTCAAGTCTTTGCCCTTTTCTTTCGGAAGGACATTGGCTCCCGCCCTGGATGCCTTCCAGTTTGTTTGATGCCTCTTCATTCTGTGACCGAAGTTAAGATGGGGGAAGTTTCTTTGCACTGGGGACATGGGGGATTTCTAATGTACATCTCCTCTCACTGGGGCCATTGGAGGTGTCACTATATTTTCATTAAGGATGTAAATACCATTTAAACGATTACAAATATTTTGCTTAAATGGTCAACCGATTAAGTGGCTGGGTCTGCTTTGGCCAGGCAGCCGGCAGGCCGGGGGTTAATGGTTAAAGCAGGTTAAATGGTAAGACTAATGCTTACTGGTTAACATTTTACATCCCTAATGTTCATCAGCACCAGCAGTTCAGGATTTTTCCTTTCATTTTGGCCACGGTACCCTGCGCTTGCATTGTTGTGATCACTCTGGCCATGCTGTTCAGAAGAAGTGGCTGTTTCACCTAAACAAACCAATTGTATGGGTACAGGTGGGTATGGAAAAGGAGCTGAACCTGGTGAACATAAGAATGGCTATACTGGGTCAGACCAATGATCCATCTAGGCCAGTATCCTGTCTTCTGACAGTGACCAATGCCAGGTGCCCCAGAGGGAATGAACAGAACAGGCAATCATTGAGTGATCCATCTCCTGTTGTCCAATACCAGCTTCTAGCAATCAGAGGCTAAGAACACCCAGCGATGGGGTTGACTCTCTGACCTTCTTGGTTAAGAGCCACTGATGGACCTATCCTCCATTAATTTATCTAATTCTTTTTTGAACCCCATTATAGTTTTGGCCTTCACATCACCCCCTGGCAACGAGTTCCACAGGGTGACTGTGTGTGTGAAGAAATACTTTCTTTTGTTTGTTTTTAAACCTGCTGCCTATTAATTTCATTGGGTGACCCCTGGTTCTCAAGTTATGTGAAGGGATAAATAACACTTATTCACTTTCTTCTCCCCACCATTCATGATTTTATAGACTTTTACCATATCCCATCTTAGTCATCTTTTTTCCAAGTGGAACAGTCCCAGTCTTTTTAATCTCTCCTCATACAAAAGCTGAACTCGGGGGAGGGATAGCTCAGTGGTTTGAGCATTGGCCTGCTAAATCCAGGGTTGTGAGTTCAATCCTTGAGGGGGCCATTTAGGGATTTGGGGATTTAGTTAGGGATTGGCCCTGCTTTGAGCAGGGGGTTGGACTAGATGACCTCCTGAGGTCCCTTCCCACCCTGATATTCTATGATTCTATAGTCTTTGGCAGGGGAAAAGGGGGAAATCTGTCTGTAGTTCCTTTATTTGCTATGAAAGCTGGATTGATGATTCCTTCATCTCCCCCTACCCACAACTGCCTTCAACTGAAGTCTTCACTTTGTATGAAGGTTAAGAGCACTTGGCAGTTGCGAGAACATGGCTGTAAGGACACTGGTAAATAAAATAGTAAGATCTGTGCTGAATGTTCAGAGAATCACTGACAAGTAACATAAGAGTGATGTTCAAAGTTCTGGGAACCCAGCATGTGAGCAGAGGTCTCTTGTGGGAGTTGTATCCTGGACATAGCTTGCTCTGGAACTTGAGAATATTGTCAAATGGAATAACTTAAGTCAGAAGTGCTCTTACTCCCCACGTGCTCAGAACTAGTTTAAAATTTCAGTTTTAACTGTCTCTAAGGGCCCAATTTTCCTGGCATCAGTGGGATTGCTCCTGATTTACACCAGGGTGAGTGGAGAATTGGGCCTAGCTGCTTACCACTGATTTCACTGGGAGTTGATGACACTTGGGAGATCAGGTCTTGAGATGGATCTTTGGTCACCATATGCTGCATGTGTTCACTGAGGTCAAAATTTAGCTGGCTGTTCAGTTTGTCTGAGATTTAACCTCAAGCCTCTGGGAGCAAAGGTCTTTAGCAGCTGCACTTCTCGATTGTGAAACTCCTTTCCTACTTGTGTGTAAAAACCTAAACAGACTGAGAAGGATAAAGTTAAACTGAAGACACTTATTTTCTGCTGCTTTTGACTGCAAAGTGCTCTGACTCTTATGTGACGCCAAGAGACAAATGCTCTGGGGTCAGATTCAGTGCTCTGTTCTGGCTTGTTTACTCTGCTCCAGTTATACAAAACCACCATAAACCCAGTTTCACTGGCCAGTTAATGGGGTTCTAGGTGGTTCTTGTTGCCCAAGAGTGAAAAAGCAACCAGAACATAGAATTGAATCTGGCCCTTTATTTATTATTTCTGCAGTCTCTCAGGTGCGTGAGGCATTTCACGGACACGATGACATCTCCCAACCCTGATGAACTTTCTATTTAAGGGCCCCATGCCCTTTGTGAACTTCTGAGTGCTCCCAGGGAATTCCTTCCCATTTGAGGGTGTGCCACATGTAGTAGGAAAATGGATCCTAAATTCAACAGCCTACCAAGGGATAACATACACAAGGTTTGGGAAGAAGGGGTTGTGAGAGAGGCCAGGATCACCACTGTAAGCTCATGGAATATGTTTGTTTGTGTTACATAGAAATCTGATCCTTTTCTTTGAACAAGTTAATATATTTATACTCACTCATGTTTTAATCTGTCAGGAAGAGTGGGATAAAAGTCTGTATTGGAAGGCTCACTGGAAGGAAGAGTCTTGAAGAATTTGAAAGAAAAGAGTGAGGCACACAGAATCGGCAAGGGGGCAGGCATCGGAAAAGGCAGTCTCATGGCACGGGGGAGTGACCCGACCTGCGGAACAGGCAGGGAGTAAGCACTGAGCTTTGTTGCATATTTACCTAGTGCCTCTCATCGCAGTTAGTTATACATCCTCCACCACCAGTTAGGTGGTAGCACACAGATCCATACGATAGGCGGTGAAGAGGACCGCTGTAGCCATTCAAAACTTCAAGAGGAGTTCAGGCAGGTAGTCCTCACTGTGTTGGGTAAATATAGTCTGACACGACTGCTCTTGTGAAAAGGGCCAGGGGGGTTTTAAGCCCTCACAAGTGGGGAGGTCCTTTGGTTTGACATCTCTGAAAAATGACGCCATCAGTAATACAGTATCAGGCTGGGCCACTAATCCTGTACTGTCCGGTGGTACAGGGCAGCCTGCAGAATGAACACCACTTCCACTTGCATTATGGAGATCTCTCCTCTAGTTCTTACCCAGCCTGACCCTGTTTCTCTCTTTGGACAGGCCACAGAAAACCAAGACTTTAGGCAAAACACAATCCTTTATTTTAACCTGGTGACATTTTAAATGAGACCAAAAGATGCTGCTGGTTTTAGTTTTCAGTGGCATCAAATTTTAATCTTAAAACCTGCCACTTTGTTATGGACTCACTAGACAAAAGCAGCTTTTCATCGTGTCAAACGGGTTTGTATGGCTTGAAAACAATGCAAGGGGGGACTGGCAGGAGATCCATAGGGTTGTGCAACTGCAACTATCTAAACTGGTCACTAGATGTCATCCTTGTTGTATATTCTGGCTGTTGTTAACCTAACAGTAACACTTATGCCAAAATATACTGTAGTAATATGTTGTAGAGTTAGTTATTTTGCCTATTCGCTACCAAAAATCTCAGTCAATTGTGTTAACCTAAAGTGTTTAACCTAATTAAACTATGTTAAAACCCAGACTGACCCTTATCAGCTACGGCCGCACGAAAGTTGGGGAGTATAGTTAAATCATACTATACACTTTAAAAGTTAGCCTGGGTCTCCTCATAATTATGTGGGAGTGTGTCATAATTTGCTGTGATGGATTGTAGGTTGTCTTTCAAAGTCATGCCTGATCTCGAGTGCAACTGGAGAAATAGGAAATTAAGTGAATAGTCACATGTGCCTGTACTTTTTGAAATGATTTTGGGTACTCCATTTTAGATACCTTTAAAAGGGACTGTGGGGTTTTTTGGGTGGATGGTTGCTCAGCACTTTCTGAAAATTAGTCTCCTTTAAAGTATCTCAAGTTTGGCACCAAAATCACTAGTCCCTTTTCTGAAAGCTTTAAACTATTATATTTAAAGCTGTGATTGATGGAGAATAGGTTTGTGTCAGAGCCTTCTGGGGGAGAAATAGCCAGTAGCTTCTAGAAAGATAGGACTACTCAAGAGCAAGTGAACTTTGGGTGCTATGCAAAGAAAGGGTACACGTGATGGATTTTCCAATAGCCAGCTAGTCAGGTTCAAAAGCAGATGTGAAATAATGTTAAGGGGCAAAGGACAGAAAACAGCTTGTTTGCTCAGGGCAGCAGTTCTATGCAATATTGAATGAAGATGCAACATACAAGGGAAAATGGGCTATAATGTTTGTTTAAAATTAGAGCAATTAAGGATGGTCATGCCTGCCCTCGAAGAAACCTGGAGGAATAATGGACTGGTCTCCAGGGAGGTAGGTCCCTGACTCTGAGGGCACACTAACTCAGATGGGCCTTGTGGATGCTGCAGGGCTGAAAGGAGGAAAGCATCTGATGGTCTAACACAAACCCTGCAGTGCTAGGATAGATGAATTCTTGTTTGACCCACTGAAAGTGCAGGATTTTACTTTCACTGACTATGCAGCTATCCCAACCTAGACCAGATAGGATGTTTAGAACATTTACTCTTGGTTTTTCTCTTCATCTTCTATTGAGTGCTGTTTTATTCAAAATATTTTGAGTCTTAGACCAGAGATTGGATACTGTAGACAACGGGTGGTCTCCAGATCAGGACGGGCAAGATGCTGGTTCCTATCTTTGCTTTCCCACTGCTAAACTGCATTAAACTACAGCTAAAAATACATTATTTCCCTGAAGTTATTTTCCTGATGTTCCTTTTCTGTGTAAGCCATCGCTGTAGTTGCCACAGGATTTTTGTGTGACTGACAGTGGAAGGGAAGTGGTCCATATGAGTATGAATTAAAGTGCAGGGAAGGAGGCGAGGTTTTCATGTGTCACTTTCTCCAGTAAGATGTGCTCCATGCTATGAAACAGTGTCAGAGCTGCCGTTTTAGTTTTCTTGGTAACTTCATTGTGGCAATTATTAAAGGTAAGAAAACTGGCAAGGGGCAGAGGCAGCCAAAAGCCTGCTGGTGCCCCCAAAGTGTTGCTAAGATGATGGCGGTGGTTGGAAAGGTGTGCCAGGAAAGACAGACGAACAGGAGGGGTGACAGGAATATAGGAGTAAAGCTTAAAACTGGGGGGAAGGGGTTTCAACTATCTTCCAAAAATTAGAGTTTAATCTTCTATGTCCTATCCAGTACAGTGCACGCTGCTGACCCTTAATAATGGCCTCAAATTTCCATTTAAAAGAAACAAATGAAAGTCAGACCCAGTGTGGAATTCTAGGTGCAAAAACAGGCGCAGGAAACCAGAATTGTCTGTGTTTGGTTTTTCCTGTTACCCTCCTAGGTTTTAAGTCAATTTCAATGTTAAAATCAAAGGTTTAAAAAATGCTGTGGAAAAGCTTTTTTTTTTCTGGGCTGAGTTTGTTATATCAACTTCCCAAACAGGACCCTATAACACAAGTGCTAATGCAATTCTGTAACGGTACAAACCTTGGCGTGCCAGTATAATGCAGTGTTATGGCTGAGGACGAGAGAGCCACTGCCAAACAAAGAAAAGAAATATCAAATGGGAGAATTTTTGAAAGAACGACGTGTCTGCATTGTTCAGCTAACATTCCCTGGGTGCAAAATGGGCAGGTTGTTCACCTGCTACGCTGAAAGAGAACCTTTGTGTAAGAGGTTTCATAGCTTTCTTATATAGTAGTAATAATTTCTCAGTACAAGAATGGCTTTAAAAACCAATAACCCAAGGCTGATTTCCAACCCTGCATTTATCATAGTTCTCTCATGTCGTCATTTGAGCGATAAACTCAATAGATAGTTTTACAACTGTGCAGTTTGTATTCATGCTTTTTGTTTATATATTTGTAGGTTCAAAATTGTAAAGGCTTCTGGGAAAAGCTAAACTTAAACCTGGAGTGTGTGAAATACGCTGAGCCACACTTGCATTACAACAACAATGTGCTCAGGAGAGAATGGTATAAGCTACTTTCAGAAGAGGTAAATGAACAGTTTGGATAAGCATCCATCGTTCTGTTTCCATGATGTGAGCATTGTTTTAAAGCTGAATACAGAAGTAAAGAATTAAGTTGTTGGAACTCATCTCATTAGACATTTGATGAGGAAATTGGGTAGCTCTTATGGGAGGGCAGTCAGTGGTTGTAATTCTTACCTATAGATTCAGATAGGATCTGAATTCCACAATCTGCCACCAGGTTGGGGGCTTGGATTTCTGCTACACTAGCTTTCTGTGGGTTTCTTGAGTTCTACCAGCTGCAGGCTGTGCTTTTCAAAGTGAGTGAGAGGCACTACTGTAGCATTATCCCCATTAGAAGGGAAAGCTAGTACTGTTTCTCATCGATTTTTATGTGGCAGAATTTTAATAGTTCTGCAACTGTTTTTTCAATGTAGAAAGCCGAGGAAAGAAGAACCACAACATATTTGAGGAATATTTTTGAGAATGCAAAAAAGTAGGTAAAATATTGGTGATTTTACCCTTCCTTATTCTGTTTAAGTGAATGCTGTGTTTTAAGTGGACCATTCTGGACTTAAAAGTGCTGTGAAGCTGGGTGCATCTCACTGTTATTACATATTATTACCTGGCCAATTCACCTCACCTAGGGGAGGTCACCCAGGTGTCAGTCAACCCAGGTCATCAGGGACTCCTGATGATGGCCACAAAACTGTCCAGGGAATCCAGCATTCTGGGCTTTAAGACTGAACGTTAGAAATGAAGATTTCTTCCTTTAAAAACATGTTTAAATTAATTTTATGCCACTATCCTTAATACACTGAGCTAGTTTAACATGGCCAATACGTGCAATTTTAAATCTGATTAGCTGCATGTAGATACGTAACTTTTCAGTGTGTGTCTATCCTTTTGAAGCAGTATTTAAATTCAGTTTTCCCTCCCTAGGGTGCTTTCCAATCTTGCTGAATGGAACTTGGGTAAGGAAAACATGCACTGATGCAGTCTGTGGCTAGGTGGGATGCTGAAATGGTTACAGTCTACATACCATGGCCTGAAACATTCATTTTCAAATATGTTTTGAACCTGTTTGCCATTGAAGGATCTGAGGGATGAGGCAGGTAAAGTTGGATAACTAAAATGCAGGAATAGAGTCTCTCTCTGATGTATAGTTACAGCGTCAGGAGACCTGGGTGAGATTGAAGAGCGCCTTTGAAAATGATCTAGACAAACACAGCCATCTAGGCTTTATCTACACGAGTTTTCCTTAAAGCAGGGATAGATGACTGTCAAACATCTGAGCTTTGTCTTCTTACAGCGTTCTACAGTGCTACCGCTACAGAGCTGCACCCATTGGGAGATTATGGTAGAAAAATCCTAGCGGAGACAAGGCACTAGCCTCAATCAGTAGCTGAGCAGAGCTGAGCAGTAGCATCTTGGAATCATTTCAGAAATGCTAGAATGACCTTCAAGACCCCTACTTGTTAGTTTAAAACTTTTAGTTAAAACTTAGTTTCCATAAAATTCATTGACAAATCATAAGTTGCTACTGTATTCTTGTTTCCGTTGCTAGGCATTTGAGTCTTTCAGGACCTCTCTTATTCTTTAAGTGTCGCTTTTGTCATGTGATTCAGGTTTCCATTCACAAGCTGATCAAGATTTCCAGACTGCAGTCCCACCTCATTTACATCACTGTGCTAGTCTAAGTATTGGTCACTCATTTAAAAGCTAGACATGTTTGGATTTGTTTAAAGAAAATAAAGCCAACATTAACTTCCAGTATCCAACATTATGATCACCTTCCCTATCCTTCAATCATTGCTTTGGAGTCTGACTTTTAGGACCCCAAGTAGCCTTAGCTAAACTTCTGTAGCCTTACACTGCAACCACTGCCCTGTCTTCTAAAGATGCTGGTTTAAGAACCATACACTTGTCTGAATAGTTCATTCGTGTCAGAACCTCAACGGTGCCTATAAACTTTCCAGTTAGTAATAGTAATAGTGAGCATTTACCTAGGTCATTTTATCCATAGATCTCCAGGCATTTTAAAATGGGGATAGCCAGACCCATCTTTGTACGGATAGGGAAAGTGAGGTAGAGGGGGCTAAGTGTCTTGCCCAAGGAGTAGGTAAATACATATACTTCAAGGCAGGCAAAAGATAGTTAAAGGGAAATGCTTAAAAATTTAGGGGCCAGTTTCTGCAAGATGTCAAGTGAAGCCCTCTAATCCCAGTCCGTGAAAGTGGAGCTGCTCGGCATCTTGCAGAGTCAGGCTGTTAGTTTGATCTCGTAGGACAGGAAGAACGCGTAAGGAGTCAGACGATGCCAAGCTCTGCCTGTTGTGTTCTATACCTGTTCTTTTGTTTTGTAACCTCTTTCTTCCATGCAGTTAACGGGAGTGCTGTCGGATATTTAGATTCACCTTACTCAGCAATTTGTAACTGAAATAGCCAGGCCAAAGAGTTCTGCTGTGAGTGTAGGAGGTGCATTCTGTGAAAAGGCTACTTTGCTCTAACCAGTTGTATAGCAAACCCGCCCAGATGTTTGCCCTTGGTGAGAGTTGTAAATGTCAAGATCTGAACAGTGTGCATTTTGTATTCTTGTTACCACTGGGTTTTCTGGACCTGCCGGCTCTAAAGGGCTAATGGTGGTGGCAACATTTGTCTTGGAGATTGAGGGAAAGAGCTATAGAAACAAAGTGTGATGCTATTGTATAAGAGAACTGAGGGGAAGAGAATAAGCTTTTTTCACAAATGCCTCCATCTTAGAGCAGCTGGGGAAGACTGCCTTGTGACAATTTTCTGTTCCGTCACTGTTCTCTGAATCTGTCTAGGAATGGGAACGGTATGCCTCCTGTTTTTCTCCTCATTTCTAAGTGGTTTTGGAGTCCCTGAGGTCTCTCACTAATTCTGCAGAATCATGCATTTGAATGATATTAATTCTGTTTATTTCAGAGGAAAGGCTAGTTCCTCTTTTTCAAGAGGAAGACTACCCGCAGCGATTATTAATCGGACTAGTAAGTGTTTTTGTTACATTCTGTGCAGTAGAAGACGTGCAACCTTAATCAGTGTAAAGAATAAGTTCGATAGTATTTATTTGTAGTTTTTCTTGCCAAGTCTTTTATTCAGTGGTTCACTAGAAGATCACTTAGGCCAGTGGTGGGCAACCTGCAGCCCCTCAGGGTGATCCGCTGGCAGGCCACGAGACAGTTTGTTTACATAGACTGTCCGCAGGCATAGCCGCCCGCAGCTCCCATTGGCTGGGAACAGTGAACCACGGCCACTGGGCAGCCGTGCCTGCGGACGGTCAATGTAAACAAACAGTCTCACGGCCCGCCAGTGGATTACCCTGATGGGCCGCAGGTTGCCCACCACTGATTTAGGCTAATCAATGTTGGGACTAGAAATGGGACAGAACATGCTGCCATGCAGGAATCAGTTTGGTTCTCTTCTCCCAGGTCAAGACACTAATCCCTAAAAATGAAAATTAGGAGGCAGATCATAGCTAAAAGCTAATTTGTCAAAACCTGACTTCCTCCAGTACAAGCTTGCTCTTTTTCTTATATGCTGCTGTACTCCTTGCCAGGGCCGCCCAGAGGATTCAGGGGGCCTGGGGTCCCCGCCTCTGAATTGCCGCCGAAGACCCGGCACTTCGGCGGCTGGTCCCGGGGCGGAAGGACCCCCCTCCGCGGGTCTTCAGGGCACTTCGCAGCGGGTCCCGGAGCGGAAGGACCCCCCGCCACCAAATTGCAGCTAAAGACCCGGAGCGGAAAAAGCTTCGGGGCCCCGTGCCCCGTGAGAGTTTTCCGGGGCCCCCCGGAGCAAGTGAAGGACCCTGCTCCAGGGGCCCCGAAAAACTCTCGTGGGGGCTCCTGTGGGGCCCAGAGCCTGGGGCAAATTGCCCCACTTGCCCCCCCCTCTGGGCGGCCCTGCTTCTTGCCTAAACACTGACTTGCCATCCTCACTGGGCATCATCCCAAGCCCCTGTCACTTTCAGTTTTTAACTCCCTTCTAATCCCTCTCCCATGTCCTCCTCCCTCTTTGCAAGAGCTGGCCAACTTTCAAAGAGAAGATCAACAAGATCCCCCATGATCATTTTTCCTTTTCCTGCTCCCCACTTAACACCCTTTTCACTTTCTCCTTTTTCTCACTTGCCTTCCACTTCACTTGTAACCCCACTACATCTATTCGTGGGCCACCACCTCCTTTACTCCATTTTCCCGGGGTGATCTCACATGGCTTCATCTACTGACTGCATGCTGATGACTCACAAATTTAGATCTCCACTACTGAGCTGTCCCCCTCCATCCAGTCCCAAATCTTAGCCAATCTGTTGGAAATCTCCTGCAGATTTCGTGACCTGTTCAAACTCAGCACAGCTATACCTGAACTCCTCATCTTGCCTCTGAAACCCTCAGCACCTCTCCTGTTCTCTGCCACTCAAAATCTAGGGCTCATTTTGGACTCCTCTCTGTCTGGCCCTCTCATCCAAATCCTACTAATTCTTTTTCCAGGACCTAAAGTTGAATGCTGAGAACTGGAATATTTAAGAATCCTCTTTTCTTCCAGGTGAAGGACTGTGTAGAAGTTGTAGCCGTGTGTTGTGATATATGCTGCCACTGTAACATAGTAGTGTTTTATAGAGATTTAGAATTGCAGGCTTTCTCCTGTGAGGCAGAGAAGCGTGATGCAGGGATAGCTGAAAGCCTTGTGTTATGTTCATTGGTCCATTGAGCTGGATCTGTACTAAGTTATCATTCTGGCTGTTTAAAATCACTTTTTTCTTTGGCGAGAATGTGTGATAGCCAGTGATCTCAGTGCAAATCATGCTTGTTTGCCAGAGACAGAAGATTGTTGTGCTAGTTCATGTGAATTGGCACTTGCACCTGCTTGAACTTTGAGAAGGCACCTAAAAGGCTGTTTTCCTTTTCCAGATGGTTGCTCAGTTGAAAGATCATCTTATGAGGCATCTACAATATGTTGGAAAAATGAAGGTTGACCAGATCGTTCTGGACTATGTTTCAAAACTGGTTAGTTTGAATTTTTTTCCAAATTTAAGTTACTGTTGAAACTAGGTTTTTTAGATCATTTTCTCTGGGCAAGGACTGTCTTTCTCTGTGTCTTGTGCATGGCTCATTGCTCAGTAACCAGTATCTATTTTCTAGTTCTGTGTGTCTATAATAAGAAGAAATATTGGAGAAGAAAACTAGTCACTGATAAAATAAGAACTATAAGATTCCTTGCAGCATGAATGCTTGATGCTTAAAGTAGAACTGGGATGCATTTTCTCTTTTGCTACGTTTTTCTGATTTTCATGTGTTCCTTCTTAATGTAAACAAAGACAAGAACTTCTTGGTGTCAGAATGCTTAGTTAGCCCTGTTCTGCCAAAGTTTCTGGCAAAACAAATCAATTTAGATTGAGCCTTTAAAATAACCCCCACTATTTAATAACAAAATTTGTGATGAATTTTGCTCTTTAACCTCACCTAAAGCAAGAATTCTCTTAATATGCAATTTATAGGCTTCCATTCCCGTAGGCGCCTTAACAGAAACTAAACAAAGTTGTTATAAACACAGGCAAGATGCCCATAAAAATTACTCCAGCCATTTGGCTGGCACGCTTTGCAAGCTTCTTTTAGAAGTCTATCACTAGACCTGGATCTCCCCTCATCCTGATTGGGAGTTCTCACTAAATTCTTAACATCTTTACATTTCCCATCAGGGCCACCCAGAGGATACAGGGGGCCTGGGGCAAAGCAATTTCGGGGGCCCCTTCCATAAAAAAAAGTTGCAATACTATAGTAACATGTATTTGGAAATGTAAAAAATAACCAGTGAAATACATTCAAAAATTAATTTTTAATAATTTGAAAATACACAAAATACATTATTTAAAAACATTAAATGCTTTAATGGTATGTATACATTTGCAATTACATAATGGGCTGTCGCTGGGTGATGGTGATGGTTGGTGCCAATGGGCTGTCGCTGCCTGGGGGTGGCGTTACTGTTGCCCAGGGCTGGGTGGGGAGCTGGGCTCTGGGTCGGGGGGTGCCCGGCTCAGAGGGGCTGGGCTCGG